>NW_021136774.1:0-399033 GCF_004193835.3 Ostrinia furnacalis | reverse complement strand
AACACATAAATAAATAAAAATTTTGTTAAAATTAAAGCGTACATAACACGCTGATTCCCCTGTAATAATTATTGTAACAGTAATAAAATAATATGCACCATCAAGGACCGCCCCAAAAAGGATAAAATAGACATAATAATAAAATTGTAAAAATGACAGTTCATTACAAATAAAATTAAATAAAACGCTCGAGTAAGCTGATGAGAAAAGGACATTGACCACGGCATTAACACTTACAAGATCTTTTTTAAATCGCTAGAGTTAGTTATATGAATAACAGGACTAGTGTCTGAGCGACGAGCCATAATGGCACAATTTTTAACCCAGACATATTGATAATTTTTATCTTTTGCTATTTTTTTCACTGATTGCAAAAGAGACTTATTCGAGCTAGTCAAATGGTCATTAAAATATATAAAATTATTGTTCGACTGAAAACCGATGTCACTACACTTAAGTTTACGTTTTCTAACCTGGGACAAGAAATCGTCCTTTTTCCATCTAGCCAAAAAACGTACAACAATAGGCCTGGGCTTGGAACTGCTACTCATTGTCTTTTTGGGAGCCACACGTGTCACAAAATCAATGTCCCTGGCACAATTCAGATCGAAGCCAGAAGCTACTGAGATACTATCCAAAAGTTCAACTAGGTTTTCAGTTTTCCGTTCCGGAATCCCATAAATCTCGACATTAGATCTTCTAGCCCACTGTTCCCTACTGTTAATTTCATTTTCCATAACAGATAACGATGACTTCAACTGGCCCACATCAGAGCCGGCTGACTTCAATGACTTGATATCACTTTCAACGCTATCAACCCTTGAACTTAACTCTTCGAATTTGCTATTGATGAAGTTCATTGAGTCCTTAATACTGGAAATATCATCCTTAATTGTCCGTAGTTCACTTGCTATAGTTGCACGAAGCTCAGCTGCCAATTTGCCCATTTCAGTAGCTATTATTGATCTGATCTCATCTGGACTTATGACGCAATCGCGCGCTACGAGACCCGATTCGGGCATGTCCTGCTTCACAGGCGAGCACGAAGTGGATGTGGATCCTCCTCTACGAAACGTAATGTTGTCATTATAGCTGGCTTTGTTGACATTACTGCTATTGGAGTTGCTCCTTATCGGTGTCGTATCTTTGTTAAGTTGCCGAGGCCGAGCCATAACACATTCTGGACAAGTCCAGTTCTTTCTGTAAGCCAAGTCGGGCCTCTTTTCCGTGGGGAACAAACATTTTAAGTGATAACTTAATTTACAATTAGAACAGTCGATGACATCGGTGGCGCCACCTGTGGTCGACTTGCAACATGCGAACTTCATTGTAGCGGATGACTAAAATTGTCTAAATAAAAATCCAAATAAATTTCTTGTGCCGAGGTTTGAACTTGGAACCTCTCGAAAACGCCGGTGTAAAAATCCAGTTCTAGCGCAAACGCGCTAACGTTGTGCTTAAGCGGTGTGACGAAATAAGTAGTTGGGTGATGCCGATGATTGACGCAACCGAAAGTCACTGTTGAGTTTTATTTTAGTTATACCCGCCGTAACAGAAACACTGAATGTAAACACCGTATGAACAAATAGTCTTTTTCAATAAAAACATCACTTTCACACCTTTAATTTCAGTACCTTCATTATATAATAATATCACTTAGACACTTTAGTTGAACGAAATAATGTAAAATGTTTGTGGTTCTGACGATTATGATCCGAGAAATAAACATTTAAATGCGGAACCAACTAACATAGGTTTGCTCTCAACAACTACCGCCGAAGAATATGTATAAATAAAAAATACGTTTATTTCGAACCAGGGTCCATAAGAGTAGGCGCACACCGTTGACTTTTAGTTGGCCGATAGTTGTGCCCGATTTTAATTTGTATGAAGAATCGGCCAAATCGAATCGGCGTAGTGTGCGCACTCCCATACATGCCCATACTGATCAACTGCCCGACTATAAACCTTAATTCTTTAGAAATTTCCATCGATGTAAACAAACACTTGTGCACACAATTACACTATAATACTCACGTTTTCTTAATATCATACACATTATTTCACAAGCTCATGAAACCAACTTTATTCTCATGATGAAACAAATATGAAATCTAACATTGAAAACAAAATATTTTAACAAAATATTTGGATGGTGAAAATTTGTGCTTCGTGTTAAAATGTCAAATCGACATTTGACGTTGAAATTTAGATCCTATCTCTGGAAAATCTGTAAGTCATAGACAATATTCATAGATAATAATCTGTAAATTTTATCGATTTTATTTCAAGTATTCAATTATTTCAATGACCATTAATTACTTTGATAATATTAATTTAAAATAAAATATAAACGAGGTTATATTCAACAATCTATTTTTTCTTCATTGAATGCAACAACACACTTTGCGAAGAAGTCTTTGAATTCAGAGCCCCGATTACGGTAATTTTTAACGTCTCCAATCCAGACGCGTTTCTGATTCTGCAATACGATTGGTCAAAACAGCTGACGTACGCTGTTGAACGACCAATCGTATCGCAGAATCGAGAAGCGTGTCTGGATTGGAAACGTTAAAAGTTACCGTAATCGGGGCTCAGCTTTATTATACAGACGAGTGTCACATAAAAAAGGCATTTCGACCACTTTTCGACTGGTTTACGATTTTATTGTGCACTTTGTCTAGACCGACAGTATAATTCAAATTATATTTCCTAAACAAATAAAAAAGGGAAATTTAAATTTTCTTTGATTAAGAAGATCCTATTTTGACGATCACATTACTGATCACAACTATTCACAACATCACTCAGAAGAGGGATTGATCTTAACTATACAAACGATCTTTAAAAATCTAATAATCGTCTGTCGCAGTCCGTAAATGACATTTACAGATGCGATTAACGAGAGATTTTGTCGCATCACTAGTAGATCAACTGACATAGACTAAAAATTCGTCAATGTCAGTTGGCCATATTTGTTTACATTTGGGGAAATTTCTAAAGAACTAAGGTATACTATCGGCCGACGAAAAATCAACGGTGTGCGCCTACTCTTAGTGTTAGCTGTGGTGTTAGTAACAATGTAAGCTTAAAACTATGTTAGTATTAATTAAATAATACAAATGATTATTTATTATTATTATTACAAAACATTATTATAAATAAATAAAAAATTCTTAACCTTCAATGTTGTATAAGTACCTAGGTCGAATTCAGATTAGGGTATTTCCCATGCGCATCTAAATAATATTTGTGGAAGTATAGTTAAGAGATATGGGGAGCATTAGGCTAGTCCCTTATCAAACATGTAATGCCGTATTAATTGCTGGCATAACTATAATTATAATCTGTTTGGACAAGGACATGCATGTTCACCGTATCGCATCAAATAAAACCTCTTTGTTTGTTGGTGAAACAATCGCTTTGCATAATCAATTTTATTCTATAGCAATAATAAGGCCGTTCAGTACATTTTTTTTTATGCATGACAAGGCAGGTATTTGACCGCAATCGCGCCTGGTGTTAAGTGAGATGCAGTCTAGGATGGTACATACATATCTTTTTACAAGCTTTATATTGTTATCATTTTGCTTGAGAGTAGTTTGTACCTACATGAGAGCAACAAACATCCTCACAAACTTTCACACTTCTATCAGTACGAGAATCACAAACTATACTATTCTATACTAATATAAATACGAAAGTAACTCTGTCTGTCTGTCTTGCTTTCACGCCTAAACCACTGAACCGATTTTGTTGAAATTTGGCACGGAGATAGTTTGAGTCTCGGGAAAGGACATAGGATAGTTTTTATCCCGGTTTTTAAAGCAGGGACGCGCGCGATAAGGTTTTTCTGTGACAGACAAAATTTCACGCGGGCGAAGCCGCGGGCGGAAAGCTAGTCAATCATAAAAAAGTCACTCACTTTTGGTACTAGCATCGTCGACTAGAAATATCTCCCTGAGCAGGTGTGGAGGCGACCGGTTGAGGACCCCGTACGCTGTCCGTAGCAGAGTGCTCCAATGTTGATAGTGGAATGGAACCACCAATAATCACAATCAAGCTTAAAAAGTCACTCACTTTTGGTACTAGCGTCGTTGACTAGAAATATCTCCCTGAGCAAGTGTGAAGGCGACCGGTTGAGAACCCCGTACGCTGTCCGTAGCAGAGTACTCCAATGTTCGTTGTAGAAGGGAACCACCAATAATCATAGTTAAGCATAAAAGGTCACTCACTTTTAGTACTAGCATCGTCGACTAGAAATATCTCCCTGAGCAGGTGCGGAGGTGACCGGTTGAGGACCCCGTACGCAGCAAAGTACTTCAATGCTCATTGTGGAAGGGAAGCACCAATAATCACAATCAAGCATAAAAAGTCATTCACTTTTAGTACTAGCATCGTCGACTAGAAATATCTCCCTGAGCAGGTGTGGAGGCGACCGGTTGAGGACCCCGTACGCTGTCCGTAGCAGAGTGCTCCAATGTTCATTGGAAAGGAACCACCAATAATCACAATCAAGCTTAAAAAAGTCACTCACTTTTAGTACTAGCGTCGTCGACCAGAAAGATCTCCCTGAGCAGGTGTGGAGGCGACCGGTTGAGGACCCCGTATGCTGTCCGCAGAAGAGTGCTCCACTGCTCATTGTGGAAAGCAAGCACCAATAATCACAATGACGCTTAAAAAAGTAACTCACTTTTGGTACTAGCATCGTCGACTAGAAATATCTCCCTGAGCAGGTGTGGAGGCGACCGGTTGAGGACCCCGTACGCTGTCCGCAGCAGCGTGCTCCAATGCTCATTGTGGAATGGAACCACCACGCTGACGGTAGGCAGAGACTCGATGTACAGCTTCTTTTTGCAGCCGGGATGTCTGTTGATGAGATAGATACTTGAATGCTGCACAGTCACAAAAAAAGGTGAAACGTTGGAACAGATTCTAGACTACCTACCCACAAACAACACTTACGAAAATAATTTTAGCGAGACTACCCAGGAAGAGGACAGTTATTTAAAATTTTAAGCAATGTCTAATAATATCATAAAATATATTTTAAGGAAAAGAAGAAAATTCGTCAGTGTATTTATATGAGGGTAATCTCCGAATGTGGCGGTAGGCCCGCCATATTTATCGCATAACCGCATACTGATCAAAGGTCAAACCGTCTGAGTAAATGTATCTAAAAAGGCTCGTAGGTATATAATAATTACTAGTTTTCATAAATTAGTACCAATCAGAGTTGAAATACAACAAAACCGCTATAATTTAACAACAATGGGTAGGTATTTGAAGTTGGACAAAAAAATGGCGTGCGTACGCAATTGAAAAAAAAACTTTGCAGAATCACAATCACAACACAAAGAGGCTTATAGGAACATAAAAAAGCAGCTATCGCAATTTAAATACAAATAACCGTTATTAATAACGGTAGATAAATAATGTAGGTACTTTGAGTTGGACAAGAAATGGCGTGTGTTAAAAAATGCTAAGAAGACCTCTTCTTAACGCAATCACAAATCGCGATGTTATGAAAATCCAACTCACCTGATATCCGGCAGAGACCGGTTTAAAGGAATCCTGTCGCTTAGGGCTCCGTTGAAGCCATTCTCGGCGTAAAGCCGCTCTTCCAAAGCACTATCCTTCTCCGGCAATTCGGCTGGCTGCCCGTGTTCTCCAATACCTTCGAAAAATATTATTTTAACTACCCACATTCCACAAAAAAGGTGGATTTTTAAATTATACTTCACAGCTCTGGGTGAAAGTCATTTAGCCAAATTGAAAAAAATATTTCGGTACAATTAAAATCGAAATATATTATGACGCCTTGAAGCGAATGTAGCATACATTTCATCAAAAGTTATGCATAATTTAAGCGATGCAATCGGAAGTGGCGCCTCTCGTCCTAAAGAAATATTTTTATATAAGTTATGCCTAAATAAAACTACAAAATTATTAAATAACACATACCCTCTCGATTCTGGTCTTCTCTTATTTGTGTGTAGTTGTGCCAGTCTTTTTTCTGAAACCATACAAAAACCATACAATCGCAACAACAAATAAAATTACTCATTTAACGCGCTATGCCTGTAAACATATGTACCTATACTTCATTTAAAAAATCACTCAAATATCATCATGCTATAAATAAAATTGTGCATGAAATGGATCAAATAAACTGTTCTAATATTTAATTTACGATGCTCTTTCCAGTAACTGGGTGGAAATGGTTGTTTTGTTATCATACCTAAAGATAAGTGCCTAACAAACTGAAATGTTTGCTCAGATTCCTTGGTAGATAATGCATTTCTCACATTAAGAAGGCATGACATTTTCACTTTTCTCATAATATTACTTTAATATTGTTTATTTAACACACATCGAGACATAGCTTTTTACATTGTCTATTATTTTAAACGTAATGAAACCACCAAGAGCTTTTAATTAATTACATATTTTGTTTCGTTCATTTAAGTAAAGTCAACTTTACTTTGCTACATACACATTCACTATGGAAAACCAAGATCAACTTTGAAGCTAATAAATGCTTACAATACCTTTGCACTTGTGGGCACAAAATACGGAGGTTTCTCTGGAGCGTCGACCGGCTTTACTTGAGCCTCTTGCGCAGGGATATCGGAGTCTACAGTGATATTGCTGATGTTCTTGATCATGTAGAGAATGATCAGTATGATCGTAAACGTGACTAGGTTCCGCAGCCGGAACAACCGGACAAGGTAACGTCTAAAGAATACCATGATCTGCGTTAAAGAAAATAGATAATTATTAATTATGTGTAGTAATATAAAATAAATGATAATAAAAGAAGTCACGCATGTATAAACTCACTTACAATATTAACTAATCTAATTACTCATATTTTGTAAAAGGATTTTGGGAATTAAATCAAACTTTAAATTATATTTTTGCCTTCATGATTAATGAAAAATGTAATAAAAAGTTAATATAAACTGCGTAACAACAGTATTAATATCATTAAAGAATTTTTAAAAGAATTCTAAAAACTATCACAGATTTATTATAATCTAACGGATTAAATTTAAGACCCAGTATTAAAATTATTGGTATTAAAAAAAGCTTATCTGATAAGATTGTAGAATTAGTTCAATGTGGATGTTTCAAAGTATTAAACGCTTATTTCCCACATAAATTACTCTCTTGAAAATATTTTATAAGATAAAAATATTTTTAATAGGTACATAGCTACTGTGTACTTTATTACACGGCAACAGCTAGCCACGTAAAACGTAGCTCTATACGTTAATACATAGCTATCAATTAATACTAGAATGTAGAAACGTGTATTAAGTTAACGTATCAAGCAGCTGATTAAATATTAAAAATATAAACCATTACAAAATTTATCTCACCAGAGTAGGATATAACGTTGAATGTTCGCTTTACTGACTTCAGTCAGGGTTGTAAATCTAGGAACATGTGAAACCACCAAAGATATTTCAATCTAAATCTTTACTTCCATAAAACACAGTAATGTTTTTATTTTAATTGAATTTTTATTGTCGCAAAACTCGACACGACGAAACAATCCCTCAAGATGTTAATGTAACAAAATGTAAACTGATATTTAATCAATGTATATGACTTGTAAGAAAGAGATGTACCAACACGCATTTGAAGAGGCAGAATGAGACAACAATTCAAACAGACAGCTGACAGGATGACATGCTAATTTGTCCGGATTGTACGTAATTGTTTAAGTTTTTTAAATCAAAGATACGACTCAAGGCATCAATTTTTAAAATCTTTCAAAGATACAAAATCCTTTTCCTTTAAAAAAAAATACTTTATCCAAATTCTAGTAACTAGAATTTAATCAGAAGACACTAGATTTTATTTAGAAAACCCATAATATAATTTTTCATTTGATATCAGACCATTGATTATTTCTTCAAAAATTTTGTTCCACAAACGCATCGGAAAATTCTCGACCACTTCCTTGACAACTGTTTGTTTTTGATTGGCTGAAATTTTTCAGAGGAAACTGAAAATCATTGAGGTTTAGTTTGGATTTTACGAGCACAAAAGCTAGTTTTTTTATGTGTTGAACAGTAACAATAAGTGTAATAAATAAAGAGCAAGGTGAGTTATGGTTCTAAACTTCATAAATAAATTAGAGCTGACTTAGGGCTGGGTCGCCGGCCCTTTTATTGAGGATATCCGATTTCCGGCGCTCTTCTATTAGCTGCTTGGTTTTCGAACTGTTCTTGCAGTTTTTTAATTGAATTACAGTAGAACGCCGATTATCCGAACGCCGATTAACCGAATCGCCAATTATCCGAATCGGTCCTAAGCGTAATATAAAAAATTTAAACCAAGTAATTTTTGTTTTGTTGTATTGTAACATGTTGGAACTCACAGGAGTCTAGATATTTTTCAACTAAGCGTTATTGTAGAACTCTAAACACAGTTAATAAAGTATATTCTATGTGTGTCAGTTCGTTTTTAACTCGTTTTTTCTTTATTACTAGTCTATGTCCGATTATCCGAATTTTCGATTATCCGAATCTACCCCGGTCCCAATTAATTCGGATAATCGGCGTTCTACTGTAGTTTGAAACAGACGTGGTAAAAGTTGGAACTGTGACTAGCGTGTGCATTACTTATTTATTAGCGGCCGACGTGTAAGCGTTATCAGTGAAATATTTGATGGGGTTTTCATTTCAGATGGCTCGAGGAGGGTACCGGGTGTTAGCGTTGAGTGCCTTACTGGTGTTAGTGGGAAGTGCAGTGGTTGTGAAGGCGGAAAGTGAAAACTCAGATGATGGGATCTCTGTGGAGGTTAGTTTATTAATCATGTCATACAGATACAGGTTACATGACCTACTTAGCAACAGTTAGAGATAGCTCTGCTTCTTGCAGAAAGATTTTGTACTTGAGTACCTTATTGCTGAATGAACTGTACATCATCTACCAGTCTTTACACCATAGGCCAACAGCTACACTTGTTTTGTACTAAAAACAATGTAATACTAGTTGTCTTGTACTAAAAAACCAGTGTAATTCACACTGAACTACTTTTATTTGAAAAAAAATATTTTATATTTAGTAGTATAATAATTTCATGATTAACTTTGATTGTTATGTCATTTGTGTAGGTCGAAGAAGATGACCAGTACCACAGTCCGACAATAGACCCGAAGAAAGTGTTCCTCGCAGAGCACTTTGACGATGAAGCCGCTTTTAAGAAGAAGTGGGTTAAATCGGAGGCCAAGAAGCAGGGTGTCGATGAGAACATCGCCAAATATGATGGCAAATGGAGTGTAAGTAGTTTTGCATTTATTTTTACTAAATTGTTTTTCCTGAATTTACATTTTTTATTGTAAATCTTTGTATAGAGATCATTGAGACTATGATATAGAATGCTGATTAGAATAATGTTATAGTGATTCCTATTAGAATAAAAATGCCATTGTAACCTTGAATTTAAATTATAATGATCATTAATTCAAAATTCTAAAACAAAAAATCAGGTTTTAGTACCCCAATGAGCATTGCCCATTTAATTTTGTGACGATTTAGACTTATCTTTGTTTACTTTAAATTAGTTTTAAATTTCATTCTTATTTTAATAATCTTGTGATCTTGTCCAAGAACAACACATTTGTTTGATATAGGTTCATGAGAATAGTTTTTTTCTAATTGGTTTTAAGACTTCCCTGATATCTAGGTTTTTATAGTTTTAAACTTTTCTATGTTTCAATCTACCTAAGAACATGAATGTTATTCCATAGTAAAAAATTTGTAAACTAGTACCTTTGAAGATAAAGTGAAGTATGTACTTAAGATAGTTACAGTGGATTATCTCATCCATATTTTACTTCTTCTCCTTCTAATCCAATTGCATTCTATTTAGATCCAAGCACCAACAAAGAAGATCCTGAAGGATGACTTGGGATTGGTGCTGACCACGGAAGCCAAGCACGCGGCCATATCCACACTCCTGGACAGGCCATTTGAGTTCAAAGACAAGCCTCTCGTGGTCCAGTATGAAGTTACTATGCAGGTATGTTATTTTAAAATATGAAATTTTGTTTTTTTTTTTTTTCCTTTTCTAATCTGCTACTTGGCAATCTGTTTCCGCGAAACAATAATCCAATTATCTGTCCGATTTCAATCCGGTTCTTGAGGTGTTTAGTAAGAGACTAGTCCAGTGAGTCATCTCTTATTCTTTCACTGCGAAATTTGGTTTAGTATAATAAATTTTTACCAGTAAACACTATTTGCCAATGATTTAATCTAAATTACATTTGACATCGTTTTATTGAAATAATTATTAGGCATAAGGTTTCTTCATTGTGTAACTTTTTGTATGACAATCAGGTTTCTTTATTGTCTCCCAGTCAACCTTTTGGCTAAGCAGAAAATTAGTAATTAGTTATAATGTTGTAGCCTTGAATAGGATTTAAATTTAAAACTACACTATGAAGTTTTTTATCTAAAAACAAACTATGCCTGTTGCTATGCCAAAGCCACAACTATTGAAATTATACTATGAATGCAGAGATTAAACAATTATTACGATCTGTAATGGCATTGACTCACTTTTTGTATAACATTTTAAACCGTGACAATGTTTTCAATTGCAAACCAATTGTAATTTACATTGTAATACTTCTTAATTGACTGTATTAGAACTAAATATTTTGCGCCATGTAGAGCGGAAAATGTTATTTTCTCGAAAGTATCTCTGTAATATAAACTATTTATACTTATTGCCTGAAATGAAATATGAAATTTTATTGTCTAACAAGAATCCTTGGGAAAAAAGCCGATTATGTTTTGAAAAGACGGAGTTCGAGGGGTATTCGTTATTGTATAGCTTGTAGTAATTGGCTTATCGGCTTAGCATACAATAACTTTCGAGATGTACTCGCCTACGCGTAGAAATTGCGTGTACTATTGCATCATACTAGTTAAATTAGAATCTAATGCCTAGGCTTTGGTTGTGACCCAAAATTGTCGCCAATGTTTGTGAAAGTAGCTAATTACATTAGTATAATTAGTAGTTAATGTTTAGGTAACCTTCCAAATAGGTTGTCATGATATCATCATAAAGCCCTTGGAAAGTTTTCGTTTAGCTGGAATGAAAAGTAGGTTACTAATCGAATAAAATTAATTTACGAAGTCCTCTTTAAAATATTTAACCACACATTCAAGGTATTGCTGTAAAGACTGAATCACTCTCATTCAATGTTAGTAGGTAACTTGTACATAAATATTTACCTAATTGAAAACTAAATTTCGACCTAAATATCTCAAATCTGAAGGTAAAACGTATGCAATTCAAATTGACCAATGCCATTCTTCTAAAACTTGATTGTGTGATAAACCTAAAGACCTAGGAATACATTATCACACATTATCATATACTTGAACTATTTCGTCGCATTTATTTGGTACGTTTGTTTTATTCAAAAGTCGGATATCTTCGCTAGAATCGTTATTTATAACATTTAGACTACCATTCGTCATGATGTCCATGAAAACAGTGGAATGTATTATGTCATGAAGTTGGATCTTTTATTTTTGCATGTTGAATCGAATTCGAATTAATTTCACAAACTTGTTTTTATAGAAATAGTTTAATCATGTCAACTGACCACTTTTACTGATATAGTTTTAGTACATTAACCTCTTCTTTGTCTTGATCAAATAGACTTGATAATAAATTAAACCAAGCTGATTTTATCAGGCAAACATTATCATGACTTGGTTAAATATCTGGGGACCTAGATAAAGTAACTTTAATGGGACAAATTATTGTAAAAGCTTTGTATAGCCTGACCAGGAACATAAAAACCCTGGCATAAAGGCGCGTCAATTGCATTTGATAGTGCAACACTGGGTATAGTCGTACCTGTATTAAATTAATAGGCTAACTTTATGTATCAGGATTCAGGATTATAGGCTAATTTAATGTTTTCATAAATTAACAAAAAAATATTACATTATAGGTAAACTGATTTAAATAAATTAAATGAAACCATCAATCGAGCAAGTAGGATTTTATTATTATTCATCAATAATAACATTCTGAACTTGAATATTCAACTACAATGTCTGCTCATGAACGCTTCAAACTCGGTACTTCTTTCCCAATTCCATAAAATTCAACACTTACAAAGTGACAAAAAACTTTAAAATAGGTAGTTGAAACAAACCACAGCTAATTTTCATAGTTGACTGTACTATACGATAAACATGTCAGTCAATTTGACAACCTTTGTCGGAAACATTATTTAATGAAAATATTGTCCGAACCCTTAGTATTTCTCTTCGATAAATACTTCACATTGTGAACCACTTTTCTTTCACGACTATAAAAAGATTTTAGCAATTTAATTCAGAAAATCAATTGCACACATTTAAAATAAAGTTTGTTTACACTTTGACAGCAATAGACTGACATGCAAGGTGACATATCAATGAAGTTTTCAGTTACTGTTGCCATTAAAAGAAATTAGTACCATTAGTTTTCCGCAACATGGCGAGGGTTTTTATGTTCCTGGTCGGGCTATAAAAATAATGCATTAAAATAAATATTTTCCATTGGTTTTTTCTGAGGCTCGTAGGCGTTTTAGTAGGTAGTTATTAAATTGAATCGCCCAGAAATTAGGCAACACGTCTTTGTAAAAAGTACATAAATTACCACAATGGAGCTATTTACAAAAGTAGGCATTACAAAATATCATGACGAATTTTTTTTTGAGTAGCGAATACCATGGGGCTCTCAAATACCTTCTAACCAGGGTGAAGAAACTTCCATACAAAGGTCATCGAAGTGAAACTTGCTTCCAAACAGCGACATCGGTGAATAAATTCAAATACTTTTTAACTACCCTAAAACGCTCTAGATGTCGCTGCTCCTGTTTCCTTCATATTTTCATTTTTTTCTTAATTAAAATATATTTGAGAATATTGTTAATTACAATGTGAAAACTTTTTTTAAATGAAATTAATTTGTTTTAATTTAAAACTGAACATTGACATTTTTGTTATAATTTACATAATAGAGTAGTAGAAATTACTATTTAACATATGGCAACTTTGTTTTTCCTCCAAAATGGCCGGTGTTGTTTTTGTTAGGTTGAATTGAATGCATTATTGTTTTCTTAGCCATCGTTTATGAGTTCTGTGGCCCTATTAAAGTATTGAAGAGTCGAGTCAAATTCAAGTTCATTCCTTCGTACCTGCTGCTGTTCTGGTTCATCGGAGTTTTGTTCGTTCCTTCGTGAATCGCGAAGAAACTTTCTGTTATGTTCACAAGTGATCTGAGTTTTCTCAATGTGCTGTGTTCTGTGTTTAGTGTTGAAAACTTTGCGAAAAGACGCTTTTGGTGTATAATATTATGTGTGTTCATAAATAAAGTAAAATTATTATGTTCTGGTTCATCGGGGTTTTGTTCGTTCCTTCGTGAATCGCGAAGAAACTTTCTGTTATGTTCACAAGTGATCTGAGTTTTCTCAATGTGCTGTGTTCTGTGTTTAGTGTTGAAAACTTTGCGAAAAGACGCTTTTGGTGTATAATATTATGTGTGTTCATAAATAAAGTAAAATTATTAAATTCAAAAGTTTTTGTTTACTTATTTGCATTTCCATGTGCAATGTAGAATTTTTCCAAATACATTGTTTTGAAAATACGTACACCATAAAGATAAATATTTTCAAAATAATGGATTTGAAAAAATTCTACATTGTACATCATAAAAACAATAATTCTTTGAAGGTTATGAGGGCCTATGTGTGCGTGAACTGTGTGTATGGGTGCGTGGACTTTATGTATGTATGTGTGCGTGTACTATGTATGTATGTGAGCGTTACGTACGTAGGTTAAGTACAGGGAATTTAACACCAGGCTATCAATTAGTAGGCTCAAAAATTTGACAGAGAGGGTTCTCTATTTCCTATGTATTACTTTTCTCTATGCTTCTAACGATACATTACGCTCATGTTTACAAACTGACAAGTGAAGATGCTGAGAACGAAGACAATGTAAACACCGTAAACTTGCGCTGGCGTCGCTCCAGCATCGCTTTCGGAAGTGCGACTTCCAGAGTTTTATAAATAGGATTTTATTTTAACACGCCAATGAACTTGGATATTTTTGATTTGCTGAATTAATGTTTTGCACATGTTCAGGGTTGACTGTGCCAATTTTTTTGTTATTAAAATAGAAAATAATATTTCTAATGTAAATATACCAAGACACAAAGAAGCATTTCAATGAACATTGTATTTTATTTATTTTGTAAAATAACTATATTTACAATTTCCATCAGATAGGTAGATCAATAATTTAATATTTTATACAGTGTCCAGAGTAAAAGTAAACTTAGTTTTTTATTTAGAAAGAATATTCGTAATTTGAATCTGGGGGCACGGCAGTGCCCCCGCCAAGTCGAGCGCGAAGCAAACACTGCCGTACCATCCTTTACTGGAACCATTTCGCCGCATTTTCAGGCCCCTATTTGAGAACCTCTGGATAAGACCACAACGCAGAAATTTTCGTCATCTAGTAAGCTATAATCACATACTTCAAATCCAAAATTTCAAGCCTGTAGGTCATTTAGTTCCGAAGTTAAGCGAAAGCAAAGTTTCGTATTTACGACACTCACTCACTGATAATCATCAAAATAGAACTAGTACTTCCCGTAAACTCAGAGAGCTGAAATTTGGTACAGAGTTAGGGTTTAATGGCCACATAAAGGGAAAACTATAAAAACTAGGAAAATCGAAGATCTGGAGTAACCACATTCATAATCAATACTACTCCGGCACCGTGGTGTTCGCATGTATCGCTCGCCACTAGATGGCGCTAGCACTAGCAAGCGGTGTCCAGATTTTTTTCCTTTCTAGAGTCCCCCGTCGATTAAGTTGAATGTTATGTAATTTGCATTTCGTTAATTTCGTTTATTATATTATAAGGATCGCTAAGGTTATGTTATTTAAATAATTGTTCATTCGTTGTTTGTTCTCCATTTTAAGGGTCGTTGAGTTTATTTGTGTTTAATATCGTAAAAAAATGACGATAAAACGACGACGTTAAATAATTTTGCCACTTTCTACAAAAAGAAGTGAAATCCCACCAAAAACATTCTGTAAAAAACTAGCCAAGTCTCGGTGGAGCTGCTTGTTTATCTCTAAAAAGTAATGAAATCTAGACAAAGTCGTGCCAAGTCTATGGTTCCTTACTGCGATTTCTTTATTATTATAGTTAATGTTGTGTGACTTGGCCGTTGAACAATCTTTATTAAGATAATTACATAAGTATTATTGAAATACGCAGCTTTATTAAACCTACAATTGACTGGTTATTGTTGAATCAACGTTTTCCAAGTGGCGCGGTAGGTAGCGGTTCTAGCGACCGATTTGTGCAATTGTGTCATGGAGCACCTCGTTTTGTACCCTTCAACGGCCAAGTCACACAACATTAACTATAATAATAAAGAAATCGCAGTAAGGAACCATAGACTTGGCACGACTTTGTCTAGATTTCATTACTTTTTAGAGATAAACAAGCAGCTCCACCGAGACTTGGCTAGTTTTTTACAGAATGTTTTTGGTGGGATTACAAATTACTAATATTACCTACTGTTGTGGGTTCACCACAATAGTCCAGCGGCGACGGGGTTAAAACTAAAGGCCCTCGAATCTACAGTTCGTCTCCGACACCATTGGGCTATTTTCGCCTTCAGTTTGATTTATTTATTTGTTCGATAGTTTGATGATTTATTTCTAATCAACTATTCTATTCTCTCTTCAGGAGGGCCAAAACTGCGGCGGTGCCTACATCAAGCTGCTCTCAAAGGGAACCAACACCAAAGCGGATCTCCGCAAGTTCTACGACCAGACGGCCTACACCATCATGTTTGGGCCCGACAAGTGCGGGAACGACAACAAACTGCACTTCATCTTCAGACACAAGAACCCGAGGAATGGATCCATTGAGGAGAAGCACAGCAAGAAGCCCAGGTGAGGAGTAGTTGACACCATTTGATCACTAATTTACATCAAGCTGCATTCTAGACTGCATCCCACTTAACATCAGGTGCGATTGTAGTCAAATGACTGCCTTGTTATGCATAAAAAAAGCTGCTCACAAAAGGCACGAGTACCATTTTTTTAGCAAGAAGCCTAGGCAATGAATTGCGGAGTCTTTAGAAATAGTCTACTTGGGCTTGATGCTAAATGAGTTTTAGAGTTGGAAGACAGTTTAATGCATAAAACAAAAATCATTAGCTTATAGCTACGTGAGACCCGGTTTCCACCAAGACGGAGCAGAGTGGAGAAATGTTTTGAATAACCAATCGATTTCATTATTTCCACCTCCCTTCTCCGCTCCACCTTGGGAAAACCGGCTTGAAGTTCTGCACCGAAAATTAATTGTATGAATTTACTTTTCCCCAGCCAACGCCTAGAAGACATCTACAAAGACAAAGAACCGCATCTGTACACTTTGATCGTGCGTCCAGACAACACCTTCAGCGTGCTCGTCGACGAGAAAGAAGTCAACGCTGGCTCACTCCTGGAGGACTTCACTCCCGCCGTCAACCCGCCTGAGGAGATCGACGACCCCAGCGACAGCAAGCCTGATGACTGGGATGAGAGGGAGAAGGTAAGAGGACTTTCGTATTGAACCACACACACACAGTAATTTGCTCATGTCATCTTACCTTCATCATCATAGACGGCTTCAGCGACAACTGAAGCCTAACAACTAGGACTGTGTCCACACTCTAGATACCGTCGGCTGATCCACAAGGTGCAGTATGGTTGTAGATTACTGGTCGGTCAAAATTGCCTAGCACATCCTTGATGACTACAGACACCCCGTAGACTGCAGACTTTTTTCGGCAGATTGGTCGTGCTGAATATGTATGGAAGTACGCACATCAGTCATCGATTTGATACCGGCCGTTTCCGCATACAGTTAGAATAGAAGCTAACCAAACTATCGCCCTACCAAAAGTCTATAGTCTGGAGGGAGTCTTTGAAGTCTACTGCTGTAGGCCATGCGTCTCCAATCGTTTTCGAGCCGTGTAAATTCAGTGGCTTCCCTAAACTCTTCCAAATAAATGTTCTTTCTTTCTAAATATTACATTTGTGTACAGATCGTAGACCCCACGGCGTCGAAGCCGGACGACTGGGACGAGACGGCGCCTGCGCAGATTGTCGACCCGAACGCGGTCAAGCCCGACGGCTGGTTAGATGCTGAGCCCGAGATGATTCCTGGTACGTATTCAAATATACTAACTTATGCTCATGTGTTGTGACATAGTGATTTCGTGACAGATTTTTTGTGTATTTTAAGTTTGGAGGGTACGTTTGGGTAACCTTTGTTTGAGACGACCATTTAAATGACATTCGAATAAGATAAAACGTTACTAGATGTTTTTGGTGGTCCCCAAGCTACTTCAGCTGAGTGCTAACAAAATAAAAAAATGGCTTCCCCTACGAGATTAATTGATAAGCATAATGCACGGTTGGTATAATTCTTTGCAACAAAAACTACAATCGCGGGCCCGAAACGCAGCGTTCAGAAGGCGTAGTGTGAGTTTATGTCAAACGCATTCGATAGCGACTGCGTTTAAAAAATATATGTTTGAAGATTTTAATTCTTAATAGTTTCCTCTAGGGGCGCTATACAATCCGTCATACATTTAATGTCACTTTTTTACGCAGTCGAAATCGAGTGTAAACTCACGCTACGCCCACTTGGTCACACGTCTCGGAATTAATGTTTTTACGCCTGTTAAAGTTTTTTTTACAAACAGCCACAGTTTAAACATTAATGAACAATATTTTTCCTCTAGACCCCGACGCGACCAAGCCTTCTGACTGGGACGAGGACATGGACGGCGAGTGGGAAGCGCCTCTTATCGACAACCCTGCTTGCGCGTCTGCACCCGGCTGCGGGCCCTGGCGTCCACCCACCATCCCCAACCCCGACTACAAGGTATACTGCACGTTATGTCGTTGAGATATAGTCCGGTCGCCGAGCACATAGAATTTCGTCCAATGACCCCAAGCTACACATCCTTATCGCTCGCGCGTAATTATATTGCTGTCGCGACTGTGCGACGGGCGCCCGCAGTGAGTGTGCGAGCGCGACAGCAACATAATTACGCGCGAGCGATAAGGATGGGTAGCTTTGGGTCATTGGACAAAATTCTACGTGCTCACGGACCAGGCTTTACAAGGTACACCACACCTTAAGCAGTTGTGATAGGGTCTATATTGCAATAACAACCCCGCCTGTGCCTCCGCGCCTGGCTGCGGGCCCTGGCGCCCGCCCACCATCCCCAACCCCGACTACAAGGTACAGTGCACCTTATGTAGTGGTGATAGGGGCTAGTTTCCAATGTAACAGATTCCAAACATGGACTACAAGGTACAGTGCAACTTATGTAGTGGTAATAGGTGTTATATTGCAACGACTTGACTTCGCTGGTTGCGGGCCGTAGCGACCGCCCACCATCCCCAACCCCGACTACAAGGTACAATGCACCTTATGTAGTGGTGATAGGGGCTAGTTTCCAATGTAACAGATTCCCAACCTCAACTACAGTCAGCGTCAAATAGTTCGCGACGACACCCAAAGTAGCCAAAAAGTTCTTGTTTGTTACAATTAGAATAAGGTTGTGTTGTCAACTTTTTGGCCACTTTGTATATCACGAACTATTCTATAGGCAAATTTGACGCTGACTGTACAAGGTACCCTAGTTCTTCCACTTGATGAATCGACGACCTAGTGAATGTAGCATCTGGATGCGGAGTATCAACTACTTTAAAGGCAATAATGCCAAACAAACGTGAATATAGCCAATCGGTGAAGGTGTCAGACTTGGCTGATTCGAGATCCGAGGAAACTAGTTCGAACCCTGTCACCGCTGGACTATTGTGGTGAACCCACTCTCCTACTTGATGGACCAACAATTTTGTAAAAATCGCGGTAATCATCTACATGCGGGCAGCGCAGGACCAGTCGTGGAAATCCGTGGGGGAAGCATTTGTCCAGCAGTGGACGGAATTAAATTTAGATCACAAAATCAATTGCACACATTTAAAATAAAGTTTGTTTACACTTTGACAGCAATAGACAGTTTAATTATTGACATGCAAGGTGACATTGAAGTTTTCAGTTACTGTTGCCATTAAAAGAAATTAGTACCATTAGTTTTCCGCAACATGGTGAGGGTTTTTATGTTCCTGGTCGGGCTATACTAAAGCCTGGTCCGTGAGCACGTAGAATCCCGTCCAATGACCCCAAGCTGCCCATCCTTGTCGCTCGCACATAATTATGTTGCTGTCGCGCTCCCACACCCACTGCGGGCGCGCGTCGCACAGTCGCGACAGCAATATAATTACGCGAGAGCGATAAGGATGGGTACCCCTATCCGTCCCCCGGACACGGCCTGAGCCGAGGTCCGAGCCTACCGTGGCGCCCTCAGGCCGCGTCCGTAGTCCCCTCGATCGGGCCCACTAGAGTGAGCCCGCCGTAGGCTGGACTTTGGTCCAACACCGCGGTGGGCAACCCTCTAGTTGGGTTCGCCACTGATCGGGCGCCTTATGCGCTCGATACGGCCCGATTGCGAACGTCGGTCTGCGACCGACGCGGACGAGCCTTGGCTTCGCTTCGCGAAGCCCACACTCGGCCTCGTCGGCACGCGCACCGACGATCGCTAAACGGCTAGAGTACCTTCCGTACTCGCCACTCTGCCCGGTGAAGCTGGAAAAGCTCCTCAAGCTACCAGCGCAATGTTTGTTTGCAGGGCATCTGGCGCGCGCCTCTGATCCCGAACCCCAACTACAAGGGCAAGTGGGTGCCGCGCCGCATTCCCAACCCGGACTTCTTCAGGGACGAGCATCCCTTCCGTATGACGCCTATCGTGAGTATATGACTCTTATTTTTATCCCAGGAAAATGGCCTATCCATGCCATACCTACCGCCGGGAGACGGCGTGAACTGAAACTTGGATTTATTTATTTATTTATTTGATCACCAACAAGGTTACATTGAGGCTTCACAAAAGTAACTATAAAAAATGACACTTGTTAAATGCAAACTTAATTATAGGTGAAAACATCATGCGTTAGAAACTAAAGCAACAGCAATTAGGGGTTAAAAACTGAAAATATTTATTATTGTGTAAAGAAGTCCCTATGCTTGTCCCTATATTTGTGGGAGAAAAGAAGTACAGGCAGTGGCAAACTGTTTTAAATATTATTTATTTAATGGGTCGTACACAGAGTGAGTTACAAAAATATAATTTAAAAAAATTGCGCAGCAAATGAAATAATTTCAGAAACCTTAACTTTACCTACCCTAAACATAACAACAATTTAACTTCGCACGTTTTATAGTCGTGTGACTTGGTCGAAATCGATTTTCCGACCAAGATTATTAATTGAACTGTTTCGTTTTTAGGGGGAGGCCTTAGTCTATAGTCTGGTCTGCGAGCACGTCGAATTTTGTCCAATGACCCCAAGCTACCCATACGCGACGGGTGAGACGTGCACACTCACTGCGTGTGACGGGCGCCCGCAGTGAGTGTGCGAGCGCGACAGCAACATAATTACGCGCGAGCAATAAGGATGGGTAGCTTGGGGGTCATTGGACAAAATTCTACGTGCTCACGGACCAGGCTTTTTTTCTTGAGGAATCATTTGGTCAATAGTGAACATCTTTGAACGAACCAACAACTCCTTATTCCCAGCACGCCGTAGGCTTCGAGCTATGGTCCATGTCTCCTATGCTGCTGTTCGACAACCTACTAGTGACCGATGACGCTGAAGTCGCGCGTGCGTGGGCGCAGCAAACCTTCCACCTCAAGCGCGCCAAGATCTCCAGGGACTCGGTGAGTTTGGATTGTATACTTTATTGTGGTTGATATTGGGTTTAGATTTGATTGGCACTCTTGTGCCTCGTGTTGGGAATGTGTTTGAATTTTTTGATTGGATCAATGTTAGTTGTCTGTCAAGAACAAATGAAAGTACGAAGTGATATCAAATAGGTACAGCAATACTAGTCTGTAATCTTCTATTATTTAAAAAATTAAAGTAGACACTAGCGTCCATATTTCCAATTAGCGAATGCGCACACTTGGCGACTAGACGCGGCCACTAAACGCATATTAGCTTGTCCGCGCGTTGTGGCGACGACAGCTAACATATTAAATTGACAAGTCGCGCGCCGCGTCTGTCGCTTCAATTGTCACCCAGTGTGCGCTGTCGTTTACTTCATGTGACAATAAAAAAGTGCAAGCAACTAAGAACTAAAGAACAAGTTGTATACAAGAGCAATAAATAATAAATTCGCTATAATGCTGTGTCATGTCTTCAGCAGAAAGTAATTCCATCCGACTAGCTTTTGGACAAAATATCTACTGTAAAATAAATACAATTTAGCAAACGCTATGGGGCCGCATGCTGCGCGCCATGAACTACAAGCCGGGCTACTGGGCGGCCTATGCAGTATACGTCGCCATTCCTATCGCCGCATACGTTGCCTACCTCGTCAGCCGTCTCAGAGAGGTCACGTGTGAACTGGGCTCGTTACTGTCAGTAGTCGCTAGATACAAGACGCGTTGTTAGTTATAGTCTGGTTTGCGAGCACGTAGAATTTTGTCCAATGACCCCAAGCTACCCATCCTTATCGCTCGCGCGTAATTATGTTGCTGTCGCGCTCGCACACTCACTGCGGGCATCCGTCGCACAGTCGCGACAGCAATATAATTACGCGCGAGCGATAAAGATGGGTAGCTTGGGGTCATTGGACAAAATTCTACGTGCTGGCAGACCGGGCTGTAACACTAGGGCTGCATGCTGCGCGCCATGAACTACAAGCCGGGCTACTGGGCGGCCTATGCAGTATACGTCGCCATCCCCATCGCCGCTTACGTCGCCTACCTCGTCAGCCGCCTCAGAGAGGTCACGTGTGAACTGGGCTCGTTACTGTCAGTAGTCGGCTAGATACAACACGCGTTGTTAGCTATAGTCTGGTTTGTGAGCATGTAGAATTTTGTGCAATGACCCCAAGCTACCCATCCTTATCCCTCGCGCGTAATTATATTGCTGTCGCGACTGTGCGACGGGCGCCCGCAGTGAGTGTGCGAGGGATATAATTACGCGCGAGCGATAAAGATGGGTAGCTTGAGGTCATTGGACAAAATTCTACGTGCTCGCAGACCGGGCTTTAACAATGGGGCTGCATGCTGCGCGCCATGAACTACAAGCCGGGCTACTGGGCGGCCTATGCAGTATACGTCGCCATCCCCATCGCCGCTTACGTCGCCTACCTCGTCAGCCGCCTCAGAGAGGTCGCGTGTGAACTGGGCTCGTACTGTCAGTAGTCTGCTAGATACAACACGCGTTGTTAGCTCACAACTACAAGCCGAGCTACTGGGCGGCCTACGCCGTGTGGTCGCGTGTAAACTGGGCTCGTTACTGTCAGTAGTCGGCTAGATACAACACGCGTTGTTAGCTCACAACCACAAGCCGGGCTACTGGGCGGCCTATGCAGTATACGTCGCCATCCCTATCGCCGCATACGTGGCCTACCTCGTCAGCCGCCTCAGAGAGGTCGCGTGTGAACTGGGCTCGTACTGTCAGTAGTCGCTAGATATACAACACGCGTTGTTAGCAAACAGTCTTGAGGCCGCATGCCGCGCCATGAACTGCAACCCCTGGCTACTGGGCGGCCTACGCCGAGTACGTCGCAACCTCGTCAGCCGCCTCGGAGAGCTCACGTTGAAAACAAAGACACTATAGTTTTTGAAGTGAAATATGGCTAATTTACCTGCTAGATCATTCTTCTATCGGTCAGTTTTCTATCGGCTGCATACAATGTTTATGAGTGTCAGTTAGACAATATTGAAACTATTGTTTTATTTTTGCTAATACGCTAGTTTTGTTAACTATCTACTGGGTGGCCTACGCTGTTTACGTGGCTATCCCCGTTGTCTCCTACCTTATTAGTTGCGCCAGAGAGGTCCCGTTTCAAAGAGGCTCTTTTACTATCGGCTGATGTGGCTAATTACGCGCTAGATTTATTATAAGGCAACAGTTTGCATAATAAGGTTGTAAGGTTTTCATCGCCGTCTATGTCGGTTACATCTGCATCCTCGCTAAAGAGGTCCCTTTTCACAACGAATGACAGAAGACAAATAAAGGTATACGTTATTATAGTAGTAGCAAATAGTAGAAGAAAGTAAGCTAGAGCTAGAGTACTAGTAGCCGCTATCCGCAGGATTCGCTGGTGGAGCGGGCACTGCAGTTGGCGGGAGCTAATCCTTGGCTATACGCGGTGGCCATACTTGGCTCCTTCGCCATTGTCGGCGTAGTGGCCTACCTCTGCTGCGGACCGAGATCGGTAAGATTGACTTTGTTTTGTAATGCTGTAAGGACTCTGATATTAGTAGGTACCCCTTTTCTGCTGCAACTTTTTTGCTTCAACTTGACCTTGAAACGCTTAAAAGCATTCAGTCTGAAGATGCGGAATAGTTCTGTGACCAGACACTTTAAAGATTCTGTTTCTGCTGATTTCTTCAATGTAGTAGAAGAATATTATAATGAAATAAAATATCTCATCTCACATAGAATTTGCAGTTTACAAAAAATTGCTTTATGAACGTTTTGCATAGATATAAAATTGTAAACTTTATAGCACATAATTATTGCAAAATAACACCTATTGCGAATCCATAACATATCAAAAGTTTTACCGAGAATTACCAAGACAAGCTTCGACACAATCATGAGCTGTCACTCACTGTACCCTTACACCACAGGATTCGGACGCAGACGTTAAAAAGACTGATGCGATGATGGAGGACGATCCCCACTCCGAAGGGGAAGGGGACGGGGCTGAAGGGGAAGGGGAAGCCGAGGCTGAGGAGCTGGAGGAGCAAGAGCAGGCTTCCAGCAAAGCGGACTTGGAAGGACCTGATACCACTGAGGTGAGGAGATGTGATATATTGTTAGAAGCAGCTCAAGGATCTGATGCGATGATGGACGATCCCCACTCCGAAGGGGAAGGGGACGGGGCTGAAGGGGAAGGGGACACGAGTAGGCCGCCAGCAAAGCGGACCTTGAGGGGCCGGATACCACTGAGGTAAGGAAATGGGATATATTGTTAGTAGCAGCTCAAGGATCTGATGCGATGATGGAGGACGATCCCCATTCCGAAGGGGAGGGCGAGGGGGCCGAAGGGGAAGGGGATGCCGAGCTGGAGGATCCCGAGCAGACCGCCAGCAAAGCAGACTTGGAAGGACCTGATACCACTGAGGTAAGGAGATGTGATACTTTAAGTATGGTAGATGCAGCTCAAGGATCTGATGCGATGATGGAGGATCCCCACTCTGAATATGTAACCTATGTATTATTTTATGTAAGCAGAGTTAAGAGAAATTGTATTTTAGAGCTAAAGCCTGGTCCGTGAGCTCGTAGAATCCCGTCCAATGACCCCAAGCTACCCATCTCTATCGCTCGCGCGTAATTATGTTGCTGTCGCGCTCGCACACTCACTGCGGGCGCCCGTCGCACAGTCGCGACAGCAACATAATTACGCGCGAGCGATAGGGATGGGTAGCTTGGGGTCATTGGACGGGATTCTACGTGCTCACGGACCAGGCTTTAGAACCAATCTACATTTTTTATTCCAAACAGGCATGTTGTAACCAACCATCATTTCCACAGAGCACGCCTTTGGTAGACGCAGAAGGCGCGGGAGACGGCCAACGCAAGCGCAAACCGCGCAAGGAGTGAGCTCCCGCTACGCAGGTATTCTTCACATCAGTTCTGTCCACCGCTCTTGTTCCCAATCTCTGTTAGTGTTGCCGAACTATCTATAGTAAAACTATCGATAGTTTTCATTCGAAAAAGCCTTCTCCATCGATAGGCCTATCGATAGTATCGATAGCTTTTTATTTAAAAGCGACGATACTATCGATAGTTTATTCTTCACGAGCAACAGTACTATCGATAGTATCGATAGTATTGCGCAAATTCAATAGTATTGCCTCGTTTTGAGTTATCGACAGTATCGATACTATCGATAGGCCAATCGATAGTCTTGTGATAGTTTGGCTATCGATAGTCGACTATCAATCGGCAACAATAATCGCTGTAGAATTTGATAGTTGACACCACCATTCTGTTAACACTTGTTTAGAATCTAACGCCCGTATTCACAAACATTAATATGATTTTAAACTTTCGCGTTCCATTTCAATTAAAATAGTAAGACACGGGTCTTAACGCGACGTTTATTAATGAGTTACATTATGTACTCACGGCTTAACGTTTCTCGATGGCTCGATTTTAACATTACTATGAGTCACAGTGCGCGTGGACGCACAGGGTGACACGCGAACCAATCACAGAGCTTTATTCAACGCTGTGCGTTCGATTTGCTGCCTCACTTAAGCAAGCATCGTTTGTGACTACGGGCGTTAGATACAGGTGACATTGGCGAAATCGCGTTTTCCCAAAATTCACAAGTAAATGTAAAAACGATTTTGTTACCATTTCTATTGTTGTGGTTTTCAAGCCTAGAATTTTGTGTGCAAGAAATCATCTATGAAATGAAACTTTTGGTTGATGGTGTCAACTACCGATTGTCCGATTTAAATTCATATCTCGATGTTTTTGTTTATGTCGATACAGTAAATTAAAATTATTTATTCGTACCTGTTTATGTTACTAATTTGTTTGTGATAGCCTTATTTCTGATTTTACACTTACAATCTTATTGTATTTCCTTTATTTATTAATTTACAGTATAGACATAAATAAAATACATTTATTTAAATTACCTACGATATTCCTAAGAACATAGTCGATTGTAAACCAAATCGACTAAAATATGTAGATAACAGTATGCTTTGTGTGTTGTGAAACATTTGCGATTTTAATACACACTGAACAATATACTTGTCATTAAGTGGACAGAACATTCCATTATCTAAGTATTCATTTCTTCAAGTATTATCCCACGTGAAATGTGCCTTTAGCACGGCTGCAACTACAAGTAATAAGCATTTCTATGTCGTGAAGTTCTTTATCTATACAATCAGGTATACATCAGTTTTAGATACGTGGGTGTTTGGCTACTTGAAAGCTTCGATATAAATCTAGTTTCTACCAAAGAGCTCACTGACTCGTTAACAAAACCCGTAGGTGACCGTTGGGATCAAATATATACACAACTTGGCCGGTACACTGCCGGGCACACGCATATTGTATGTCATTAGCTAATTTAGATGTTACGAAGCTTGATGTGATTTAAGACATACTGATTTACACCATTATGGATCTTGACCGAACCATAGTAAGGTCTAAAGTTCCACTCACAAACAATGATAGAAATTCCAATATTTATATTTCTACATTAAATACAAAGTCCATAATGATATTAGATGGTCCCCGAGTTCTACGGGTGTGAACAAAATTGTAAATGTGCTTATTAACATTTTTTTAAGCATTGAGGACCGGTTGTAAGATATCTTTGCGATCTTAAATTTTAAGCGATTGACGAATAAATATTTATAATTAATTAGCCCGGATTTTGGACTCGCATTTGAAACTGTAAGCAGCTATGTTTAATTATTTTCTAAGTAGCCCTTTTATCAAATTACTTGATACGTTTATGTTAATTATAATGTAATACAGTGAAGTTTGAAATGCGAGCACCAAAATTAAGCTTTAAACTATGTATTTATTATTGTATAAATGTAGTTAATACATTTGTTCTCGTATGTGTCACGATAATGGGTCATGCTCCTTTTGTACTTATTGTAAACAAGGTTTTATCGCAAATATAATGTATTTAAGTACCTACACTTCATTGTAAATAATGAAATGTTGCTTTTCATTCTTCAATCCTTTAAATTTTAAATTGATGGTTTTGTGAATCTGAAATGAGATCTCAATTTGAAAAACGCATTCTTGTCTTTTAGAAACCATTGTGAAGGATTAATAATAATATTATGTATAGTTTTCAGATAAAAAAAACTGTATAGTCAGCTGCACAGAAATAAATTAACTTGTATGTAGACATTGTAATTTATTACAAGCAGATAAGGTTCATTATAGAAATATACGTATTCCTGTGCAGATGAGTTTACAGAGCAATATCATAGCGTAGCTCAGAGCATGGCCCAGGGTGGCGTTATGTAATAAGCGCCCGCGCGCCGTAGATTAAATAATATATTGTTTGTCTCGATGCATTTTATTTTCGTCCGTAAGCGTTGTGTGTGATAGGTACAAGTAATGGACTGTAATTTACATGAATAAACTAAATGGTTTCTATTTTATTTGTTTTATTTTGAAATAATTTTAGGCACAAAAACAAATTATATTTAATTTAATTTCAATATCGTGACGTGAAGTGACACACCCACCACCTTTTGTGATATTTTTTCTATTAGAAACATAATTTTGTCTGTGATTAATTAATGTATTTATTTTAATATGTAATTGTCTAAACTAAAAAATAATTTCTATTCACGTCTCGTAGATGACCAAGCACCTGACAGACAGTATTTTGGTGTCTGTATTAGTCGGTCTTACTACTACAGTTTTCGCTGACAGACTAGCCAATCATCGTAAACAATGCATTAAAAAGCCTTTTGTTTTATGATTTAAATGGCAGTGACGTCTAAGTTGTTGCTATTCCATAAAATGCCAAGTTTTACCGCTTTCTTCGTACAAAAACAAAGTGATACGTGAAACAATAACGCGTACATCAAATGCAGTGAGCACTATGAATGGAGGTCACTTTCTACATGCACTTATGTGAGCGCATGTCAACAACCCGACATCAGAGATTACTAATCGCTGTCGTGGAAAACGCATTTCGTTCTTACTACTTAGGTAGGTACGGTTTCTGAATAGTTTTTGTGCTTAGGCGTGTTCATCTTCTCCTCAAAAATTTATCTACACTAATATTATAAAGAGGAAAGATTTGTACCTATTTTTGTATGTTTGTAATGAATAGGCTCAAAAACCACTGAACGGATTTTGATGAAACTTTACAGTATTATTGTTCATAATCCAGAATAACATATAGGCTATAATTTATGACGATCTGTGACAAACGAAATTTCACGCGTGTGAAGCCGCGGGCAAAAGCTAGTTCAATATAAAAGGATTCTTACTTTATTAGAAGATGAGCACGCTCAACCCAAAAACCCTATATAGTAGGGAATTTAGTGCAATGATTTGTATGGAGACCCCTCCACTTTGGTATAGAAGGCTCATTTTTGCAACAATGGTTCTTTGGGTGCTCCTGAGTGGATTTCCGTCGGTAGACATCGGGAGCCCCCCCTGTGGTAGCAGGGGGAGGGGGGGCAAGTTTCCTTCCGCCGCGCTTCACTTTAAGGCCCATATCTTCAAAACTATGGGTACTAGGGCAAGTGTGGTATCATTTTCGGATAATTAAAGGATGGCGAATTCATTTCTAGAACAACCTTTTTGCCTTTTCATACAAAAAATTGAAATATTGAGTAAAATTCACAAAAACCAAAAAGTATTTTTTTAAATAAACGTCGTTTACTTTTAAACCACTGGAGATAATCTAATAAAAAAAATATGACCTGAAAGCTACATTTATCAGGATTAGGCGAATTTTATTGCGCATCGGAAAAAAATATTTATTTTATCCATGAATTCATACTATTTGGTTCAAAAGCAAGCAAGGATTATTATTTTAGAATTTATTTAGAGTTGCTGGCACATCAATCTACCATAATTTGTATTTTTTCGTCAATTGATTTTGAACTCTATGTGTGAGACATAAGGTTGAAAATAGCTTAAATACATTTTAATTTTGAAAATATCTTAAGAAGAAAGCACTATACCTATGTATAAAGAACTTTAATTTGTCTAAACGTCTTAATGATTATTATTATTTTAATTAACAGTTTTATTTCTACATACAATTGTACCAGTGATTTAACGGAAAGGTAAGTGTAAGGAAAATGAGGTTTCACAATCATAGAACAGGATATATTTTTAGCACAAAGGTTACGGCTGTGACCGTTTTAGTTATTTTTTTCAGACAGCACCAGCTTTTGCACTACTTCTTGCACTTNTAATATTGAAAATATCTTAAGGGGGCGTCCATAAATTACGTGAGACTTTTAGGGGGAGGAGGGGGTCCAGAAAAAACTCACTTAATCTCACGTGGGGGAGAGGGGGGATGTCGAGAAATATCACGTAATTTTTTTCCACAACAAACAGAGTAAATCCTCAGTCTGCCTTTGTGAACACAGGCACAGTTTTTAGATCCGCGGTTTGCTACCAATGCTTAAATATAACAAAATGTAAACTAATAGTTAAAATTGGACTAAGAGTTATTTTTTTTATATTTTCGAAGCATGTATTATATCATTTACATTGCAAATAGGCATTTTGGAAAATCTCACGTGAGATTAGGGGGTGGGGGAGGGGGTCTGAAAAAATCTCATGAAATCTCACCAAGGGGGGCGGGGGGGTTAAAAATTAGCCAAAATTGGCTCACGTAATTAATGGACGCCCCCTAAGAAGAAAGCACTATACCTATGTATAAAGAACTTTAATTTGTCTAAACGTCTTAATGATTATTATTATTTTAATTAACAGTTTTATTTCTACATACAATTGTACCAGTGATTTAACGGAAAGGTAAGTGTAAGGAAAATGAGGTTTCACAATCATAGTACAGGATATATTTTTAGCACAAAGGTTACGGCTGTGACCGTTTTAGTTGTTTTTTTCAGACAGCACCAGCTTCTGCACTACTTCTTGCACTTACATCTCACCATTTCCAGGCAAGCCTCAGCAGCTACGGGAAAACCGGTCCATGTAGGCTCCATCTTGCTATCGGCTCTGGTCCACCCCCAACCAGTCGGGTAAAGGGAAGACTCCAGTCGGTTGCTTGCACCTGATCCTATACGCGAATCCCTTGATATACTGCCAGTAGCCAAGGCTGATACAAAGCTGCTGCTGATGTCTGGGTTATCTTATGTAGGGCCTAAGCTAAGCTAGGTCTAAGCGTAGTCCACAGCGACCCATTAGGATCTTTATGCTCCGTTTTTTTATTCCCTATCATCCAAAAAAATCCTATCCATTAGGTGAATTAAGCGTCTGAGTGAAAGCCTTCTAAGTCTTTTGATGCCGGATATGCTGACCCAAGCAGACCCATCCTTACAGTATTGATTCATGGACCCCACATGTATTCCACATGCTCGAGAGCTGTCTTCTGTTGGTAGGCCTATTTTGTGGGACATGTGGTTCGTTCCATAATGCCCAGTTTGCGTACCAGTAATTGCTTGGGCTTAGGTACCTTTTATTTCCGTTTAATGAGTTTTCTCCATGACCTTGTGTTTCCCTTTAGGAATGATTTGGAGAGGTTTATCTTATATCGTTGGAGCTTTTCCATTTAGCACTGTGCTTCTTGGATATCCAAGAAGCACAGTGGCCATATGGCCATATTATGGCCATGAGGTATGCCGTTAGATAAAGGTAAGTATCAGTTCTGACCCAATAGGTATCGCCTCTGACCCTAGTTTCGCTAGACTGTCGGCTCTCCCATTGCATTTGATCCGTGTATGTCCAGGTATCCCACATCAGGGACACTTTCATGCCTTCCGAGTTTGTTCATCTATCTAGAATAATTCTAGACTCAACCTTCACTGAGGCGATGGCTTTTTGTTTGAGTGCTTGCTGGCTGTGGATCAGGATGTAAATATTGCGTTTTTTACACCCCTGTTCTTTAGTGCACACATATCATAGCGTAGAATTCAGCTTGAAACACTGTAGCAAACCTCCTTAAGCGATCACTATGTTCGAAGTGTGTAAACACGACTACTGTAAAGTAGTCGCCCGTTCCCGTTCCCAAGGCCATCTTTACAGTGGCGGCGTAAGTCCTAAGGCACCCTCTGGTAACCCCCACGATTTTGGGGTTACCTACCGATTCCAAGATTGAAAGACAATGACATAGACCGCAGACTTGTTATGCAGATGCGCCAGTGAGTACTAATCTGTGCGACATGTGTCACCCTCTGATGCTTGGCACCCGGGGCGTTCTTTGTCTTCGTGACTTTGAGCTATCAGTAAACCAGATTAGGCTGTTCTGTTGGGATTTTGGTCCTCTTTTTAGTCATCCCTTGTTCAAGATCTATCCACTTACTTATTAGATAAATCCAAGGGGTTCGCGTATAGGATTAGTTGCAAGCAACCGACTCAGTCTTCCCTTTACCCGACTGGTTGGGGGTGGACCAGAGCCGATAGCAAGATGGAGCCTACATGGACCGGTTTTCCCGTAGCTGCCGAGGCTTGCCTGGAAATGGTGAGATGTAAGTGCAAGAAGTAGTGCAGAAGCTGGTGCTGTCTGAAAAAAACAACTAAAACGGTCACAGCCGTAACCTTTGTGCTAAAAATATATCCTGTACTATGATTGTGAAACCTCATTTTCCTTACACTTACCTTTCCGTTAAATCACTGGTACAATTGTATGTAGAAATAAAACTGTTAATTAAAATAATAATAATCATTAAGACGTTTAGACAAATTAAAGTTCTTTATACATATAGTGCTTTCTTCTTAAGATATTTTCAATATTAAAATGTATTTAAGCTATTTTCAACCTTATGTCTCACACATAGAGTTCAAAATCAATTGACGAAAAAATACAAATTATGGTAGATTGATGTGCCAGCAACTCTAAATAAATTCTAAAATAATAATCCTTGCTTGCTTATGAACCAAATAGTATGAATTCATGGATAAAATAAATATTTTTTTCCGATGCGCAATAAAATTCGCCCGCTGTGTCCTGAAGAAAAAATTTTTTTCACCTACTTTTTGGGAAAAAAGTACCATACAATGTTATATTTTTATAATCCTGATAAATGTAGCTTTCAGGTCATATTTTTTTTATTAGATTATCTCCAGTGGTTTAAAAGTAAACGACGTTTATTTAAAAAAATACTTTTTGGTTTTTGTGAATTTTACTCAATATTTCAATTTTTTTGTATGAAAAGGCAAAAAGGTTGTTCTAGAAATGAATTCGCCATCCTTTAATTATCCGAAAATGATACCACACTTGCCCTAGTACCCATAGTTTTGAAGATATGGGCCTTAAAGTGAAGCGCGGCGGAAGGAAACTTGCCCCCCCTCCCCCTGCTACCACAGGGGGGGCTCCCGATGTCTACCGACGGAAATCCACTCAGGAGCACCCAAAGAACCACTGTTGCAAAAATGAGCCTTCTATACCAAAGTGGAGGGGTTCTTGCACTAAATTCCCTACTAATATGTCGGATCTGTAAGGTCTACAATAAATGTAGTGGTCCCCTGGACGTGCATTTCATGTCCCTACCCAAATTCAAGGCTACAGCAACCGACTCTATATCATAAAAAATTTAACGCTAACTAACTAAGCAGCAACTTATATTTCTTGCAAGTGTGCAATTAGCTTAATATTTTGCGTATTTTTTAACATATTGTGTATTGTTGTACCGTTCGTTGGTGTACCTAATAAATAAATAAATAAAATCTCAATTCAAAAATCGGACCTTAGGCTTTTATATCATGTCACGTATGAGTGGACCTCGGTCCGCAGTGTTTTACGAAATTTTGCGATAAATATTAATCCGTGGCCTTCAAAGTTCAATCACTTACAGCGGTTTAAACTTATGATGTTTACTCTTAATAAATTAGGTATATTTTATATCTGGTTGTTAATAAACCTACCCAACAACTTATCTTCCTTTCGTTGAAATCGTTACAAGTGCTTAGGTGTCATAGTATCACTATTAGCGATGAGGTATTAACATGTTAAAGTTAAGGCGCGTTCACAGTGACCTGAGCCCCGATTACGGTAACTTTTAACGTTTCCAATCCAGACGCGTTTCTGATTCTGCAATACGATTGGTCAAAATAGCTGACGTACGCTGTTGAACGACCAATCGTATCGCAGAATCGAGAAGCGTGTCTGGATTGGAAACGTTAAAAGTTACCGTAATCGGGGCTCAGAGCACTCCTTAGAGTGAAGATGAGAAAGAAGATTGTTGTGAGAAATATGAAAAATGTGTCGTAAGAAGAAATGTTGATGGTCGGAAACTTCCCAGTCGGGCCCAAACATCCGACCGCAAAAATGCTTACTTGGTGAGTACCTTACCTCTATCTACATTTTATTGTTTATTTGTATGATTTATTTCATCACTTAAAACATTTTGTATTCAACACTCACAAAAGACAAAATCTCTTGAAAAATTCGACGGCCTAATCTGATAAGTGAATCACGATCACGCGAATTAAGTTACAAATGACCGCGCATCCACCGTGTCCCAATGGTATGCTCTCACACAAATCCTTCGTACTATACATATTTGTAGCATAAACGTACTTATTACAACTAAATAAAGTCCCACAGTGCTTATCTTGATGTGCCGTCATGTGTACAAATCAGAACGTGCCTTTGGAAGCCCAAGCTGCGTGCTTTGACAGTCGCGCTCGGCCGCGCCCGCGCATCGGACAAATACAGAATGCTTGCGCTCGCGTTTGTGCTTGCTTTCGCGAGCGCTTGCGCCGCCAGACCACACATCGTGCTTATAGTCGCCGATGACTTGGTCAGTGAGTTCTTAAATAAACAGAAAATCGTCTTTAGGTAGAGAAACTTAGTGAGTGGCACAGTACCCTTTATTCCTATCTACCCACTTTTTCGATGGACAGGCAGTGGTACAAATGGCGCGAAATCGTGTTTTGTGGCGTTTCAGGAGGAGGCTTACGTCCAGCATTGGACAAGTTATCTTGGTTTAGTTTGTGCCCAGTTTCAGTGCAAAACCACTCTACCTGTGTGTGATCTGTATGGACTATAGGCATCCAATAAAATGTCGGTCATTTTAATTTCATTATCTCTTATGCTTTACCGCTGTTTGTTTACTTAAGTACTTGACGGAAAAGTAGGGTAAGCACGATAACAACGCTGACCAATCGATTCGAGTTACCTGTTGATCTGATAATATTCTTATGTGCCCCGTAATATTATGTTATACCTATCATTATTTACCTACTATAGAAAATGATGTTTTTGCTCATAAGAACACCTATTTCTACCTGTTCCAATCGTACTACACCTACTATCTACATACATAACATAATATTAAATAAGTTATGTGTATTTGTCTATTTGTAAAACCGTGTCAAGAAAGTTAAATATTTGAGTATGACTGGACGTGAGTATTTCTTCATTATTCACTTTTATATTATTTGACGTAGGTAAAGTTCAGCTATGAAGAAAAATTTCAACAATTATTTAATTTCATCCACATCGTTAAATACAAGTATTACAACAATAATTACCGGCAATTTGAGCCGCGATTATTCCCCTCGTGTGTAACTGGTCCGATGTTGCCACAGGATACCTGACATTACTGGGTGCGTAGGCCAGGATGTTGCATGTTAGATCGGGATTTAACTTAGGCAATCGTTCGAGTGGCATTGCCAGCAATTCCTTGAAAGTAAGATATTTTTTACATGCAACTTCTGTAGTTGTCTTTTGGGCACTAGACAATTTAAAAGAAGAACTCATGAAAATAATTCCTTTTAAGTAGGTAATCTATCTATTAATTAGAGCTAAAAAACTTAGCTTACTTATCATTCAGTCCTTTCGATATCTCGCGCCAATCGCAATCAAATAAGGTCGACTCGGTATGCCCAACTTATGTTAAGTATTTTGCATTGAATTAAAGCACTTTGTTGCCAAAGTGCAATATGCTTAAAATTACCGAGACATTAAATCTCAACTTCATTCCAATATGAATAGTTTTTTACCATATCTTTTCTAAAACATTGCTGGACTCAATTGTTGCGACAGTTAGGAAAATCCATCTTAAACTCTCTATATTTGTAAACTGACAGAATGTTGACGACACATTTGCAGGGCTGGAACGATGTGGGCTTCCACGGGTCGAACCAGATCCCGACGCCGAATCTGGACGCCCTGGGGATGTCAGGTGTCATCTTGCAGCACCACTACGTGACGCCTATCTGCACACCTTCCCGGTCTGCACTCATGACTGGGAAATACCCCATCCATACTGGTAAGACACGTGAAATTGTTAATTCTTATCTAGCTGTTGGTAAAAATTCTTTTTTAAATGAACTCTTAGGTATTTCTAACGATTTGTACCTCATGGTTAAGCCTTTTAAATGTTTTTTTTTTTTTAATTATTACTACGTTTTTCTAAGTGTTGCGCAAAAACAATTTGAATGTCAAGAACGCTAATGATGCGTCAAGTTTACCAAACTATAAGAAATAACCTTGGTTGGTCACCATAGCCATCCATAGGTGAGTATTTCTCAAAAAAAATGTACATTTTGAAAAAAAAAGTGTGCTTTGAAACAGTTCAAAAGTTTTATATTTATAAATCATCACACAAAAAAAACACACACACAATTTTGAAGGATGAATATTAATCTTTAAGATAACGAAGAATTATAGCTATAATCCTACTTATTACCATATATTTAGATATTTTAAAAATAGTCCTTTTTTACCTTTCATACAAAAACCTGTTTGCCACCCTAGCTTTTTCATGTATTTTTGTTTCATAAAATGCGATACGTAACTAAATTATTGTAAATTTCTTAGTATTATCGTTCTACAGTAATCGCAGTTTCTGTATCAAATTGATTTTCTATGGGGTGTCATAATGAATTGGCAATTTAAAGCAAAAAAACAAAATGAGTCGCTCTCATTTACTATTTCGTTATTTACTCTTTAGTTACGATTTATTTCTACTTTCCCATGGTTTCTGAACAATTTCGTATTTATTTTACACGGACAACAATAGCTGCACTCTGAATGGCTGTTGGCCTGACGTCTCCGCCATAACATCTATCGCGAAAATTAGTGAAAACGTGTGTGTTTTGTGGGATTACTTTTTCGTAACAGGCAGTAAAATCAGCGATTTTATATAGAACGGTAAGTCTTCATTTAACCATTTTTTGTAATACGTGTGGTACGAACATTTAGTAAGCTTTTATATTTGCTGTAACAAATTTTATCAAAAAAATACTTGTTTCTGATCTCATTTTGTCTAATATTTCGTTACGTTTTTTACGAATTTCGTTACGTTACGAAAAAGTACAACATAATGCTGAGTGTATACTGTTATTACCTGACTAAGCATAGTAATATTCACTACTTAATTTATTTCAAAAAATATAGAGCGTTAATAACAAAAGGATTGAATACTATCTGCTTTACAGAAGTGCCACCAGCAAAAAATTATCAAATCATTTAGATTACGTTTTTATGTGATTACTTCTTTTGTTTTTTTAGGAATGCCGCCAAAAACCAATGCCGAAAGGCAAAAAGCTTACAGAGAACGACTCAAAATGGATAAATATGATGGAACAAAAATAATTTTATTAAAATAGTATGAATGATTACTCCCTTATTTTATTTCTAACCCCTTAATATTACCCCGTATTTGGGTGCATACTTACAAATATTTCGAATTGAATAAATGAAGAGCATTCACAATAATTCGCCAATGTATAACAAGCCTTATGGCCTTACTATTTCGTTACTACTGTTTCGTTACGTACATTTTTTTTGAGAAATACTCAGGTCATACTTTACTCTAAAAGTGAAGTAATTTAGAACTGTAGACAGTAGGTAGGTACTTACAAACACTGATGAAAGTTGAAAGCGATATAGGAATTGCATCCAGGTTTTGTACAAGCTAGGTCTCGGGAAGATCCTAACGCAATGATGCACATACGCGTCATTAATCACAACCCTGTTCAGACTTCATCATTGTTTAGAGTAGGCGCACACCGTTGATTTTTCGTCGGCCGATAGTTTAGTCGGGCAGTTGATCAATATGGGCATGTATGGGAGTGCGCACACTACGCCGATTCGATTTGGCCGATTCTTCATACAATTTAAAATCGGGCACAACTATCGGCCAATTAAAAATCAACTGTGTGCGCCTAATCATCATCATCAATGAGTTTGTATTTTACATAAATCACCTCTCCTCAGGAATGCAACACAACGTGATCTACGGCTCTGAGCCGCGAGGTCTGCCGCTGTCTGAAAAGATCTTGCCTCAATACCTGAAGGAGCTCGGCTACCGTACCCACCTCGTCGGCAAGTGGCACCTCGGCAGTTACAAGAAGGAATACTTGCCTAAACAACGAGGGTAAAAATATTTTTTAACGTCATGTGGACGTAATTTTTCCGTATGATAAAAAAACCCTTCATAGAAAAGCAGCTTCTACTTATGCCTGTTTAAATTACTGCAGATTTTGAATCAATTATATCATAGTTAACTGTATAAGTTTTCAAATGTTAATGATAGAAATACTGTAAAATATCTTATTCCACAGGTTTGAGACTCACACTGGCTTCGTTGCAGGTAAAATTGACATGTTCGATCATACGAACGCGGAAAGGGGGTCTTGGGGATTCGATTTCAGGACTGGTAAGTTTGACTAACAAATAAATATAATATTCAGTCATAATTTAAAAGAAATGTTTAAGGAAACTTCTTCTAAGATGCTTTTTTAAACAACATGCCAAATCCATGAAAGAAAAATTCCATAAGAAACAATTAATTCCATAACAAACAAATGAAAAGATTCAAAGGCTATTTTAGCATCTATGTTGTTTTCAGATTCAGAATTAGTTGCTCACGATTTATTTGGCCAATACGCAACAGATGTATTCACAAATGAAGCCGTGCGGGTAAGTGATCATCTTCACCGTCACTAACTCATATAAAAATTAAAATAGCCTGTTTTTCTACAATTTTTGTATACTTTATTGCAGCGTATACACGGGCACAATAAGTCGGAGCCGTTATTTCTGATGGTGGCGCACTCTGCCGTTCACACCGGCAACCCTTACGAGCCCATCCGAGCTCCGGACAAAGATATCGAGAAGTTCGCCCACATCAAGGATCAACAAAGACGGAAATTCGCAGGTAAAATAATTGTCTTTGAGATTTACTCAGATGTTTCCGCATGTAGATTTCATAATTTATGCGAAATTACTTGAAACATACGGGCGCTAACGACCTACCTATGTAAAAGTACTTTTAAACTTTATCTGGGGTATTTTGCAGCTCAGGTATGTATGGATAATGTATCACATTTATGTCAGTATGGGTAGGTAAAAAAATTATAGCTTCGGTCGTCGGTCCACCTTGTGATGGAAGTCCCACAAATTAAAATTACTATCTAGGAATTATGTGGATGCTTATGCATTTCAGGAGTACTATGGAAACTGGACGAGTCAGTAGGCAAAGTGGTACAAGCCCTGGAAGCTAACGGACTACTGGAAAACTCGATTATTCTATTCACAACTGACAACGGCGGCCCGGCAGCTGGCTTCAACGACAATGCCGCTTCTAACTATCCTTTGAGAGGGGTAAGGTTTATTTAAATTGCCACTTGGTTGATTTTTCATCAATGTTGTGGGGGCTAAATAGTATACCGCGAAGCCATACAAAAAAGCTGGTCTAAGTAAAATGCAGTGGCAAAATTGCAGTGAAAAATTGCGAGTAAATGTACACTACCGAATCAAAACATACAAACGAACGAAAGGGACACTTACTTGGAGCACCAGTAGTCTTCACATGGATCCACGTGCAGATGAAAAAGTCCGTTTACTGGCGGGCCCGCATTTTCTTCGCTTTACAATAACCTACTGGATCTAGAATCTGATCACAGCCAGAAATCACAACACTAACTGCGTTTTTATCACTTTAAAATCAATTTTTGAGCGGCACGAAATTCACACAGTTTGAGATCTCAACGGAATAAAAATAAAATCTATGATAGGATCGTACGTCATTGACTGCGAGTTGGCGCGTAATTCAAATTTCGAACTACAGCGTTTTTTTTTTTAATTTAAGCATTGGAACGCACATGATCGCATGCTACGTTAGACGCCAACTTCGATTAATTATTCTGTTACGCATTAACTTAAGTTGGATATAATAAAGGTTTATGACCATGTTAAAAATCATTTGCAGGTAAAGAATACATTGTGGGAAGGCGGAGTGCGTGGTGTATCAGCGTTATGGAGCCCACTACTGGTCAGCAGGTCACGTGTGGCCACGCAAACAGTGCACATCACGGACTGGCTGCCCACGCTTTATACTGCCGCAGGGGGCGATACTAGGTCCGTTTTTACTCCTTATCTAAATTTTACAATATTTTCTTAGGGAGACAGATTTTGATGATCTACTTTAGGTTAAATTGAGCTACAACCCTTACCCTAAAAATTACGGAGCTTGACGCTAAGTTATAGATCTTACCGACTAGCTAAAAAATATAAAGAAAAGTTTGAGTCGAGCATTTGTACACTGATTTGGTTATAATGATTGATATTGGTTTATTTGCAGTATATTCAAAGATATAGACGGTTTCGACCTATGGGAAGCGTTGTCTCATGACGTAAAGTCAGACAGAACATCCATAGTCCACAACATAGACGACATTTGGGGCAGCGCTGCTATTACTGTTGACCAGTGGAAATTAGTTAAAGGTATGTTACGTTATTATAATCTTAAGATTGAATATTTATCTAAAAACTCATAATATCCTCTGAATATTTCATGATTGTTGAATTAGACTTAATGCTATTGAATTAATTCTAGAGATAGTCTTCAAGACCAAACTAATAATGAATTTTCCGAATATAGGAACAAATTACAAAGGAACATGGGATAATTGGTATGGCCCCGACGGTCGCGAAGGAACTTACGAAGTAGATCTAATTTTGAAGTCGCCTGCAGGTCAGGCCATAAACAAGCTGGGTTTGATGCCTGATAAGGACAAAATCAGGCAATTAAGGTAACTGAAGTGTAAAATCACTGTCCTTGTACATTATGCATTAATGTTATTTTCTCGGTAATTAAAATTATATTTTGTTTATTTCAGAGAGGAAGCTACCGTGAACTGCAATGCAAGTATCGTCCCTATCACATGTAAACCGCTGGTCGCGCCCTGTCTCTTCAACATCAAAGAAGACCCGTGCGAACAGAGAAACTTAGCTGAAGAGTAAGAAATCACAATATTCCATACTTATGGGTTACTTAATTAATCATTCGTTTACACACAACAGTTGCCAATCAAATTAATGCACATTTAAAACTTTAGCCTAAAATGATAATGTCATCCAAATAGACTGAAGTAAGCTTAACTTTAATTAATTAATGTTTGTATTAATATTACCAAGATTTAAGCGAAATTCTGTATTTATGATTGGGAAAGAATTTAGATTTTATCTAGTTGATCAAATTCTTATACGAAACGTAAATGCATTCTTATTGAAAATATAAATGGAGCTTCTTGTTTCAGAGAACCAGAAATACTAGAAAGACTGCTAAAAGAGCTTAGTGAAGCAAACCAAACAGCAGTACCGCCAAACAATAAAGAATTAGACGTACGTGGTGACCCAAAGTACTGGGGGCGAGTGTACTTTAACTTTGGAGACTTCGAAATGGATGATCCAAGCCAGATCAATTTATGAAACGACAAAGGCTGATAAACTAGTAAACCAAACGATGGGTTCATGAATATTGTTCAATGCATTTAAGTGTATTTGTTGTGAAATGTTTTAAGTAAGTGATACATTCATACATAAGTACAAAACATTTTATTGTTAATATCAAATAGGTAATAAAACTTTTTATTACTTTTGAGTTATTGCATATTATTACTGGAACAAAATTATTAACTGAAAACACCGTTACAATACCAATCAATCAAATTATTAATGTAAAAAATATTATAATCTTAAGATTAAGCCTTAGCTTTAGCCCTCTTGGTTCTTACACCAGTTCTCAATTTAGGCTTGTTTTCGTCATTTTCATCGTTAATCTTCCTTTTTGTTATTCTCCTCTTCCCTAGATTCTCTATTTCTTTCAAAGGATTATTAGAACCGCTTAACGGAAGGTCTTCATCCATCTGATAATTGGATAGGAGTGCTTCTTTATACTGTTTGAGAGTCAAATCTTCAATCTCTGTTGTCTTGTTCAGATCCACTGGTGTTTCAATAACTCGACCAAGGTTAGATGCGTTTTGTAGAGACACTTTCTCCATGGGTCCTAGGACATCTCCTACTGGGTCGGGTTGGCTTTCTTGAGATGCGAAGGTTTCGGCTAAGAGTCTGTCGACAATGCTCTCTTCTTCGGCAACTTGGAAGAACTTGTTCATAACAGACTTGAGTTGGTCTGGGTCAATTTCGCTTGGTGTGTTGAGGCTGGAAAGTTTTGAATCAGTTAAAATGATGTGTATTAGGATGTTGTGTCCTGGAATTACAGGTTAATGGTGTATTAAGTGCCGGTGGTACCGTGTGATCTCATTCTTCTCGTAAATGACGTAAGAGGTGACTGAGTTTGTTCCGGCGTTTCTTCTCAGCACTTGCCATTATGTTTGTCTCGAAGCGCTGGTAGGCCCAAAAGATAAGGAGACATGTAAAGTGCCCCATAAGGGCTACCTTTTCTTTTTTTATTATTTTCTATTGACGTTCATAAGTGCCACTTGTGGTCTAAACTGAATAAATATTTTTGATTTTGATTGATTTTGATTTTGAAGAGGCGACTAAAGGCTCCCGACTGGACTTTCGACTCCCAACCCATTTGGCCAGCGTGGGGAGTGTATCCCAAATCTTCGCTGGTATTTGGTAAAATAAAGAGAGTTGTGCTCCTGCAGTGAAGACCTAAATGACCTGCTGATGACGACATCAAGTATCAACTGTTCAAAAGTACTCACTCGTCCTGTGGCTACAGTTAAGTATAAACCTGATGATTCGCACTGCTGCTACGGTGGAGATTGAGTGACCTGCTGACCATGATGAAGGCTACAGCGGAGATCATGCATCAACCAATTATCAATTCACGCATCAAGTGAGATACAGGCCAAGAGCTTCCTCGTTGTGTATAAAAAAAACTATAGATACAGGTCAGTTAACTAAATCTGGCACGTTCACAGTACCTACTCACACTTACGCAATTTCACTATACAGTATGTTTAAAAATAAATTATTTTGATTCATAAGTGTAGGTAGTATAGAAGTAGTTTTTAGTAAAATGGGTGCGCCGCGCGCTTATTCATAGACACTACACAAGCGCAATCTGTAAATGTGTTGATCGTGCCAGCTTTAGTTAATTGACCTGTATTGATCTCACGAGTGTTGCAGCAAAAGTAGAGAAATGACCTGCTGATATGATGGATCACCTTGATACCTGCTGATGCCAGCTTGACGGCGTTGGAGCCGACACGCCGAGTGCTGTCTCCAGCCCCCTGCTGTACTGTACTCACTCGGGCGAGGCGAGGGCGAGGAAGTCGAAGAGAGCCGCGACCACGCACTTTGGGAATGTAACCTATATGACGAAGCTCGACAGAAGCACGGTAATAATATCATACAGTATTGTAACTTCATATAAACAGACGGGACGCGAGCTTTCCATCGAAATTCAAATGTCGGTATGCGCTCGACATGCAAAAGTCGGGGGTGTCGCGAATGTGCCACAGTAATAAACGGACGATGTGTTTAAACAGTAAGCGGTAAATTTTTTTTTATAAAATTAATTATAAGTACCTATTTATAAATATGTCAAGTGGTGCTGTTTGTGCTGTTTTTGGTTGCACGAATTCCTCAATAACGCACCCATAGATAAAAGAGTAGCAAACCTACCTATATCCATACACACTTACAAACTTTTGTATTTCTACTATTATTAGCATAATATTCCTTTTTATTCCTCCTTATCCATGTTTCCAAAAACACTATAAATATAATAATCAAACATTATGTACGCCTAAGTCGAGGCGCATACATTTTACGGTCGCAAATTTATAAGATTTTTTATTATGTCTTAATACAAATATGTTGTTTTAATAGAATCTACTAATCACAAAACAACATGCATTTTTATCCTATTCCACTCACAAAGTATTTTGTTTGTCAAATCAAAATTAAATATAAAAATACAATCACAAGTCTAGAAATTCTAAGTAGGCAGATGTTATGAAAGTAGGGTCTGCAGGCAGCCCTATCGCATGTTGTCATTACGTGACGTATAGATGACCCACGCTGAACTGTCCCACCAAACTCAATGACAGGGGGGCGCTACCATCGTTCAACTATATGGTTTCCAACATGGCAAAAATCGGAACCAGCGATCCGGTATAGACGGTGGCGCCCCACTGTCAATGTCATGCATAGGACAGTTCAGTATTTTGGAACTATACCGCACGACTGTTGTCATTTATTTCAAAAATATGGCTGAGTTGGAATACTGTTTAGATAGTATTACCGTGACAGAAGATACTGGATGCGATACGGAGAGCCGAGCAAGGACCTGTTTATCACCAGGACCTCGCGAGTAGTCGTAGTAATTGGATCGCGCTGCGCGAGTTCGCGCACTCCTGGCACACAATCAGGCGAAGTTATGAGAAGAAGTGATGATTCATCAACGATTGCAGCCCGACGCGAAGTACCGTATTTGTGGTGTCAAGCCCCAGAAGGGGGAGAATTGACAATGAGAAGGGACATGGATAAGAGAAATTTGTAGGGAGTCAAGCAAAGCGCCCGTTTTTTTTTTTTTTTTTGAAGGGACGCGCGCTGGTAGCTTGAGGAGCTTTTCCAGCTTCACCGGGCAGAGTGGCGAGTACAGAAGGTACTCTAGCCGTTTGGCGATCGTCGGTCGCAGACCGACGTTCGCGATCGGGCCGTATCGAGCGCATAAGGCGCCCGATCAGTGGCGAACCCAACTAGAGGGTTGCCCACCGCGGTGTTGGACCAAAGTCCAGCCTACGGCGGGCTCACTCTAGTGGGCCCGATCGAGGGGACTACGGACGCGGCCTGAGGGCGCCACGGTAGGCTCGGACCTCGGCTCAGGCCGTGTCCGGGGGACGGATAGGGGAGAACCGGCCCGGTACATGTCTGTACCGTCCGAAATGGAAAGCAGGGCCTCGTACTCGCCGGCGAGTACGGTGTAACGAGCTACTGTGTTGTGGAGTAGTTGGCGTGCTTAAGGCAGTGATGTCTGTGTTCAGAAATTCGGTAATAGCAAAGCGCCCGGGGAAAGAGCCCAGTGCAAGTACCCGCGCGCTCTCCCGAGATTCGGTTTGTACGCCGTGAGGCAGGAAGAACCATGGGTGGTGGTGAGATTTGTACTCACTCGGGCATGGGTGCGGTGACGGCGTGCGAGCGCAATAGCCGCGCCAGCTTGGCGGCGTTGGAGCCGACACGCCGAGTGCTGTCTCCAGCCGCCGCCTGTACTGTACTCACTCGGGCGAGGAAGTCGAAGAGAGCCGCGACCACGCACTTTGGGAATGTAACCTATATGACGAAGCTCGACAGAAGATGCTGGATGCGATACGGAGAGCCGAGCAAGGACCTGTTTATCACCAGGACCTCACGAGTAGTAGTAATTGGATCGCGCTGCGCGAGTTCGCGCACTCCTGGCACACGATCAGGCGAAGTTATGAGAAGAAGTAATGATTCATCGACGATAGCAGCCCGACGCGAAGTACCGTATTTGTGTCAAGTCCCAGAAGGAGGAGAATTGACAATGAGAAGGGACATGGATTAGAGAAATTTGTAGGGAGTCAAGCAAAGCGGGGAAAGAGTCCAGAGCAAGTACCCGCGCGCTCCCGAGATTCGGTTCGTACGCCGTGAGGCAGGAAGAACCGGTCTATTCCACTTTGATCACCTGGCTTTGATGACCCAGGTGATCAAAGTCCACTTCCAGCGACAATTTAGTGTCCTTTGATCACCCACGTATACTATGCCCTGGGTGATCAAAGTGAACTCCAGTTAAATTATAATTTTAGTGTCCTTTGATCACCTATATACAAATCACACCTCCTCTGAATACCTAGTCACATGTCCAATTGTTATACTTACATATTTTGTTTTATAACATTTTGGATATTTTCTAAAAACCGCAACAAACAAATTGGACATGTATGTGACTATTCAGAGTTATAATTTATTTATAGGTGATCAAAGGACACTAAAATAGTAATTTAACTGGAGTCCACTTTGATCACCCAGAGCATAGTATCCGTGGGTGATCAAAGTGGAATAGACCGAAGAACCATGGGTGGTGGTGGGATTTGTACTCACTCGGGCATGGGCGCGGTGACGGCGTGCGAGCGCAATAGCCGCGCCAGCTTGGCGGCGTTGGCGGCCGACACGCCGAGTGCTGTCTCCAGCCGCCGCGCGCTCGCCGTGCCCCAGCCGCGGCAGAGGGCCAGCGTGCGACGGAATATGCACAGGCACTGGGAACATAACGTGTTAACGTTACTGAACTTCCTCGAATCGTTCGTACGTTCACTGCCGAATGATGTCCACTGCTGGACAAAGGCCTCTCCCAAGAATAGGCTAGATGACAAAATTTCAATTATTTGTCCGTCAGACAGATAATTAGAAAATATTAGACTCGTATTTTTTATTTTCTTTCATAATTAAATAATAACAGTGCTACATCGAGTTGAAATGGCGCGATACGTCACGCTTGAGTAGAATTTTTACTCAAAAGTGACGTCACGCGACATTTCAACTCAATATAATACCACCCCCCGTCCACTGCCACTTGATTTTAGCGAATTCTTCCTCTGGGAATACTGACTCGCAATCTTCTATTGATTCCGAGGTTGTTAAGGACAACCAAAAGACTTATTTACTGCTGAACAAAGGTCCCCCACAACGATTAATCAGCCTTGCTCGCATCTTAATACATTAATGTGGAGAATCACAGCAGAGCGAATTGGTTTTAAAAATCCAACATAGTTGCTCACACAAAGGGAAAAGATTAAAGTTTTTGAGCACCGCGTGGCAGTACAAAACAAAAAAATATATTCGATTTTCCTTCCCAAGCCATCAGCCATCGTCGCGCGGTAAGTTCTTCGACATTAGGCCGAGTCACTTGTTTGTCCTTCACAAAGAACATACCTCCCTCTTATTAGCACTCAAGGCGACTAGTCACAGATCGGTAGGTATTCGGGTCGGGTCCTCATCGAAGCAAGCGGTGCAGCAGTGAGTGGCAGCTCGAGGGAAGTCCTCTGACCTTAAACCAAGCCACTTGTACTTTACAAAAAACATACCTCCCTCTTCTTAGCGCTCAAGGCCACCAGTCGCGGGTCAGTGGGTATTCGAGTCGGGTCCTCGTCGGAGCAAGCGGTGCAGCAGTGAGTGGCAGCTCGAGGAAAATCTTCAGACATTAGGCCGAAGCACGCCGCGTGTTGTTGGGTGTTGCAGTATCTAAAGGGGAATATTAAGGTTCCTACAGTTCCACTATTAGTGATATTCTATTAAGAAAATAATGCATGATTTGTTAGCTATTCAACAATATGAACTATAAATATCGGGTAGTCAAACCGCAGAAAGGATCAAATCTCTTGGCTAATTTCAAATTAAAGAAAAGTGGCACAAAGACCACTTTTACCATGGGAGCCAATCCATTTTTAGGGTCCTCCGTACTGTGACACATAACCACGAAATATAAAGTAGCTAGGTATGTATGTAGGTAGAGGTATACAATAGGGATGTTTCCTGGGTCAAAAAGAAAGAAAGAAAGAAAAATTGTTTATTTGGTTCAAACATAGTAATTTTACACAATTTGGATAATAATTATAAATAAATTGTTGAGCAAGAAAGCAAGAGTTTTAATTAGTCCGTCAGTTAAATTATCAAAAAATACTCTACACGTATTTTTCGCTTTTTCAAACTAATGAAAATTTAAAGAGATAAAGCGCGCCAAAGTTCATAAGAAGAGGCCCGTGACGTCAATGAGTGCATAAAAGTGCCGCACTTTGTGACGTCGCGCGGAACTTCAACGCACCATAACTATGTAATTATTTGTTAGATTGACAAATAAAAATATATGTGTCCAATATTTTTTTATATTAAACATGACGGACTAAAAAAAATTTTTTAGGAAACTAGCCTATTACCAGGGAGTGCAGCAACCCTCCCTTATCCCATCCCCTCCCTAGATACACCCATAAGTACTTACTGGCAAGTCAGCAACAGCATATTCTGCGTTTCCCCTCCGTACTTGTTGCAAGGACACTGCAGCAGCCTCTCACTGGAACCTGATGCGCTGCGGGCCAGGGATGCTGCGAAATAAAAATAAAGTTAGTTTGGGGTTGCAAATAATAAGGAGCTTGGTGAATAGACTTACATGTAAACTCCTCTTGCTCCATCTGCGACATTACCGGTGGATTTTGAGAAGGCTGTAGAAAAAATACAATTTGATGAATATGCAAAATAATTATGTAATGTGAACTGATAATAATGAATAAATCAATGGATACTCTATTTACATGCACCCCAGCCAAAATGTGACACAGGTCTTTTAAAGTATAAAATACCTTGTACCTTAACAATGATTAACTTTCTTTATTGATTTCGTATTCACTGCGAAATCAATCACGTCATACAAAGCACAAGGTTCACGAAGTCACAATGCGCCCATGATGTCCTTCATGTAGGACAAAGTGACCACCCGTTGGTTTTCACTCGTCTAACATTTTGACTTTTACAAGACTAAACTAGGTACTTTTATCATCTTAGTTTAATTGATGCAGTAAACAACATTCGCACGGAAAGCTCGAGGTGTTCCTTACAGATCACGTCCTATACAAAGTACATAGACTCACGATGGCCTCGTGACTGGCGCCCATGCTGTCCTTCATGTAGGACCGCGCCACCACCCGGTGGTAGGGCGTCTCCACCCAGCCCAGCTTGATGGTGTCTCGCAGGGTAGGCTCGAGATGTTCCTTACCGATCACGTCCTATACAAAGCACATAGACTCACAATAGCCTCGTGACTAGCGCCCATGCTGTCCTTCATGTAGGACCGCGCCACCACCCGGTGGTAGGGCGTCTCTATCCAGCCCAGCTTGATGGTGTCGCTCGAGGTGTTCCTTACCGATCACGTCCTATACAAAGCACATAGACTCACAATAGCCTCGTGACTGGCGCCCATGCTGTCCTTCATGTAGGACCGCGCCACCACCCGGTGGTAGGGCGTCTCTACCCAGCCCAGCTTGATGGTGTCTCGCAGGGTAGGCTCGAGGTGGTCGTCCGCTTCGGCCGCCGCATTGAAGCCCGGCGCTTGATAACCTTCTGGGGCATCTAGAATGGTTTTGCTTATTAGCTTTTGCTACATAATAGCCCCATGTTGCGCATTTTGTTCACAATTTACGTTTCAATTTTAAGCGTTTTACCCAAATTATTCTTCTAAAATAGAAATAAGTACTAGCTCAAGTTACTTCTTTAAACAGCCTGAAAAAGACTCCCACGCGTACGAAGTAAGTGGTCACAGCATAGAACAAAATAAAAGTAGAAACTAATTCTTTACCCTCATTGTAATACAGCCGCAAAGACACGTCATAAGTTTCAGGCAGGTGCTGTTGACAAGTCTGCATGATGACCACACACGCTCTAATGAGGTGGACAGTCCTCTCGCGTACCCCGTCGAACGTATAACGCGCATGCGTCTTTCCGCTGTCCCGCGTTTTAGACGATACGCTCATGGTCACCCCATCGTCGTTATAAGTATACTCGAACACGTGGTATTCGATCAAGTTCTCCATTTTACACTCATCCTCGTAAAAGCAGAGCGCTAGTTGGTGCAACTAGAAGCGAGATGACACGATTTTAATAGAAAACCTAAGTCTTGAATCCCAAGCGGACAATTGTGTAGGTTAACTTACGTATTTTTTATCAAATGCCTCGAACGCCTGAGTAAGAGCTGTACTCAGAAAATGAGCAAGGTCATCTTTGCATTTCTTTTTTAGAATCCTCAATTTCAAACCACCAAAATTTTCCATTGAATAGCTGTCTTCGGGAAAAGCATTCTTCAAATATGTAATCGTACTGACTGCTATAACAGTCAACTGCTTCATAAATGTGACTGAACTAGTATAATTTTCTGTAACTTGTTTAGGAAACACTTTTGTCCACTCAGTTACAGCCTATGAAAAAAAATGATTGTTTAATTTCATGAATATTGAAGGTGGACAGAAATCAATAACAAGCAATTTATTTACCTGAGACGTACGTGTTGCTGTGGCTGTCATTTTCTTCTAGAAGAAACTCTCAATATAAATAAGCTCTAAAATGTTATCGAACTTGTAATGTGAGAGACGTGGTAACTTTTCAGTTTTGTAAAATTTCCCGCGTCTAAACTTCAGCGGAACTACTTTTTTTTTTAATTATTATAGTAGGCAATGATCGTATTCTGCTTACAATTAAAAATCATATCACTAGATATTACCATCAAATATTAGGTTATTTGCAACAATACCGAAAACTTTTGTATTACCAAAAAGATTTCATAACATGTTTAAAAACAAAAGTGAATTTCTTATTTCAAAAGATTGACATAACAATAAATTGAAATTTATTGAAAGAAATTTTTAAACGTTTTTGTGAATTATTTGTGTGTGAAAATATTTTTTGTGGCCGTTATGTTGTGTCCTGAAGGAGTGCATGTTCCCAATGATAATTTAGATAAAGAAGAAGAAGAAACTGATAGAAAGAAAACCAAAAAGATTCCGGGTGAAGGTAGTGGAAGCTTAGAGCTACATTCTTTCAAAAATCCAAAGACTTGGAAAAAATCTATTACAAATTTCTTCCGACATCAATTGAGATCAACAAAATCGAATGATGTAAGTGTATAACGTAGTAATATAATTTCAAATTATCATCAATTTATATGACGTGAGTACGTGACGTGAACTATTAATTGAACAAGGTAGATTTAAGCATTCATCCTCGACTCACTTGTAAAGTTGTAATGCTCCGTGATGATGCTGTAACGGTTACAGCATCATCACGGAGCATTACAGTGTAACCTACTAACCTATTCAATATTAATGAAGTTTTATTTTTAAAATCCATCGTGTCCTACCTGCTGTAAAGAAGTCCTACCATTTGTTGATTTAACCAATCAGTGTCTGTCTATAAAATGTGACTTTTATTATTTTAGGGTGATCGTCCGTCTGGAAGTAAGGAAAGTTTTGAAGATAAAGATATAAGTCCTGAGCAAAAATGGCAGTCTTTAGGAAAGGTATTTAGACGCCAAAGTTTTGTTGAGCATTGGAACAAATCTACAAACCAGCAAGGGGAGTGTTCATCACCGAGCAAAAGACTAGCCGTGAGAAAAGTACTATCCAATTATTTTGGGAAATCTCAAAAGTCCGTTCCAGATGATAAATAATTTTATTTCTGTAGTCTCTTACTTAATTTAATAAACAATAAAATATTTTAAACTAATTGCTATATGTAGTACATTATTATTGACCTTCTAATTTAATAAGTAATGATATCTAAAAGTAGGTATTTAGGTAAAAGTTTTCCGAGGAATCTGTTAAGTGGTAAACACGATTAATGTGTTAACCTTACTGAGCTTATTGGTGTAATCCTTTCACGTTAGGGCCGATTTTTCAATCGTCAGATATATATAGTTCCAAAATACTGAACTGTCCTATCGATGACATTGACAGCGGGGCGCCACCGTCAATACCGAATCGCTTGTTCCGATTTTTGCCATGTTGGAAACCATAAAGTTGAACGATGGTAGCGCCCCCCTGTCATTGAGTTTGGCGGGACAGTTCAGCGTGGGTCATCTATAGTTCCAAAATACTGGACTGTCCTGTCGATGACATTGACAGTGGGGCGCCACCGTCAACACCGGATCGCTGGTTCAGATTTTTGCCATGTTGGAAACCATATAGTTGAACGATGGTAGCGCCCCCCTGTCATTGAGTTTGGCGGGACAGTTCAGCGTGGGTCATCTTTATTTTAACTGAAGAATAAACTTGTCATTTTGACATATTTTCCATANCTGTTGCCATTAAAAGAAATTAGTACAGTTTGTCTATAAAGTCGTGACATAAAATGAGGGCGCTTTTTTTCTTCATGTAGCAACCCTATACAATTTGACCAAATGAGTTTGATACTAGGGCAATTTAGTTACGGGTAGATTTTTCTATCCTTAGACATTGAGTTATAATGTACTACGTACCTTAGATATAGTTCCAAAATACTGGACTGTCCTGTCGATGACATTGACAGTGGGGCGCCACCGTCAATACCGGATCGCTGGTTCAGATTTTTGCCATGTTGGAAACCATATAGTTGAACGATGGTAGCGCCCCCCTGTCATTGAGTTTGGCGGGACAGTTCAGCGTGGGTCATCTATATCTTTTGACTGATCAATAAACTTGTCATTTTGACATATTTTCCATACTGAAACTGTCAATGTGCCAATCTTATTCTTCAGTTAAAATTTATAGTTCCAAAATACTGGACTGTCCTGTCGATGACATTGACAGTGGGGCGCCACCGTCAATACCGGATCGCTGGTTCAGATTTTTGCCATGTTGGAAACCATATAGTTGAACGATGGTAGCGCCCCCCTGTCATTGAGTTTGGCGGGACAGTTCAGCGTGGGTCATCTTTATTTTAACTGAAGAATAAACTTGTCATTTTGACATATTTTCCATACTGAAACTGTCAATGTGCCAAACTTATTCTTCAGTTATAGATGACCCACGCTGAACTGTCCCGCCAAACTCAATGACAGGGGGGCGCTACCATCGTTCAACTATATGGTTTCCAACATGGCAAAAATCTGAACCAGCGATCCGGTATTGACGGTGGCGCCCCACTGTCAATGTCATCGACAGGACAGTCCAGTATTTTGGAACTATAAAAGTTATCCGACAGTTGAAAAATCAGCCCTTAGTCACATTAATTTGGTACCATGTAAACTGCAAGTAAGGGTAGCTAACGCTATCCAATACAATAAAAAATGTTTATTAAATTGATCGTAGAACTAGAACAACGTAAAATCACAGAAAAATACTAGATGACAAATATGTTCCTCCGAATGTCGCAGAAAAATACTAGATGACAAATAGATCCTTCGAATGACAGCCAGCAGCTGACAGCGTAAGTGACAATCAGTGACAATCTGATTTTTTGTCTGTGGTGACATTTCCGCAGGCACTCATGAACGGAATTCATTTTACAGCTTTTTGTGCTAAAATTATTTAATTTCAACGTTTATTTCGATTTATTCATGCATTACTAACCATATACCTTTTCAAAAACAGTTATCTATAACCTATAATGCACGTTTATTAGTGTACAAGTGTATACGCCCTTGAAAACCGTGTTTCAAAAAAAGTCTAAAGTCAGCATAGCAACAGCAGTTGGATTCGTTTATTTCCTATTTTAGGAAAATTTAAGAAGTGGTAGCTGCACGGGTGCCTTTATGGGGTGAGTTTAAGGGAATACAATGCATTTTACTACTGTAAACAGGTTAAGAGACCACCAAAAGAGGTCTTCGGTGCGCCTTTGTGCGTTTAGTGTGTGTAGATACCTATGTACACCTATACATATTACAATATCTTGGTCATACATTGTTGTAGTAAGTGGTTTGTGGATAATATTATTCTTAGGAAAAACTTCAGATTGGGTCCAATGTAAGAATCATGCCTAATTGGAAGAACTGGTATATAAATCCATTCAAGGATTTAGGGTCAGAGGGTAGGGTTAGTCCATCAAATACTACACATTTAAGCATTATCAAGAATCAAAAGCAATAATATGTTTATGTAAACCCCAGAAAAAGATCTCAAACAAGTTTTCCACACTTTGCTAAAATTCAATATTCTTGAAAGATGTTCACATAGCGTTCAGTGCTGTAACATTTAAATTATTATTACACTAAACTTGACATGACCAACTGGAGGGTTGAGAACTTGAGACAATAGAAGATTTTTAAATGTGTTTTCCCATTGTTCTCTGTAATACCAAGGCCGAAGTGTCTTGAGGTATTAATCTAGTTTATATTGTTCTATAATTTTATAAAGTATAAATTAAGCATCAAATTATTAGTTTTATTGTATTAATCTTATCTTCTGGTCTCACACATCATCATAGCAAAATGTAAAATAGCAATTTGTGTACAGTAACATCAACAATCAATCAACATACTGCTTCTGTAATGATCTGACAGAATCTGGGTGTGGTGTTATTACTTGAGTTCCATCATTGACATACCGTTTGCTACCACAAACAAGCCTAATTCCAGTCTGCAATACAGACAACATAGTTGCTAACAAGCATTAGAATAACAATACCTTATTTATTGGCCTCATAACAATATCTTGACTATGTATATGACTGAAATTCATTGCCTTCTGAATAATGTGGTATATTTCACATGTAAAGATGGATTTCATGGAACTGTTTACAATTTCCCTCGTGCCAATGTTTTTAGTTTTCCTTGTTCATTCTACAGGTGTTAGGTAAATGGGTATATGAGCCGACACTAGCCCATGTTAACATAGGCATATAAATGGAATGGTGGAGTCAGAAATTTGATATCATGATTTTAATTTTTTTAATTTTTATACAAAATTAATTTAAAAAAAAACCGATTTGTATGAAAATTAAAATAATTCAAATGAAGATATCAATTTTCTGACTTCACCATACCATTTATATGACCATGTTAACATGGGCTAGTGTCGGCTCATATACCCATTTACCTAACACCCTGTAGAAGCCATTAATTGCTTCTCCGTATGATCTATCTGTACATTAAAATGTTGTGTCTGGTCTGTTGATATCATAGACAAGTGTAAGACATAGACCATATTGTACAGTTAAGTAAGTTTTTCCCTGAATTCCATGAGTCAACCAAGGCTATTAATGAATTTGATGAAGTCCTAGTTACTTTTTAACCCTATCTAGGGCTCTGTCCTAAATATTGCCAACATTTGAACTTTATTGTCTTAAAAATCTTAATTGATGATTTTCACTGTACTATTTAAATTACAAAAGAAGTTGTTCCATGAAGTTGTTTCAAAAAACTGAAATCAATTTATTCATTATCGATAAACAACATTTTGAATAAGGTTGGTGTTGTATAGTATTTTGATAACATAATCAGTTCATGTTGAGGAAGTAATTATTGTTTAACCATTTTGCGGGAGTCAACCACACATTGGGAGTTACTTACAATTAAAATCTATTTTAATATTCACCTAAAACAGATTGCAATTGGATTATTCCTCCTTATTCGTCGTTTCAGCCGAAAGACGTCCACTGCTGGACAAAGGCCTCCCTTATGGATTTCCACAAAGACCGGTCCTGCGCCGCTCGCATCCAGGCAACTCCCGCGACCTTCACCAGATCGTCTGTCCACCTAGTGGGAGGCCTGCCCACGCCTCTCCTTACTCATTTTATGCTTTTTATTGGAAAGTTTGACTGATGATCCAATATCTTCTTTAAGAGGATATCCTACAACTGATAATTTTATTTAATTTAAATTGTTTTCTCTTTTCAGATGCATGGAGAGGATGTCTGTTGTGTTGAGGGTCATAGAGAGGCAACACTGATCTGATTAAATAAGGTATTGTAGTATCCGCGTGGTGCTTTTGTTAGCGTAGTAAGATGATTACACGAAGATGGTTTCACCCGTCACTGAATGGAGTGGACGCAGAAAAGCTGCTGATGGACTGCGGACGCGATGGGTACTTCTTGGCGCGGCCGAGTATGAGCAACAAGGGCGACTTCACGCTCTCCGTCCGACGGGGCAGCGAGGTCACCCACATCAAAATACAGAACAACGGAGAATTCCTCGATCTCTACGGCGGGGAGAAATTCGCCACTCTCTCTGAACTCGTCCAATTCTACATGGACAACCAAGGCCAGCTGCGAGAAAAGAACGGAAACATCATCCGATTAAAAACACCCCTCAACTGTGCCGACCCCACCACTGAACGCTGGTACCACGGACAACTGACCGCGAAGGAGGCCGAGAAGATGATGCTGGAGAACGGCAAGAATGGCTCCTTCCTTGTGCGAGAGTCGCAGCGCCAACCCGGCGACTTCGTCCTTTCGATCAGGACACGAGACCGCGTCACGCACGTCATCATCAGGCGGCAGGACAACAAATATGACGTCGGTGGCGGTCAGCAGTTCGATGACTTGGTCAGTCTGATAGAACACTATCGTAACTACCCTATGGTCGAAACTACGGGCGAAGTGCTAAGGTTGATACAACCTTTCAACGCCACCCGAATCCAAGTACGTCATTTCCATACGCGAGTGAAACAACTGCAAAAAGAAAATGAAGGGCCTATCGAAAGCATGGCTTACAAACAAGGTTTCTGGGAAGAATTTGAGACGTTACAAATGATGGAGAACCTGCAATTGTTCGACAGAATGGAGGGTTCAAAACCAGAGAACATTCGGAAAAACAGATACAAAAATATTATACCTTTTGATCACACGCGTGTTGTCCTGAGGGACATTCCAGGCGACGCCCCGGCAGGCTCTGATTACATCAACGCCAACTACATTCGGTGCGACATGTCCGATTCCTTATCGGACTCACAGGACAGCATTTACATTAGCAACGAAAACGGCTCGCCAACTTCCCGAGAAGGGACTCTCTCCAAAGGCAAACATAAAACATCTCCGAACCATACTACTGTAGTTGTGACGGAGGAGAAGTTTCACCGGGATGGAAAGCACAACAACGGTGTCCAGAAACTCGTACCGTCATTTGAGCCGAGCGTTATCCGGTCGAACCCCAATTATGTTAACACCACGATACCCAAGGCTGTCGTCGAAGCAGAAACTACGATCGACGATCATGTTTATAACAAGACCTATATCGCCACTCAGGGTTGTCTGTCGACTACGATTTACCAGTTTTGGTCCATGATCTGGCAGGAAGATGTACGCATAATCATAATGACGACGAAAGAAATTGAACGCGGTAAAGTGAAATGCGAGCGATACTGGCCCGACCTGAATAAAACGGAGGTTATAAAAAAATATACAATTTACAACGAATCGGAATCATCGACCCAAGATTACACGTTGCGACGTTTTCAGGTTACGCGGAAGGACGATACTGAATCGAAGAGAACCATCTATCATTTTCACTTCACGGCTTGGCCGGACCACGGCGTGCCCTCGGAGCCAGGTCGCGTCCTTAACATTCTGCTGGACGTGAACTTCAGGCTGCAGCAGATAATGACGGGGCCCGACCCTCCGCCGCAGGCCGTCGTATGCGTGCACTGCTCTGCCGGAATAGGCCGCACCGGCACTTTCATAGTCATCGACATGATCCTGGACCAAATAAGGAAGGAGGGCTTCGATTGCGAGATCGACATCCACCGCACGGTGCAGATGGTCCGAGACCAGCGATCCGGTATGGTGCAGAATGAAGCGCAGTACAAATTCATTTACATGGCGGTTCTGGAGTTCATCGAGACTGTGAAGCAGCGGATCGGGCTGGGGCCCGAGACGACGACCCAGGACTCGCCCCGCATCAGGACTCACCCCGTACCTTTTTTATGAAACGCGCTAAAAGCGTCAAGAAACTTTTGTCGCAAGCTTTATCCCTCGGAAAAAAAATAGACGATTGAAGTTCACGGGAACTTCAGGACTCCAGTGAAACCACTCTATAAACAGTTGTGAATTTGTGAATATGTTTCAACATAATATGTGTATCTTCTAAACAATAATTTTATTCAAAATAAAAATATTGGGTGGTATTTTTTTAATAAGGTGTATGTATCAATATTAAAGGTACTAAATATTTAAAGTGTAAGGTAAATTTTAGTTTAAAGATTAAAGTGCCGAATATTTTTTCCATGTTTTCAATAGGAAGCTCTGAGCTTTGATTTCAATTATAATTTTAACATACTTATTCATGTAAAGGGAAGTTTATAAGGAAACTTAATTGTTCTACATAAATAATTATTTATGAAGTATTTTATCGCTGTATATTATGTATGTATAGGCACTAATTAGGACTTGTATCGTTAGTGACTCAACAATAATATCATACTTTTCCAAAAATAAGTTATTATTCGAATATGATTGAATTGATAGTGTTAACATATGAAATAAAAATATAAATGTTGTTAAAAAACGGGAATATTGTTAGAAATTGAAAACTATTACGTTTAATATATTATTATATCATTACGGCGACCTGATGGATGTTTCAAATCGTTGCTTTAACAGTACTACATGAGGTCAGGCGGTTGGCTTCAATGTGATCTCGAATTGGATTTTAATTAGACAGAATGCTATTATATTTTAAATCAGGTTCAGAAGTGTTCATTATTATGTTGTGTATAAATGTAACGATATCTAAAAATAGCAGCTATTAGTTGCTCAGCAAAAAACAAAGGCGTTTTACCGCGCGCTTTGTAATTCAAACACATTATGCTTTTGCGTGTATAAAGTCAATTAACCCATAGTAATTGTATATCCACTGTTTCAACAGTCAATCGGAAAATTGAATAAATTGTAAAAAGCAGAAGTTAAAATCGGAATGTAAATTGTAAAGATCTAAATAGATTTAAATCTGACGCTAATTTCGGGGTCTCCCTTTCACATTTACTTTATTTTAGTTTTTTTTAGCCATATACATAATTATGTTATTCCTTCTATGGGACAAATACCATCTTTTATAGTCTTTATTGTTCTACTTTAACAATAAGAGGTGGAATTGTGTAAAGCAATCGTAATCATTTGACAGTTCATAACGTACGATAAAGTCAGTTAAACAAAGCGTTTGACAGAATAATCGTATGTTATGAACTGTCAAATGATAACGATTGCTTTACACAATTCCACCTAAGATTTGTTTTTTTTTATCTTGTCAAGATGTTAAATTGAGGTGCTTTTATGTGAAGAAGTATGGCTCATATCATAATAGAATGGGCAAATGGTGCGATATTTTTTATGAATATTTGTTTGTATGCTTAAGTGATAAAATGTACTATGTACAGAGGACTAAACATTTATTATATTCAACCATTTACGCAGTCTACGCCTACAAAGTTCGGCTACAAAATGCAATGACACTTGGATAATTTAAGAGAAAGAATTGTAATGAAGTCTTCATAATAATTTGCACATGCGATTACTTATAATGTTTCCACTCTTAATGGGTCAATATTGTGTTAAACAACTTAAGATGGAGGTGTAAATCTAATCCATATTCGTTTTAAGGCTATATTTCACCTTGTCATGGACTGCTCACTTCATAATACTTGTACTACCATGCGTGACCTACTAAACCTTAACATATTTATTTTGTAGTGGGGGTTTTCATGTGCTACTTATGACAGATTATACAGTGCCCCTAGTGGTTACATTCAAGAACTAAATTCTTTATAGATTTTTTGATGCACTCGCTAGCGAGTTCGCCTAATGTAAACTCATGGTAAGCACACAGATCACGACTTATCCGTGACGTGTTTCTTGATCCATAATCCTCTGAGATGGTTGATTCCATAGTAATGATCTTCTGAAGTGGTGCCCCTGCCATGGTATGATGCCATAGCATCTGATTCTGTGGGCATAGCGCAGTGAGCAGGGTCCTTTTAAGGTTACAACGCACTATTACACGTGAAATTGTAAATGTTACATACAAGAAAAAATTGGGAAATCCAGTGGATATAATTTAAACGCGTAGGTACTTTTGATGGGACGTATTATTGAAGCATTAGAATTCATAAATTGTTTATTTGTGTTATTTTCTGTTTAATTTGTGCAATTTCATTGGAATACTTACTTAGAAATATGCTTCCTATACATTACTTAAACTACAAGTAGTATCATAATATGTTGATGGAATGTGTTAAAGTTGATAAAAGGACAATGACCAAAAATGTATGGAGTGTGGTCCAAATGTCCACCACTAACGAGACCTATGTAGTAAAATAGTCTGCTAAATACTGATTCATTATAACCAAACTGCAATCAAAAATATGCTGTCAGTAAAAAGTTATGATTGAATGAAAAGTCTGTTTTTTACCTTTTCATCCGAAAAATGTTCTTGATATCATTCTATCCATTGCACATTTTGGACTAATCTACGCAAATTATGTCATGTCGCATGTGGCGCGTGGTTATAGATGAATTTTATTAAATATTATACTAGCTGTGCCTACGACTTTGTACGCGTGAAAATAGTTTGAATAATATTTCCCATTTTTACAACAATTGTCTTTACTGCTCCGCCCCTATTGGTTGTAGGGTGATGTTATTTATCCTAAAACCATCCTTGATAAATGGGCTATCCATAACAAATATAATTTTTCAAATCGGACCAGTAGTTCCTGTGATTAGCGCGTAAACTACTACAATTTTTCAAACAGTCGTAACTTTTTACTGACAGTTTATTTTTTTTTCGTCCCATACTGAAAGTTAATCTCTATTTAATGGACTAAAAGCCCATATAGGTCTCATTAGTGGTGGACATTTGGACCACTTTTGGTCATTGTCCTTTAAAAAGATATTTTGGACCAGACGAGTGGGCAGCCGACCAACAAATGGCAGCATCCTTACTGTGGCTTTAATTCAATGAGGGCTATCATTTTAGCGCTCACCAGTTAGCGCCACTGTAGAGTAAGGTCCTGTCACTTGCTAGTAGCGAAGACAGTGGCACCAACTGGTGAGCGCTAAAGTGGTAGGAGGACTATCGCAATTGCACTCATCAAGATGGCGCCACTGTAGAGTAAGGGTTCTGTGAATCGCCAGGGGTGCCAACTGTTAAGTATAAAAACGATAGCCCTCATTCCGTGATTGTTTCATATAAATTGAAACTCCAAATGAAGGTCCATAATCCACAATAAAATTAAAGGTGATCCATTCCGGGAACAATCGCTAGTTCGGTGGAATTCCCCAATAATACTCCTAAATGTGGACATTTCGGGAAATTTGGGAATATTACCGGGTAAATTCCGGAACGATACAGCTTTAGCCACAATGCCCACAATTCACTCTGCAATAATAGTGTCTATAATGTAATGTTACTTGTAAAAATGGTAATAAAGCAGTTGCATTAATTTTGTACAGACGCCAGACACCACAATTTTTTAGTAATTTAAACTTAACAAAAACTTCAGTCTATGCTTCAGTGATTAAAAAAATGTAGTGTATTTATCAAAATCGTCCTCCCAAGTTTCTTTTGAAAATTGTGTATCAAGGTCCTTGCCTATTTAGTAGGCTGGAAATACAGGTGCTAGGTAAATGATATATCAAGCCGAAACTAGCCTATGTAACTTAAATGCATACATACTTCTTTGTAAAATCAGAATTAATGATAAATGAAATGATATCAAATATCTCACTTCACTATTACTAATATGCATTTATGTTAGTGTCGGCTTAATAACGATTTACCCAACACCCTGTATTAATTACGTTACCACGGTAACGCTAAAAACTAATATAAGTTTACTAATTTTTTTTAGAAGTCACCACTGTTTGAGAACCACCTGAAATGTTTTACTTTGTTGGCATTTTATTTAAACTTTATTCCAATTTGTAAAGCTGAGCTTAAGTAATTGCATGAATATTAGAGAGAAGAAATTTATGTTATCTGCTAAAGATATATGTTGTGTTATTATATAATAATGAATAAAATGTGATACCTATTTAAACTGCAGTATTAATTAATTACAGTTCACATATTAAGCAACTTATAGTTCACTTAAGTCTTAAACTATCATTTTTAGACATTGAAGTAATATTACTACGTATACATTATAACTCAATGTTTTTAGATGCATTCGTCTTGGTTATTAATGGCGGGGTTTCTTTTTCGATATCAGTGTGCTCCTCCTACTCCTAACTCAATACTCTCCGCGCCTACACTGAATGTATGAACTCAGACTATGTGGCTGAAACGGGAGTAAACACCCTGTATAAAAAAGGAGGGGTAGTGACAAAAGAAACGAAAAGAGTAGTTTAAAAGATTTTATTTATTTATCAATAAAGCAGATAATTTGGAATAACATTTGAAGGGCAGTGAAATTGTTTTTCAATACCAAAATATTGCTTTACAATAAATGACCAAGTTATCACAGTAATACAAATCAAGCTTTGACAAAAGCCCACCACAGCTTGACATTATAGTATCTTTGTAAATAAGGATCTAGTACTAAAGTTACAAAATAATTTTTAATAAGTAGGTTCATAAAAGTTTAAGTTATCAACAATAAAAAGATTGATTAATAAAAGATAATATCCCAGTAGTTCTAAGTAAATACTATTTGTTATTATTACATCTTTAAACAGAAATAAGTTGAGTTAGACTTTGGATGGGTCCTATGAAACGATACAAAACAGAAATTCTCAGATCACTAACAGTTGTAGGTAACTTCTGGGATATAGTACTAGTATCTAACACTCACACATTGATTAAAATTAACATAACAACTACTATTAAATATAATAATTAGTGAAAACTATCGCTAATAAATATTAATCATCGTTATTGACCTGGATCTCTTCAATGCCATCGGTTTCCGTCACAAGTGCTCTCTCCAAGATGACTCTTCCTTCTTTGTATCTGCAAAATTAAAAGGTTTTTAATTAACACATTAAGCATATTTTATAGATATTTGTTTTACAAGAGTAACTTATTATAAGGGAAAGGAATTACTCTTCATTACAAATATGTACTATCACATCATATCAATTTTGAATTATTGCTGCTTCATTATTATGTAGGTAACATTTTCTTTTTCAGTTTAATTTCTTTACCTTTGATTTTCTTCAGTAGCAAACTCATAGACCCAGCCGAGCTTAGTAGCGCAATTTTTACAGGACACATCGCGGACCATATGCCGACCAGTCAGCATCACTCGGTCCTGTACCTCGGAGTAGATCAGGTTCACTACTTTGTGGAATAAGAAAGCACGACCTGGAAACAATAAAATTACGATTTACGAGTCATACAACAAAGCGATCCAGGAATAAGGTAAAGAGAAAGTAATATTTTTGCCACGAGATTGAACTAATCTGAATCTTAAAGAAGTTTCGCGAACTTTAGCCTGAACGGTCTCGTAGAAGTTAGAACGAAATAAAGACGCAAGTTGTAGTGGGGCTGGGGAGGTCTTACGACACTACGCAATAAATATACACAACAAAAGTACCTGTAGCTCCCGTAAATCGTGTGCTAATTAGTTCAGAACGATTGGTTAGATTAACATCACACGATGCACAGGAAAACAAACGAGTTCCACCAATATGATCAAGGAAAATTTTGCCCATTTTCAACAATTCCTTTGTTTCCAAAACACGAAACCACAACACGGACACGAACAACAGCTGATGAAACTGACAGATGGCTGACGTTTAATATTGCTGTTCCCTGTTCCATTCCATTTATTTTTTTGACATCTTTACTGCTATGGTGAAATGATATATGACATTTCTTATATAAAATGTAGGAAATTTTCAATAAAAACGTAAATAACAATTAAAAGGAACAAGGTCACATCCGCAATTGTATTTTTTTTTGTAAAATTTAAATGATTGGAAATTTATTATTTGCCAAAGGTAATTGGTTACCTACCCTACCCACAAATGGCTTACCGATGAATTGACTTAATTTTATCAAAATAATTAGAACTAAGTTTTATGATATTATGAGATCAAGATCTAACGAAAGACCCAGCCTTGTTTGACCTTGTTATGCAACTAATAATATTGTTTATCGGTTACCAAAGTAACACAATTTCTTTCAATTTTGAAGTATGATTTCTCAAAAAAAGTAAACACACTCATGTCTGTTACTTTATTTTACAAAATTATATTAGATTATTATTTGTTACCTAATAGACATGGATGCAATAAAAGAAGAAGCCATACACCACACAGCTCTTAAATTAGCCGAAGAAATTAAAAACCTATCCATATACAAATCATTCTACAGCGATGTTCAGGCAAGTACTACCAGGCTATTTGTTACCTGACTTGATTATGCTATAAACTATCCCAAAGAAAGGTGCGTGCTTACATAAACGCTGGTTCAATAATACGAAACATTTTACACAGAAACTAGTCTCTTCGCCAAACGTAAAGAAAGAGGACTTTAAGCAGACGCTACAGCAAGCCATGAAAGAAAAAGGTTTAGATACCAAGCTTAGAAACACAGTATTTCATTGGGTGAGAACACAAAGTAAGCAAAATGTAAGTCCTAAACATTTTTTTCTACATTTTTTGAAATTTGGGAAGAGCCACGTCTAAAAACTCTTGAATAAATCTTCTAATTTACCATCACTTATTTTAGAAGCTAGATCCATTAACTTCTCTTTTGAAAGCGAGTGCACAATGGGAGAAGAGGATACATAAATCTCTGAACTCGATGTGCTCCGACCTGGAGACATCGTTAGCGAAGATACGATCCCAGAGTGAGCAGGAGGAGCTCGCAGAAAAGTGGAACGAACTAAGTACCTACAATTTAGGTAAATAAGTAAATAGAACTATGTTTATTAACTGCTCACCTGAAAAGGATCCCACAACTACTTAGAAATTAAAACGTTTTATTACAGATTTAACAAAATACAGGCCAGTGTATGCTCCGAAAGACTTTTTAGAAGTTTTACTAACGTTATCCGGCTATGTGCCATTTACAAGAGAGTAAGTACGTCATACTTGGAGTTACTCCATAAAAAAATATCAGAAATTGCAAAATCTAAAAACGTTATTTGAAACATTTCAGTGATGAGCCAAAATGGGAGTTTGCACATTTACCACTGCAAGTGAAAACATTAGATCAATTGGTAAGGGCGATTTAGGTATTCTTTAGAGCACATCAACACATTGGTCCTTCGAGCCGGATAGTAGCATAAATCATACAAGTGCTGTGCGGTATCTGCCTCTAAGGACCAATAATCTATAAACCCACCACCAAGTAATCTAACCATTAACCATTACACAACTAGCGCAAGGTCTATTTAGAGTGGTTTAACGGGGAGCCTCTCCTCGGAGTGAACCCTAACATGCCGAGTTCCGTGCCTGGGTTTGCGACGCTGGAGACCGAACGTATCGGCTTGGGGGATAGAGTGGCCGCGTTGGGCTACGCGCCTGTCATCCAGGAGTACTTGAAGAAAGGCAGCCCACAATGCTTACGGGCAAAGCTTTGGTCACAAGTGCTGGGAGCTGAGGTGAAGTCACAGGTAAAGGACCGTTTGCTTCAATATCAATTGGAAATAGTATAAGAAAGCGTAACTCTATCTTGACGATTTCTTTCGTTTTAGCAAATAGCATATTTTGCGCAACTGAAGAAGAGTGTGTTGGACGTTGATCTTATGATAGACAAGTTAATATTCAAGGACGTGCAGCTGACTGCATCTAACGATGACCAGTATTTTGTATTTGAAGACCTTTTGTACCAGGTAAATCAAAAGAAAAATGATTGAAATCCTGTAGGTTCATATTACGATGCCGAATATAAATTGACTGTGGTTCAACAGGTGATGTTATGTTTTTCGCGCGATTGCGAAGTCATGCAGCATCTCAAGGGCAGCATTGGCAACCCTCTTACAGTCACTATCAAGGGCAAGCAGACGTCCGCGGAAAGCGTCACTGTTTTTCCTCCGAGCGGGATCATCCCTTTCCATGGATTCACCATGTATGGTATGAATTTTCTTTTTATTTCATGATCATGACGTGATTATTTCCCTCCAGTTTTTAGTCTCTAACTCGACAGGTCTGCAACTTCTCTTGTCTATTTTATTGGTTTATTAATTGCAACATTTTTTTCAGCAACACCTTTTTGTTACCTGTACGACGACCCGGTGCAGCTATACTACACGTTTCGAGCTTTTTACATACGATATTGGCATAGATTGCACTATATTTCGACGCATCCACAGGTAAAGAATACCTAAATACCTACTCAAGTCGATAAAATAGATTGAAAATTGATTGTTCACCAAATATTTCCAATTTCAGGGTATAGTTTCTCTTTGTTTACTGTACGAAAGGTTACTAGAAGCGAACGAGCCTCTCCTGTGGATACACTTCAGAAATATAAACATTAATCCGTAAGTTATCTATGTCGATGACGTCATACTTATTTTTGAAATATCTTCTACAGAACATTATTAAAACTCACCCTTTAATTCTTACAGAATCAGAGTGGTCTTCAAGTGGTTGATGAGGGCTTTCAGTGGGCACCTGCCGCCTGACCAACTCCTCCTTCTATGGGACGCCATACTGGGATACGACTGCCTTGAGATCCTGCCTCTTTTAGCCCTGTCTATACTGAGCTTCAGGAAAGAGAATATATTCCAAGTGAACACATTGCAAAATGTCGACGCGGTACTAGCAGACTTGTCCACGGTTTCAGTGATACCACTTCTGCAACTGGCGTTGATGAAAGGGTAGATGCTTGGCGCAGGCGTAGCCCATATGAAAATAATCGTTTCAACTACTTAATTGGTTTTAAACTAAGAGTCTCGAAATAAAACGTCGACGTTAGAATAGGCTCGGCTAATAGCATTGAGCTGGATTTTTAATCAAGGAAGGATTTGTATCCTTAATGTTTTTTGTTAGAGTGATCGTTTTTTTCATGAATGAATATGAATTTATTGTTAATGTTTTTCCATGTTTATTTCGCTTTCATTGTTATGTTGAACCAAATTTTTGTTCGTAAGCATCCGACTCGAAGGACCATGATAAATGTTTACCTATAGTATGCTATTTAATAAAATATCTATAACTTTTTAAAGTTCCATTACTTTGCGTTAGTTGCTATATTAAAATATTAACTATGTGAGTGTAAAAAGAGACACAGAAAAAAATGGAATATAGAAAATAGCGGAGGCAAAAATAACATAAATAATCAACAAAAATATTTAGATTACCTACTCAATATTATGTAGTGTACGAGTAGTATTTTTGTATGCGATAAAGTCTACAATTTAAACATAATTTCATAAAATTATTTCAGTTATCCCCATCGCGCATGCGCAGACCATAACAGTTTATTGTTATCCATATTGTTTTGTATAGTGTTTTTATAGCCTTTTTTTTGTAGAGTTGTATTTTTTTAATTAGTGAAAAATAAAGTACAAATATGTTACGTTGAAACGTTTATTTTTTTACATACCACACACCAATTTCCCTCTTCATAGAAACTTTTTTCTACTTCCAATGGAAATTCTTTACAAAGATTATCAAGCTCACCTTCTTCGAAGACATGATAATACCGTAAAAGGGTGTTTTCGGGTTGATTTGATAGTTTGTTTTCTTTAATTTGTCGAAGCTTCCACGGGACTAACAAATCGTTATGTTTGAACTGGGTTCTGTTTTCGTGGACCGGGAGGTTCACCCCTCCGACGGTCATTCGTTGTTCTTCCGTGGGCTCATGGCTTTTATTCTTGCACAGATAGTTTGATTTAGTCTGGTCCTTTGCCCAGACAGTGATCAACGCCCGTCCTTCAGGCCGAAGCAGACGGCATATTGTCGAAATGGCTTGCAATCTTCTGGCCTAAAATTTGATTCACATTTTAAATGACATCAGAAAAAAATGGTTATTTACTTATCACGTGAGATCGTCTAACTATCAATATACCGACCTTACTGCTGAAATGGTGTATCACAGCAATGCAGATGATAACGTCAGCACACGCATCAGCTAAATTCGTGTTCAACAAATCCAGCCGCACGCAATCTGCACCAGCGATACTTTGTATGTGCGTCTTGCATTCTGATAGAAGGCCACAGCTGCGCTCGCCGGCTATCTGATGAAATAAACATTCAACTTTATAATGATTACTGTTATAAACTTACAACCAAAAAACGACACTGGTCTTAAGACTGCTCCCTGATGAAGTCCTTTATTTAATTTGATGTAAGACTCATGAAATCTAGTGAAATTTAGTTTATAATGAACGATATTGTATAGTACTTTCAAAAACACGTATTTATTCCTCAACTACTTATGATTAAGTTTACCTAGGTTACACTCAATAATCTGTCAACTTTCTCAAATGCTTTATCACCATACATGCAATATTTAATTTGCATTAATTATGTTATCATAATCAATCAATAATAAGCATATATTATTTTTATAAATTGATGCTTACCTACATCCTCAGCACAATAACGTGGCAGTTTTTATATTTAGCTCAAACAGTAAACTTACTTGCAAAATGTCGTCTCTCTTCAGTATATTTTTCCCATTTCCTGCTCCCAGATCAAGCACGATAGCGCCCGGTGGCACGCGCGCCATAAACTCTACCACTTTAGGCCACGGCTTGTGTCGCGTAGTACTGAAGTGGCCCGCTATTTGTTCGTATACCTACAAATATTTAGCGATCGTAACTTTAATTTGTCGTTTATCTTACAATACAATAAGTTAATAAGAAAAGTTGTTAGTAAAAGTCTTTACGTAAGTGTAAGTTTACAAGGCTTTTATTTTATTTGTAACTAGCAAGAAATACATTTGACAAGTGCCTAAGTATTAGATGACAAGTGCCTAAGTGATAGAGGGATTGAAGAGTTCTTACCTGATGGACATGCAACTCTTCTAGATTTGAGGCCACCTCATCCTCAATATTTTCAGACCCTTTCTCTACACTATCACACAACGTCTTATATTTACATTCACAAGGGCCACTCCTAGTCCACCGGAAAGTCAGCGATATCCTCGTTTGGCGCGCTCGCGTGTCGTTTGTGATGACTTTAACCACTTTTTGCGTATCATCAGAAGTTACTGTACGGTTCTCAATGACAGGATCCCATGTTCTGGATTGGATGCCATGTTGCCAATCATACCTGAAGTTAAATTTTATAATTCATCTTTCAGTAAACCCAAAGCAAAAATTTTCAATAAAATCGTGATTATATCCGACATGCATACCTAGCTTCATCTTGCATCACTAGCATAGATCTCCTATCAACTAAAACTGGCACATATTTGCCTGTAGGGTGTTTCCAGTCCATAACTACTGACGAGCCAAGGGACAGTGACAAAATTGTATCGCAAAATGGACTGTGTTTATCTACATGTGATGGTATCCCTGAAAGAGTAAATGAAAATAATGTAATACTAGAAAAATATTGTGCTGCATTGTTAGCAAGAGAAATAAGGCCCTATTTGATTAATATTGTAATATCATCATTATACACCTTAACACCTATCTCCCATATCCTAGAGACGAATCTGGATGCAGGCAGTGCAGGACCGGTCGTTATGGAAAGCCTTGAGGGAGGCCTTTGTCCAGCAGTGGACGTCATTTGGCTGTAACAAACGAACTAACACCTATCTCTGTCCTTCTGAGCCACTAAAATTCCTAAAAATCTTGATAATGATGTAAATATTTAATAAGTACCATGACCAGGTGCATACTTGTTGACCGTCAGTTGATTGGGGATGCCCACATCAATTCCATGTTTCCTCAGTCTCCTCCACAACACGTCACATTCTTCCGGAATCTTCTCAATTAATGGAGAGCTTAAATCGACATCATTGGTCCCATATCTAAATTCGTAGCCATAATGCTTTACTTGCCGGTTCTTTAGGGTACTTGAATCAATGTTCTCGTCCCAATCAAATATTTTCAAGAATGTTTTCTCCTCTTCTATTGTTATAAAGTCATTTAATAAGATCAAACCTTTTGGATTTTCATGAGAACAGATTATCTCGGTATCAGGAACTGAAATTGGACATATTGGTAACAATTAATGTTTATTAAGATAAAAAGTTTATTTTATATAATAATACTGGGCAGTATTTACCATAAATTTTGCTGTCTGTACTGCTAACATATGGAGTAAAAAAATGTTACTTACCATTCTCAACATAACTCATATACAGTGGTGTCCCATTAGTATCTATTTTCGCTTTGCCATTGTACGTGTTGTGGAATAATACTGCACTCTCAATAGAGTTGAAGGCGAGAAATGAATGCGTCTCTCCTTTCTCTGCTATGAACTTTGGGAGTTCAATATCACTTTTTAAGTTAGCTATCAAGCTTGTTATTGCACTTTTCTCCAACCCTGTTGCTTGGCCAGCATTACACAATATTATATGCTGAAATTGTACAATATTTACCGATATAATTAAAGCCACACTGTACCACAATGTAAAAATGTAAATAAACATTGCGGAAACTTACGGGTCCAGGGTTTTCTGTGCAATTTATTTGTCTAGAACTCTTGAAACGAGCAGCAAATCTTTTTATTTTTCTTTCAGTTTTCTTTTTATCTTCGTCCATTATTTTATTTACTTTGATTTTTTTCACGCAGAACTTCAATCAAGACTTTTTTTTATCAATTTCTAACCTAAAAAACCGGCCAAGTGCGAGTCGGGCTCGCGCACAAAGGGTTCCGTAGCAGCAAATATAATAAACTTATTATGTCAATTTATACACCTGGTGAATGGAGCCTAAACTCTCCCGATATTTTGCCTTGTACTTTTATGTATGAATATTAATTTTATATATGTATTTATAAATATTCCGAGCTAAAGAGGTGGCAAAAGCAATGGCAAACAAACCACAATCAATAGTATTCGGTTGTCGCTGAACACTTGGAAACTGAATACATGACTCCGATAGATACGGAAACAAGGCTTTTACATATATTTTTTGCGATTTTCCTAGAACACCAACAAGACTATCGTACACACGCAGTATTCCATTAATGTAATAAATACAACTCCAGTGCCCCACTAATCCCACGTCACCGTCATAAATTACTTGAAGGTGCGTCTCATTTTTAGGTACAGGTTCAATCAGTTCAGGGTGTTGAAATAATTCTAGCTCACGCGGTCTAAATGATGTGCACCGAAGTAACTTTTCATGAAATGCGCGAACCACATCATCTTCGATATAGTTATTATAATTCAGAATGTAGGAAAACGTATTATCTAAAGTATCCATTGTTAGATGATATACAATAAGCTTTAGAAATTTTAAAAACCTGCTACGAAACACTAAAATTTGCACCAAAAACAAAGGAATTTATATTATTGGGGGATTTATTAGTACGTGACCGGTTTAATAGCACCTATTAAACCAGTATACCTACTTACTTATTTTTTATAATAGGTACAATTCAATATTAAAAAGTCTCAACGCCAAATTCGACTTGCGAAAGAAGTAAATGGGAACGATGAAATTCTCTTAGCGCGCACAAGTGACAACGACGTCTGCCCTCACGTGTCTGCCCGTTCGGGTCGACGCGGTTAGCTATCTTATCCCCGCTCCCGCGCGAGACCACGCCCCGCAACTCACGCGCTGCAGCGCAGCGAGCGACCGATCTTCTTGAATCGATGTAATAATAATCTATAGGATTAACGCGTTTTAAAAATATTGGTTCGATGGATATGTTTAACCTATTATTACTCAACAATCACATTTGTAATATTAAACTTTATCAAATGCACAATGTATTTAAGGTACATTACTGGATAAGGATTAATGGCGTATTGCTTGAATAAGCTAATATTTCTCGTAAAAAGTACCTACATTATAAAGATTTTATATCATCGCGGATTTTAAAAGGTGTACAATACTGTAGTATATTTTTTGATCTATCTTATAAGGTTCAGCCATCGTTTTCAGTGTAAGCACAATAACTTAACCAAAATTACAGTTAAATCAACCTATCTCAAAAACTATAAGAGATACTTTGATCAAACCAAAAATCGTTGAAAGAGTTAATTAGCATGCATCACCTCTATTTTTTTTAGAATTTTATACCCCGTAGTTATAAAAATAGAGGGGGGGGGACATACTTTTTACGACTTTGAGAGCTGATATCTCAAAAACCGTTCACTTTAAGAAAAATGTTTTTTAGAAAACTTTATATCATTTTAAAAGACCTTTCCATTGATACCCCACACGGGTATGTACATCGAAAAAAAAATTTTCATCCCTCAGTTACATGTATGGGGGGCCCCACCCCCAATTCTTTTTTTTACTATTTAGTGTCATAATTTTGTAGCGGTTCATACAACACATATTCCCATCAAATTTCATCACTGTAGTACTTATAGTTTCCGAGTAAATCGGCTGTGACAGACGGACAGACGGACAGACGGACAGACGGACAGACGGACAGACGGACAGACGGACAGACGGACATGACGAAACTATAAGGGTTCCGTTTTTGCCATTTTGGCTACGGAACCCTAAAAATATCACATATGATCACATAACACTCACAACTAAAATTGTATGTGTACATACAATTTAGGACGTTATGTCGTTGGTTTAAGGCGTATTTTAAATAAGTATTTAAATTTGACAGATGACTGCATTTTTAGAGGCTGTTCCGTGCTAAAACTTATTAAAAGTTGTAGCATTTATTGTAATTGTTTTTAGACATTCATTTGGTTAAATCGGGTTATAAAAAAACAATTATTTGCAAAAAGCAATTGTATTACCCGACTGCACCAGAAAGAGGAGTTAATTCAATTCAAGAATCAAGAGCCACCGAATAAGAACTCAAGACCCAATCGGTTGCGTGACGTTGGGAAATCGTTACACGACTTAAATTAAATCGTACAACTCGACAATGAAATCAAAGCACTCATGAACATGATAGTGTTTTTTTCTAATATGAAAATGGTTCAACGATTTTGAAAAAGTTAACAGCCCCTCATGGCAGCCCCTATAAATGCACTTGGTCACTTTCTGACTTAGTTCTGAAGCATAGAGAAAAGTAATATGTTCTGTGGGTCTAGACAAAGTGCCATTATAATCGCAAACCAGTCGAAAAGTGGTCGAAAAGCCCCTTTTTTGTATGGAATTTGACGGATTCGATTTTCGATTCGATCAAAAAGTGCGTTTTGTCTAGGGGGGCTGAAGTCTGAACTGTCAAAGCATCTGTGTGTCAAAGTCAGTTTTTCAGGTTATTCGCTTTGTTGCTGATACATTTTATTTGATTTGCTTGAAAATGTAAATAATTACTGTTCGTAACATATTTAACTATTGGCACGAAACAATTGGAAGAGCAATATGCAGGGTGTATGTAATTTTTGTCTATTGCCTCAGTGCTCCTAAGTACTATTAACTTTTTTACTTGTAGTTACTGCAACTTAAATAAACAGGGCTAAACTTTGATTATTTTTCAGGAACAGACAAAAAGGAAGAAAAAACGACATGTTATCTGCATGGCCTCTGATTTCTTCTTCCCAAACACTGGTGGTGTTGAGGAGCACATTTTTAACTTATCTCAATGCCTTATCAAAAGAGGCCATAAAGTTATTGTTGTGACGCATTCTTACGGAAAAAGAGTGGGTGTTCGGTATTTAACTGCTGGTTTGAAGGTCTATTACTTGCCAATAACTGTGATGTATAACCAGTGTGCCCTGCCTACTCTGATATGTAACATACCACTAGTTAGATATGTTTTAATAAGAGAGTGTGTTGAAATAGTTCATGCACACTCTGCTTTTAGCACAATGGGTCATGAAATATGTATAATCGGAAAATTGATGGGATTAAAAACAGTATTTACCGATCACAGTCTATTCGGATTTGCAGATATGTCCGCAGTGTTGACTAATAAGTTTCTTCAAATCTGTTTGAGTGATTGTGACCATTGCATTTGTGTCTCTCACACTGGCAAAGAGAACACTGTGCTGCGAGCCAAAGTGAAAGCCCATAAAGTGTCTGTCATACCTAATGCTGTTGATGCTTACACATTTACTCCTGATCCAAGCAAAAGAGACCCAAATTTTATAACAATAGTGATTGTTTCTAGGCTTGTGTATAGGAAAGGAGTAGATCTAATGGCTGCTGTGATAGCAGATATGTGTCCCAGATATCCTAACTTGAGGTTTATAGTGGGAGGAGATGGCCCTAAGATGTGGCTGCTACAAGAGATTAGGGAGAAAGGGTTCCAGCATTGTGTAACACTGTTAGGAAGTCTACCACACTCCGAAGTCAGGAATGTTTTGGTCAAAGGAGACATTTTCCTAAACACTTCTCTAACAGAAGCTTATTGCATGGCAATTGTAGAAGCAGCTTCTTGCGGACTCAAAGTTGTATCAACTAAAGTTGGTGGGATACCTGAGGTGTTGCCAGAAAACATGATCTATCTGACTGAACCAAATCTCAGCAGTCTAGTCACTGGAATTGAAAATGCTATGCACGACATCAAGTGTGGGAAAATATTATGTCCCTATGAGTGCAATAGAAAAGTAAGAAAAATGTACAACTGGCTGGATATATCTAGGAGAACAGAAATAGTTTACGATAGGATATTATTGAACAAGAACAAAACTTTAGGCCAGCAGTTGCGGTGCTACCTCAACGGTGGTGTTTGGCCATTCCTTTTAGTCATAAGTCTTATGTATTTATTATTAAAACTAACAGAAAGAATACATAAAAGAAAGCATATTGATATAGCAAGGGATTTGAAGTTATAGGAATAATAGAAATTTAAAAAGTTAAGTTTTGGAATGATTTATTATAATACTATGATCAAAATAAAAAATACACCTCTAACTAGTTTTGCACAAATAGTTAGTAGCACTTATTTAACATTTTATAATATAATAGTTAATAAATAACAGTTTACATGAGAATTGGATGACATTCCAGTGATAGATACACAAGCTTTAACAATTGCTCCATAATAATATTATATTTTTATATTGCGATGTTGGTTTCTCATTGTTAAGTAGATAATTATCTGAATAAGTGTTTTCAATAATCTGCATTTATTAAATTTGATGTTCTGGAGGTTGTGATTCAGGCCCTGAAATTGAAAAATTATTTTTTACTGTATAGAATAATTACATTTTTTAAATAGAATAGGTACATTATCATTTTATTATTAAATAAATGCCCAAGACATTATGTTCCCCACCGAGTAATTCAGTTATTTAATTAGTTTTGAGACACATAACAAGACAAGAAGACTCATCTGAATCTTACTTTTCTGTTTATTGAAACATGAAAGTAGTGAAAATTCAGTAACACCCACTACTCAAATCGATTAATTTAACTAATTTATTTAAATTGTACTCTTTTGTGTATTTATTTATTTATTGTTTTTTTGTTTGTGGTGTACAATAAAGTTTTTAATTTATACATTTTAAAACCATAATTATTTACCAATAATGCAATTAAATTAAAAAATATACACTGTGTCAAATAAATCGCACACCCCGCGGCAAGCTATTTTCTGGTATAGTTTATTTATTGGGCTTTCAACACATAACACCAATATTGGTGGGGCACCATAATTGTGTCAGAAGAAAATCTTTAGTCATTGTCGCGGGAGGTCCGATTTCTTTGATGCCGAGTGTATTATTTCTTACACTTTGGTGGTGCGTGGCGGGTGCTTCGGTCGCACGCCAGACTGCTTAAGCTGCAGCACGATGGAGCGCAGGCGGGCGACATCGCGGCCGCGCCTCGGGCCGAAGTCGCAGAGATCCGCCACGCGGGTCCACTCGTTACCATCTTCCACGTCGCCCTCAGAGCCGCGAGCTAATGCTTTCTCCGCGTTCCTAGATTGTGTAGGTATGTTAGTAACTTTCACCAGAATGTATGGTTTTTACGCCCCTATTCACAAATGATTGAATAGAGCTCTGTGATTGGTTCATGTGTCACCCTGTATGTCCACGCGCACTTTGAGGCCTCAAAGTAAGGCGATTATCACACTGCGCCGCGCTCCGCCGCGGTACGCGGAACGACAGATTTAATCATTGTATGCAAGTACCTCAGTTTGTATAGAAAACACGCGCGGCACAACACACTGACAACGCGTCTGCGCGCGGGATTTTTTATATGAAATCACGCGGACCGCGGCGGGGCGCGGTGCAGTGTGATAATCGTCTAATGTTTGTGAATATGGATGTCAAATATTGTCAAGATCTTTGATGATGGAATATTGTGCAAATAACAATTTTTCTTTTATGTATGGGATGGAAAACTTGTGGACATCAACCCATTTTATTAATGCCAAGGGAGTTAATAGTCTCAACATGATGATGGCTAATATGACAGTCTGTGTACATTATTACTGGGCTCATAATTCATCAGTAACCAATACTGCTGCAAAAATTAACAATGTATGTTGAAAATGTTGAAATTCAGTGATTGCAATACCTGTAATGTGCTAAGTTGCACAACTAGGGAGTCATACTTGATTTGTTATTATGGATGATGCTTTTCAATGAAACTTATCTAAAGTTGCCACCATATTTCGAACCTAATCTTGAGTTAAGAACATGAAAATGTTGAGCTTGTTTTTCCAATTAAAGGGTTAAGTAATATTATAAAGCTAACTCTCCACTGAACTTTGATGAAAAACAAACACCTTTTGCTTTTGATTGATTTCAATCTGACACCAACCAATGTGAAACTGACACAATTTATTCCTGCACCAGTAAAAAATATTATTGTTAGTTTTTAGAATTTTTCCTTAGTTTTACTCACTTAGCAGACTCCCTGAGAGCATGACAGAGAAAAGAGAAATCCATTAGTGTATAATTAAAACATGCAAGCAAAAGCTAAATTATTATTAAAATTAATTAATAGGCAAGTAGAAAATACTGACAAAGATATTAAAATATCTCTACGTAAATAGAAGCACTCTATGATAACTAGAATCTAAAAAAAATACACTACCTGTTAGCAGCTTTGGTTTTGGCTATCTGTTCATTATGAGTCTTGTACCAGTCTTCCAGCTCTTTCTTGGCTACTTTCAGCATTTCCTCTTTCTTCTTTTCCTCTTCAGCATCTAAAGATAAAAATTTAATGATTATTTACTAAACAATGGTTGATTGAGATCAGCGTTGCCAGACATCCCGATTTTGGCGGGACGTCCCGATTTTTAAATCAAATTTAAATGTCCCGCGCGGGACAGGCTCAGTCCCGCTTTTCTGAGAGAACTCGACCGTACGTGGCGTACGTACTAAATCTGATTAAAAATATTTTTTTTTGTTAAAATACATTTTGTATGGCTACTTTTGCTATCTATTGTCACGTAAACGTAATTTTAAGTCAAATAAAAAGATAAATATTTGAAAACCTTTGATTATAATACGTTTTTTTACTATGTCCCGCTTCTGATGGAAGAATCCCGCTATTTTCACTCAAAAAGTACCAAAGTCCCAACTTGGCAAAAAAAAAAAAACTGGCAACGCTGATTGAGATTGAGGGTGCAGGCCGCTACCAACTGTGCATTGTGGAAGCCATTGGGGGAGGCCTATGTTCAGCAGTGGACGTCCTATGGCTGAAATGATGATGATGAATGATTGAGTTCAAGCAGATAAGTGATGAGTCATACCTTTCTCTTCCAGACGCAACTTTTGCTCTTCCCTCCATATTCTTATCTTCTCGGGCTCCTCTCTCTCTTGTTTGAACACGGATACTGTGGCTGGTTCATCGTCCAACAGACCATTGGCCTCGAAACTGGCTGCACTGGGTACCTCTGGCAAAGAAATTAAAATCCAATTAGAATGTATTCATTTACACATTCTTAAAAGTTATACCCATTATTAACTATATTAATAGGATTGTTTGATGGGAAGACAAGGAAACGTACCAACAAAATCGTCCACTAAACCATTCGAGTTGTTCGACGAGAGAACGGGGGGCGGAGCACTAGTCTCTAGTTCGTCTTCGAGCCCTGCCAACTGGTTTTGTTCACGAGCCAGGAATTCCGCCGCTGGATCTACTTCAGGCTGAACGAAATTATCGCCAAAATCGTCCATTTTTTATTATTTTTTGAGTAAGAAAATAATTAAATTGAACGTCAGTCGAATCAATTAACCAAAGACAAAGCTAGAAGATGATGAACGCTGTCAAATTCGTTGCCTGTCATTTATGGCGAAAACACACGAGTTCATCGCCATTAACAAAAGAAGACGAAGAATTATTACTAATAAAATCATATTTTTGGGATTTTCAATGATTTTTATCACATAGTATAAATATTGGCAGAGAATCTTAAAGTATTTTTATGATTTCATAAGTGTGGATTATTCTTAGCTCCCCATGCCATGGGATCAACATCAACATCCGTTGGCCATATCCGCGAAAAGTTTAAATCTTTGTCTATTATGTCAAAGTCAAAAAAATAACCTCAAAAATTTTGTAAACAATTCAAAATATTTCTGAGTGCAAAATACAAATAATTAGGCTTCAAAATGAACTTATGCCTTAGAAATAGGTTTCGACCAAACTTACTAAACAGCTTTATTCGTTTTGCTACTACTACCAACTTACCTGAGTCGATAGAACAGAATGAGCAAGTGCTGATAGACGATAGCGACGAGGCTTTGGCGAGGGAAGCTGAAATCGAAAAGAAACGCAATGTTTCCCGTTTATCTGCGGCACATTTCAATCAAATAAATGACCGCCGGCCCTACGATGAACCGAAACATCTTGCCCACTTGACCGTAAAGTATCATAGGAAACTTTATGGAAAGTATGGTAGCTTGAGTGGAGTCAATCCAAGTAAGTATATATCTTGTACAGTCAACAGCACATCACACATCCTTGTATATAAACTATTACCTATTTGAATATAATAACACTTATTACAATAACATAAGAAACTCCCAATATTTAGATTGATGTGCTGTTGTCTGCACCTATCTTTTTATCTTTGTTCATCCTTAATTTCTTCATTTCTCAATATAAAATTCTCAGGTCTGTGCTGGCCTTCAAAGAAAGATATTCAAGAAAAACTGGAGTATGAGTCTGTTACTTTCCCATTCACTATCAAAGAGATGATGGACGCAGCAGCAGAAAAGAGACGTGCGGAGCAGGAGGTCATAGATAAGAGGGAGAAAGAATTAGCTGCCAAGATCACGAAGGTTGCAGCGTGGAAGAAAGACCTCCAAGATAAGCTGGCCAAGAAAATGGCTGATGCACAGGCTGCCAAGGTATAATGTTTACTCCTGCATTGACTATGTTTTGTTCTAAAATCCTTCACTTTTTACCCAAAAATAACATTGACTGTGTGACCCCAAAATATCAATAACTTTGATAAAAGTGGGATAATCATGATTAGTTTAAAATATATTTATTAATCATACCTATTATTCTTACAGGTAAAGAAAGAGCGCCTCGTTGATGAGGTCAGAAGGCACTTCGGTTTCACACTAGACCCCCGCGATGAGAGGTTCCAGGAGATGTTAGCGAAACGAGAGAAGGAACAAAAGAAACTGGAGAAAATGGCCCGGAAAGAGGCCAAGGAAAAGCAGATGATCGCCAAGTTGCAGCAGAAAAACGCAGAATTAGAAAAATAGGTAATAAATATTTAATTTGTGTAATATGTAGAATAAATAGTTTAATGTAAAATGTGATTTGATTTTATTATTATAATGATAAGCAGTGCATGATTAGAAACAATGATAGGTAGTTAGCTAAGGTGGTGGTGTATAGTCTTTTTCACGTAAGATGATCCGTATGACACTTCAAGGTTATCCATATTACGCATACTACATATGCAGAATATTTTTGAAAAAATATTTGTATTTTATTAGCAATATAATAAAAAAAAATTAACTACTTGTCTTGAAATATATAGTAAAATCTGAGTCTATTGATTATATTTTAATTAAATACGATGTAAAAATATTTTAATGTACGCAATGTGTGAAACGGAATAGATTTAGTGCTGGGGTATTTCTTGTATAATAAAATCGATTATTTCCGCGGTTCATTAATCGATTGCAGTGAATACTTAGTTATTAAAAAGATCACAAAAATCAACTATATTTTTCGATTACTGACTTTAATAAACGCATTGTAAATAAATTAATAGTTTTTAATTTAAAGAAACAGAACCAGTACTTTTTAGGAATCGTTTTTTGAACAAAAACCATGAAATTTGAATATTATCAATAAAAAATTGTTACAATAATATTTGTAATTAAAAAAAAACATGTTTTTTGTTAAATAACACCTATACAAAATATTTCTCTAAAAGTAGGTTTTACTAACTCTTCGAAAAAAATCGATTGATAAATCGCTATGGTTTAGTTATGTGACATCTCTAAATCTTTCAAACTCGAAACGTCATACGGATCATCTTAGGTGAAAAAGACTATAGTTATTTGTCACAATGTACTTTTATAACAAGGGAAACCTGTCATTTTTAGCCAACATTTTCAATGTATAGCTGTTGGTTTCTATAATAAACAAATATGGAACAATTACTTCCATGGAAATGGGAGATAAAAATAGCCCATAATGAACTACTGAAATCTAGGGAACAAAACAGGCCTAGTGTGCGTGTAAAAGGATTCAGTGACATGTCAGTTGAAATAAAAACCGGTCATCTACAAACGCATCATTTAATTCTCCATACATAAACGTGTGTTAAAAGTAAACGTTGTACAAAAGTCAGTCGCTGTCCTCGTCTGTGGAGGAGTAGAGCGCCTCGCGAGGGTTGGGCGCGGGCGCGGGCGCGGCGCGCTGCGTTCGCGGCGAGACTAGCGTGTCGGACGAGTCGCTTACCACGCTGCTACACGAGCTGCCCTTGTTTGACGCGTATATACTGCCGTTCTGCGGAGAAAATAGGTTTCGTTTAAAAAAAGGCAATGTAAAGTTCAATGGATAAAGGCCTCTTTCAAAAGATTTCCACATCGATCCTGCGCTTCCCACGAACATCATTGCTATGCTCTAATGGTGCATCCACACTCGGTGAATATGCTCGCGAGGCAAACTCGACATCTTGCTCACTCAAGCATATTCGCCCAGTGTGGACGCACCATAACAATTCACGCCACGCGGTTACTTGATACTATAGCGTGATCCATTGGAATTTTTAATTAAACAATTTTATAAAAACAAAAGATTCGTTAAGAGCGTTTACGCCGTGTGGCGCAAAAACAGTACTTTTTCAACTCGTTACAATCATTAACCAGTAATACTACAAATATGTTATAGGCATAAATAGTTAGGCAATTTCGTCGTCTAAATAGTTAATTGAGAAAATATTGCGATTAGTTTAGTATTTAAGAATTCTATCAAGATAAGTCCACACAGGTTTTGTAAATTTCCACTTTAGCGTCAGTTTACAAGCTGAAATTTTTATAAAAATACTGTGAAAACGATTTAACAAACATTTATATCCTATAGCATAGATCCTTGGGCAAATAGTTATCTGAGAAAATTTTTAGATTTAAGCATTTTACAATAAGAAATCACAAATTAAAAGAACGTGAAATACCCAAAAATCAAAGTGATTTTTTCACCAATATTCTTCCTTTATTCAACACAAAAATAGCTTAATATAATAGAAGAATATCTTATCTAAAATATTTACTTTGAAATTTAAAATAATTCATTGTAATTTTTTTTCTATGAGTATTTGAAAACTACTATAAATCGCCGCGCACGAATCGTTCAAATTCAGTCCGCCTCGAGGCGTTCCAGAGTGAGGTCACGTCGCTCGGTGCTCTGCTGACATGTGTCACGCGTACGTTGATCTTTGACAGGTAGCTGGACTTTTATAGTGTATCCGCAAAATCTTGGTGGTAGATTTTGCGATCACGTGGTAATTAAAATATTTTATTGTTATTTTTCATTACAGTCTATTTTTACTACAAATTCTATTTCAGACGTAATGAAAAATAAAATTAAGTTATTTTTAGCGATGAAACGAAAACGAATGACGAAAATTTGGAACAGCAAGTTATGTATGTATACCTACTAATATTATAAAGAGGAATAATACTAATAATTTATTTGCCATAAATAGGTGGTTACAGAATAGTTAATAGGAATGCTCTGCCAGCAGGGTCCCACCTAGTTGTAGGGGGAACATACACAACATATTTCGAGTATGGCACAGTGCTGTGTAGTCGTGGAGCATCCTACTGTTCAAAAAAGCGCAACGCATGATATCACTGAGGCACAGGCTGAGGTAATTCGTGGATACCGCATAGTATCCGCAGTCCGTCTATTCCCGGTTGTGGACACTGACTATGTCCCTACTGAGGATAAATGGGAAAAAAAATATTGTCATTAGTGGCGACGTATAACAATCCTACTAATATTATAAATGCGAAAGTTTGGATGTCTGGATGTTTGTTACTCTTTCACTCAAAAACTACTGAACGGATTTTGTTGAAACTTTACAGTATTATTATTTATAAACCAAATTAACATAATTATAGGCTATAATTTATGACGATATGTGACAAACAAATTTCAATAAATAAATAAGATGTGTCTAAAAAGCGCAATCTATCGTCATTGGTTAAAATCTACAGCGCTGGACAAACTACTGTTTTTGACGTTCGTAAATATTCATGCGGGGGAAGCCGTGAAACGCCATCTATCAACATGATATCAAACAACAGATTTTACGAACTAAGGAGTAAAACGAGGTCCACGCGTACGAATTATTAATAAAATTAATAATATTTTTGTTCATCTGGTCTTACTTGACTTTTACTTTACGTATGTCATGCACGATGACATTTGCGTCAATATTTGTGTACGTTCCCACTAGGCATAATTGGGATGTATTTTTCTAATTTGTCATAAGTTGTGAGAAAACCTGTAGCTACAACTGGGAAAGTATGTGTGACTGGCATAAATATTAAATTTATGAAATTTTTTATTTAATTTATGAAAGTATGTGTGAACCATTTATCATCAGTGGCGACAAAGCTAGTGTCGACAACCGAGAATAGACGCCAGTTGCGAGGTACGTGTACGTGCACCACGAGAGGTGGAAACCAAAAGGTAGAGGCTTGAGGATCTAGGCCCTAGAGTGCTGAATAGGGCTTGCAATATCGGATAGTTTTCAACTCCGGAACTGATTTCCGATATTGGGCACTCAACTCCGGAATTCCGGTTCTAGTTCCGGAGTTGGTTAAAAAAAGAAAGCGCCTACCGACAAACACGTACACGTATGTGGCCTCCACTTTAGAACCTTGCCCCATCGGCCGTCTGTTCTACGTACTATGTGCCCTGCCCATTGCAACTTTACNTCTTCGGTATAGTGTCCGAAGAGTGGGCTTTGCCCATTAGAGTTGACTCTAGCGAACATTTTGGAGCTTTGGTTTCGCCCTATTGCCTCTTTAATGTTACCTATTACTAATAAAGTTACATATCTCAAGGACTTCCTTATCTAAGAACCTATTTTGATACTTAAACGTTTTGAAAACTTAAAATAATTTATGAAAAATTTCAATATCGGAATACGATATTGGCTTCAGTTCCGGAATTGAAATATCGGTAAAAATGTATCCGAAATTCCGGAGTTACGAAATTCCGGAATTCCGGTATTCAAGCCCTAGTGCTGAAGGGTACGCCTGGCCGTCAGCCAAATTTTACGTCGCACCATAGAGGCAGTTCTGCCTGTATTAGAGGAGTGGGTGCGACGGCATGATCGCCTCACACAAAGGGCGACCCAGGTTCTACCGGGCCATGGGTGCTTCGGGCCATTCCTCCACCGTATAGGCCGAGAGCCTGTAGATGGTTGTCAGTTAACACTGCAGTCTTGGCACGTGAGTCACCGCAGCAGACTGACACGCTCCAACAGTGCCCAGCCTAAGCGAACGAGCGGCGGTTGGAAATGACCTCTCCCTACCAATCGGGAAGAGGCGTGAGATAGATAGATAAATTGTTTATTTGTTGTAACACACTTTTTTTAATGCTTTTAACACACACATTATGTATAGTTGCTATTGAAATTCAATTCAATATCGAAATAAAGTTAGTTAGTCAAGAAACACACTAGGTGACACCACTGGTATTTTGTTACACAGGTTAGTAATAATTTCAACAGTTGCAACATAACAAAAGTGACAAAACAACATAAGATAAAGATGACTAGCGTTTCAAATAGTTCCCTGCGTCAGAGTGATGTGTGCCGCAGCGATGCAAAAAGCAAAGAGCTCAGTATAAACACTACCCTCAAAAGGGCAGAACACTGATTTTCAGCTTTTGCTAGAGAACGCATGAAGCGTACAGGTACGGAATGAACCCGCTCGCTTTCGGAAACAATATCTACATTAGTATAAAATATATGATGAGACAAATAATCTTATGGTATAGTGTGCTTACTTTCTGTGAAAGTGTTCTTTCACAGAAAGAAGCAGTGGAAAGGGGGAGCGAGAGGCCTCAGCCGACACTCCGGTTATCCGCCGCCGACACCCTGGGCGCAAGAGGACAGCTTATGGTCTCCAACTGTCCATTCCTAACAGGCCTCGGTCGCTAGACATGGAGGTGTCTGGTAGCGGCTAAGGACAAATGCTACAGGCAACAGCCAATGGCGAAGTCCCGCGTTCCCTCATATTTATCACTCATATGGATCATGGCAGAAACAGTCAGGTTTTTAGTGTATGTAGGGCTACCCACCTTTTCTGATAGGAAGAACCCCACATAACCCACTAGCTGCCCCCGTACCTGGTGGGTATGAAATGTTATGCATTTTCCGGTTAAAAAAGTTTGTTTTGAATAGAACCGATTTGAAAAAATCTCTCACCATTAAAATTCAATTTTTTTTCTGCTGAACATAGGCTGTATAAAATATTCTCAAAATAGTAAAAAACCTTTGACAATTTACTATTTGATAAAGAATTTACGTATTGATTAGGACTAATGTATACCATGATTTATAATTATGGAGTCGGTGTTGGAAGATTTGAAGATTTTATAGTTTCCTTGAGCTGTCACTTGACAGCCTGGCACACTTTTACGATGGTGGATCAAAGTATTTTGGTTTGACTATAGAGCGTGAGAACACGCACACAGTCACAATTATTTTAGTGTGAATAAAAATAGCATCGAAATTACCTAAACTTGACATGCCACGCTAGACGTAAACGCTCTTAAGCAAGATAAGATTTTACGTTAGTACGGTATAAGCAAGACAAGACTACGTTAGTACGGTATCAAACTATTCATACCTACATAAAAATCAAGTTTACCGTGATATTATTATGTTCGTTGCTGTTCTTCCCCTTTTTGAGTTTGACCTGCGCTGCTATCATTTCTTCTGTAGTGCTCTCTTCACCGTGCGAATTTTTCGTGTCTCCCATGTGCCTTTCGAACATCTCTGGTTTCTGTGGAATGAAGTTTTCAAACTGTTACTTTGCAACTTTATTTATCGATCGTAGAATATCAAGAAGAAAGTAAAATTTACCATCTCTACACTGTCTCTCTGTCTTTCCGCACGCTGTGCATCTCCCAACAAATGCGCGGACTTCGTCATCTTGTTCTTATTAGCGTTCTCCGTCAACTTCTGGTGGGAACTCTGTGCCTTCTTCGGCACAATGTTGATGCGGAGCTCATTCGTCTCAAACTCTTCAATTTCCGTTATTTCAGCTATCACCTCTTCCACTGGATGTTCATCCAGCGCTTTCTCTTTTGACGTCTCGTGGAGACATTGCCTGAAATTTATTTTATGAGGTATTTTGAGAATCTTAATTATGTCGCATGATGAGTGTAATATCAAATCAATGTTTCTAAATAATTTTACTGGATTGCTCTTGAACATCCGTTGTAAAAATCACAAAATCATCTAAATAACTTACCCATGACACTGGTTGTTCTTGATAAATGCATAGATGTCCTTGAACGCTTGTTGTATGTAGGATAGCGTGTTCTGGTCAATGGGCACAGAACTGGTCGACCCAGAACTGCTTGAAAGGTCTCCAGACCGGGAACTGGCTTGGAAAGATTGCTCCGAACCTGGTGATAATCTTTAGATAATGCCATGACAACATTTCTGTATGTCTATAACTTCATTTAGATTCGGTAAAAGATCTTTATCAGTACTTATGATACGGAATATCAGATTTTAGTGAGTGATGATAGCAACGATTTTATCGTAGTTACTTAAATTAGTCATAATATTTACTGCCTCAAATATAAAATTAATAATTCCTCACCTGAAGACGTGGCGCCGTTCGCCCATAATCGTATCTGTTGTTGCTTGAGCTGTTTCATTTGATCGACAAGCTGAAGATTCAATTCTTCGAGCTGCTGTCGATGTGATATCTCTTCCTGTAGCTGCTCTTCCAATACTTCTGCATATTCCCTAAAACATTTTTGTTGTATTTATACATACACAGTTCTATAAGTCCAATCAAGATATTTTATTATCCAATCATAGGAACTTACTTTTCTTTTTTTACTACATTAGCTTTAGTAACGAATTTAGCTGGGATATTCTTTCCAATCGTCGGGATGCGGTCTTTTATTACTCCATTTCTGAAATCATAAATTCAGGTATAAATTTATTTCGTAGTAAATGGTATGGTACTAATAAAAAAATTATTCATTTTGTTACTCACTTGGAAGCAACTGATTTAACCGATCTGCCGTCTATGGAACACCCGCTCACGTTTCCAAGCCATGAATACTGAAAGAAAGTACAATACATTTATTTATTGGAGGGGATCGCTTTTTAGTTGGCAAATTTTAATCAGTTAACACTAACTTGTCCTCCCGCTCCTCTCTCGTTTTCCCTCAGAGCAGCTCGCAGTTTGGACAGCGACTCCATGCAAATGTCGGCGTTGTGTCTTATGTCTAGTATTACCATAGTGGTGTTCGATTGCATCATATGCAAGGCAGTGGCTGCGCTCTGCTCTGTCAGGCCGCAGTTTTGAACGTCCACAGCTGGAAAAAATATGAATTTATTTTAAACAAAAACTCTGATAATATTTGATGAACATTTCAGCACTATTCTATTATTTACAATTTTGTCCAAAGCTAGATGCGAGCAGCGATCCCATTTCTTCAATAGCTTTATGTGCTAGCTAAGTTAACTCTGGAAGTCTGGAGTCAGCTAGTTCAGCTACTACAAGTCCGGAGTTACCTATTACAAAACTATGGAGTCTCGACTCGAATCACCTTTGATCCATAAATCGTCAGCCAGCACCTCGAAAAGTTTCGCTGCGCCTAAATCGTTCAGCTGTGTATTGCCGCATAGCGTGATCCGCCGAAGCCCTGCCATCGTATCCAACTCTGGCATTCGGTAGCGCAACGTGTGGATCCAGTTTTCGCTGTACCGATGGATCTTTTGATACTGGAGACAAAAGTTTAGTGTTAATTTCTGTATCTACTCCTTAAAAGGATAATTTTCAAATGCTGACCTTAATTAAATCTGCTATATACCCCGCGCCGAGTGGCGTCAGCTCGCAGCCCGAGAGGTCAAGCGTCAGGACATTGGGCAGACACCGCACTGCTTTGCAGACCGCCAGACAACCCGCGTCGCCGATCAGACATCGTGGCAGGTACAAGTGTTGGAGAGAATTGTTGGCTAGTAAGGCCTGCAAAGTATGGCCATGTATCAGATGTCTATTATAAAGAGTCATCGCTTTTTGAGGTTGCTTATCAGATAAGTTGTGCAGTCAGGCCATCATGATGTGAATATCACAGTCATTTTGCACATTAGATATAGAATTGTAATAAAAGTATCTTTCTTTCTTTCAAAATTGGCAACCGAAACGTAAATTCATCAGCTAGAATGACTTGTGATCCGTTTTTATCGTTACGTCTCCTGATGCTAGCCTACCCTTCAGAGGACTTGTATTGGTCGACTGCTAGAGCTAAAACAAAGTTTCTTTAATCGGTTTACCTCACACAGCGGGTTCAGGTAAGGTATCTTCAGCGGTAGACCTTCCAAAAGTAGGCTTGTTAGCAGTGTGGTGTTTGACAGCAGCTGCGAAGTCGCCTCCAAGAGATTGGTCAGCATGAAGTTTGTTAGGATCACCGCGCGCTTGTTCACAGTCTTGGCCAAACGCTCGCAGTCGATATGCTCTAGTACTATGATGAGGGAGTAAAAAAAGAGATTGTTAAGTTTATCAGCTTCTCTTGAGCCGTTATGACGTTAGATAAGCAAGATATTTTTATTTGATGCTCAATGAGCATTGAGCGTGATTTTCCACAAAGTAATTTGAGAAAATGTTGAATGGATACTTGGTAGTTAGTTTAAAACACTTAAGAAGCTTAATTTTTCGGTACATAATAATAGTATTAAGTCACTTACCGGTCTTTACTTGCTGCCTGCATTTTATAGAAACGGAATGCAAACTCAGGTCACAGCTGAGCGCATTGAGGATAGGCGGCCAGTCCACGTATCTGATTCTATCCACGCAGAAGTCTAACACTTTTCCGTTGCCCGAGGGAATGACGTTGTTCAAAGGAGTCAGGTTCTGAAGCTTACAGCACTTCAAATAGCACTGATGGAAGATCCGGCTACTCTTCGGTTCAACCCCCTTGCCAACCATCTTGCTCAAAAAAATATATAAACCATCAAAAAACTACCCGGTCGTACGTGATTATACTTTACAAAAACGCGGCCGTTCGCTTAGTGTCAGCGATAAAATTTTTTGCTAATAAAATATGATTTTGTTGAATATTTGCTCAAAAAGTGACAGGGTTTAAAATTGGAACCGATCTGACATTGACAGCTTAGCGAGTTATTATTTTTTACTGTTGCAAAGAAGTGCCAGTCTGATTCAAGGAAGGTTTTCTTCACAAATTATATGAAACTCTTTAGTAAGAATAGATCTTAGAACCACTGAAAAATACAGGGTGGCTTTTTAACTCTTCCTGCATATTTTATGTCAGATATTAGCAAAAGTTTTGATCGATTAAATGATATTGGGGAATTTAAAAAGTTCAAAACAAAATGAAACCTCAAAATTTTATAATAATGAATGTTTATTAAAAATATTTGTGACATTTATTTTAAATACAAATTAAATAAACTAGCGCAGCCATCATACGTAGGTATTAAAAAGTACAAAACCGTATAAAAGTTATAAGTATTTGCATTTATTTAAGATGATTCTTAATTATAATTAAATATAGATAATGTGTGTACAGACTGCACCAAAAATACAATTTATTAATTAGTGTCTTGAGTTTTTACAACTATAATAACAAACAATACTTCAGTAAACATTATTTAACGTAACTTGAAATATGCAGGTAACTTATGGTAACAAAAACTATTTTATGATGACAAAGTTTTACTCGTACAATATAAAATGTTAAAAATGAAATACTGTACATAATAATAATTATGTTTTATGAAAAGAATATTGTTTATTTGTGGACACGTTACTTTATCATCTGATATTTCCGCTAGGGGCGCTGTGTAACCATCGATAGCGACTTATCACTTAACATGCACGATCTAATGTAAATCTACCTTCACAATAAAAAACAACATTGATATATTAACAAGGAATGATTTGGGTATTACAAGATTAGACAGAGAGAGCAATATTGATGCATGTAAAAATGCCTCTATCTGATATTAAGTCGTTAATGAAAATACAGTTCTAAAATATCACTTTTATAATAATAAAAATAAAAACTTAACATTTCGAACTGATCATTTCATAAATCATTATCATAAAGGCATGCATCTAAAATGATCACTTTTTTTTTCAATTTTTTCTTTTTAACAACGCTATCTCTATAAGCTCGTTGTTATTCATAACAATAACAATTATTCTAAACTTTAATTTTTTTGTATATTATTAAGAATATTTATTTATTGTGATATCACATTAGAGTTACACACTGAATCTGGCCTAAAATAACATTAAAAAGTTTAACTACAACTTAAAGTGCGCGCAAGATAATTTTTCGTCATCTTACGTTAATAACAATGCAAACTAATACTCGCAATGGTCATTGTAAAAGTTTCGACTATTTTAATTTGTGTTGTCTATGCTTTATGTTCGCATTTTAACGACTCAAAAAAATACTTTCTGCGATTGCTGACGTCAACATCGTATGCACGACTAAAAGATACATTATATGCAAGACGAAAACTTATGTGCGTGCACATTGTAATTTATAATAATTTGAATAAATAGAAGCTACATAATAAACCACACCTTCCAATACACTGTCGTAAGGAAAATATGAACAATGCTCTCGCTATATTATGTGCAAGTACAAATCGAAATACTGGCTAATATTTTTTTTATTTTTAGAGATATGGAAAGAAGAAAGAAAGAAAAGAGTTTCCATAGCTCGTTAGATTTCTAAAAATATTTAGCATTATTTCGGTAAGACGAAAAATCAGGTACCAATGTTATATCCGTATTTTTTAACAATACATTATTTTACAATAATGTCTTTGAAGACCATAGAGAATAGGGTAGAAAGTAAAAAGTAATCAAGTCATAATATGTAGCAGGTATTATTTTTTGAAAGGTGCACTTAGATAGTAATTGCATTGATAATAATAATCACTTTTTGGCATACATTTCTTACATAACACACTTAAAACTAAAACTGATGACACTATGCGATAGCAAAGTAGATTCTGAAGTGGGCTCTACAGTTGTTAATAAATTATTTTAAACTATAATTATGTTCTTGTTTTTTAGATTTTCTTAATTTGAGTAATTCAATCATATCACATTTGCCGAATTACCAGTGTTGCCAGGTAGTGTAAATATGTTCATGGAAGACATGACGTATAGACTTTAATGATCACGCTATTATGTATGCAATACTTTTTGCCTCTTTGACGTCATGTCACCTAATTGAGTTCATTGATCTGCAATTAAGTGAAACCAGTTTTGTGCAAAGTTAAAAACAAATTGTTTGATTATAATATTATTAAAAAAATATAATAATTAAATTTATAATTTTAAAAACTATTTAGCAAGTTATCAAATTCAACATTTTATGCTCGATATTCTGTTATGTGAGTGTAACATTTGGTTTTAGTTAGAAAAACAACTGTATTTTTTACACGACAGAAAAGATTGCTGTATGAGCCTAGATAAGTTCCGTTTTCTTGTACACCCTGTATAACTTCTTCAACTTTTGAAACACTACAAGAACTAGCAACACTGTAGCTAAAATTAAATTACGCATGTATTTTCTGGATGACGTCTGTTTATTTGCAATATAGTTCATACAATTTGTCATGTTTAAAAATACATTGCATGTGTTTTAATAACAAGATTAATTGCTAATTGCTATTGCGATAACGATTTATATTATGTCCTGAATGATGTCACAATTATCACCTTCACACATATCATTAATTTCACTTCAGTCATTGGATTTCAGGTACCTAATCGGGCGTATTATGCCACAATATTTTGAATCTTCTCAACTAGTAAAGTCGAAATTCAATGAACACATTCAACATTTATATGACCAAACACGTCCACAACTTGTATCCCATCAGTTGTTAAACTTAAGATTAGCTCATTCTGAATAAGTGACGTAACAATTGGACCGCCCTACCGAGTATTGGTCGGACTCCGGTTGTTCTCCGTCGCTCTCGGAGGTGTTAGAGTGGGTCCGACGACCGGCCCACTCGCTCTCGGGGTCCGAGAAGATATTACGGTCGGCTAGGTCGTCGTCGTCGTCTAAGCCTTGGATGTCCAGTTCGTCTGAAAAGGATTGGTATATGAATATCGAGTCGTTTCTTATCTATAAATCTTGAGCAGCTTGTCTCTTACATTCAGTATTTTAGTCTACATAATGCTGCCTATTCTATCAGGAGCGTATGCCTATTCTATACTATTATGGAAGCAATAAACTTATTAAGTATCGAGCTATCTTATCAGGGACGATTACCCCATTTTAAAGTGTTTAGATTTCATTGTCCTTTCTACATTATTTAAGGTTTACTTTCTAACTGTTACCTAAAAGTTAGAAACTTGCCGAAAGGGTTAATTTGGTCGAAACTTAATATCACGTCAATGATATCAAATCGGTGTCCTCTGGGATTTCTCTAACAGATTACCGATTTATTCTTCAAAAACTTTGTAAACACCCTGTATATTATATCACTTAGAGCTGCAAAGTGCCCCAAACTTACCGCTGTCCGCTATAAGGTCTGCGGACCAGTCGTTGTCGAACTCCAACTGGTGGTTGAGGTCTCGTTCCATGGGCGACTGCACCGCTTCTGTGTCCGCGTCAGTCACGTCGTATATCTCTGTCATTTTCATCTGTTAACAAAATATACCCAGGTTATAATGCATAATGGTTAGAATGTAAAAAAAGTTCACTCTCCCATACAAATTGCAACAGCAGACCGGTAGGTAAATTATGTCCAGCGGTGGACTGTAGTAAGCCGATCATACATAAGCTCCTGACTGAGTAGCCAAGATAGTTCCACGTATATAAATTGCGAACTAAGATATTAGGGTAGCTTTGTATCGGTAAAGGATTTTGGAAAATGTAAAGTGTAATTAATCAAGAATCTAGAATAATAATTCATGTTCTACGCATATTATACGTAATTTAATTAGTACTCAATACATTTTAGTTCTTGTATTACTTGTGTGCCATATGTGTCACCGAATTTATGTTCCACAAAATGTAACGACAAACAACTTCAAAACAAAGAGATTGCTATCATTTCCATATCACTGCAGCTGCAAAACATATTTAATTATTCGCAATTCCCTTCTAGCGCAAAGTTCACTCTGCCTCATCGTGAACATGTAATTAAAGTTATAAATGCAATTAAAATGAATTTATGATCTTAAAACTAAAGCGACACTTAGGTGATGCAACGCTAATGAAGTTTTTAATCTTTTAACCTTGGTACTTTTACGGGCTTTACTTATCTTTATAGCAGTTATTGCACTCATCTTTAACTGTACCTATAGTCTAGGATTTGTACTTGGATGAAGGCATCCTAAAAATGGGAGTGCCCCAAGGCTCAATACTGGGACCATTGCTCTTTCTGATTTATATAAATGATCTACCTTTTTATTCAAAGGACCTTTGTGAGATAGTATTATTTGCTGATGACACTTCTTTAATTTTTAAAACTGACAGGCGTCAGGAAATATTTGACGACGTGAATAATGCTCTTTCCAAAGTATTAGACTGGTTTACAACTAATAATTTGCTATTAAACGCAAAAAAAACCAAATGTTTAAAATTCACTATGCCTAATGTCAAACAAGTTAATACTAATATTACAGTAAATAATGAACGCATTGAACTGATAAACTCTACTGTCTTTCTAGGTATTACCCTAGACTGTAAATTACAATGGGGCCCCCATATTGCTGCCTTGGCGGGAAGACTTAGTTCAGCTGCCTTTGCGGTGAGAAAGATCAGAAACTTGACTGATGTTGAAACAGCAAGGCTTGTATATTTTAGTTATTTTCATAGTATTATGTCTTATGGTCTTTTACTGTGGGGCTCAGCAGCAGACATAGAATCAATTTTCATTTTACAGAAAAGAGCTGTTCGGGCAATATACGGTCTTAAACCACGTGACTCGCTTAGAGAAGTTTTTAAAGAAATCAATATATTGACTGTGGCTTCGCAATACATATTTGATAACATTATGTATGTCCGTAAACATATACATTTATTTACTAAGAAAAGTGACGTCCACTCATTTAACACGAGACATAAGAATAAACTTGCTGTTCCATCATTTAGGTTGCATAAGATAGGTAATTCATTCTTGGGGAAATGTATTACCATATTTAACAAAATACCACACAACCTTGTCGAATTGCCAATAAACAAATTTAAGATACATATAAAAAATACCCTTATGTCCAAAGGGTACTACAAGGTTCGAGACTATATTGATGACAAGGATGCGTGGTCAGTTCAGTCTGCACATATTTGATGTACTTAAATTTGACTATTCTTACCGTTAGATAATTCCTGGCAATAAGTGGTGACTGAGTTTGTTCCGGCGTTTCTTCTCAGCACTTGCCATATGTTTGTCTCGAAGCGCTGGTAGGGCCCAAAAGATAAGGAGACATGTAAAGTGCCCCATAAGGGCTACCTTTTTCTTTTTTTATTATTTTCTATTGACGTTCATAAGTGCCACTTGTGGTCTAAACTGAATAAATATTTTTGATTTTTTTTTTTTTTTGGCACTAAATAGTTACAGATGTATTCTTAAAATAATTCGGTGATAGGAAGCTAACCTACTACTCCTGAATGTCAGAGGCTAAGGGGTAATAACTATAAAGATAACAAATTAATGTATGTATTTGGCAAATAACGTAATACGATTCAAATACGTCAAGAATTCAAGATGATATCGCGTTGTTGCTGTGAATAGGATCCTATAAACCATTTTGATGCTTCCATGACGCTATTGCCCAGTAAGTATACCTATTTGCCCGTAATGAGATCGTTTGGCCAGATGACATTACGTTACAAAATGACGTCAATACACCTTGTTTAGTCTTAGCTATTTTATTTCACGTTACACGCTTTCTATGCAAGTGTCGTTGCGTAAAAATCAGTCGAAAAAACATAAACATATAATATACGATAACCCGTCGTACACAATCGCGCGATGCTCGCGTCATGGGCGGACCACTGGCGGAAGATAAAAGGGGTCAAGTATGGCTGTTTAATACTCCCTTATATGGACTAATAATAATATCTGCGCGTAAATGTGTGTAATTACTTTTATAGCTTCTCACTATCATCTAGACGTCCTTTGCTTATTGGCTTTGACATTATTGACATAATACCCATTGATTTATCAGCAGAGAAACTATTTTTTCAATTTGTAAATATGCCATTTTAAGCTGGGTCTGAGAAGCATATCCATAGATCACGTCTTGTGGACTCGACTTGTATGTAAGTTTTCTAACCGGTTTAAGTAACAGCGACCTACTTCGTTAAACGCAATCGAAGACAATTTTTAAACGATCCAGTAATGCCACTTAACCGATTTGGATAGACGGCTCTTTCGAACTTATGGCGTCATAAAGAAATGTAGAGAAATATGCAAGCTCCGTAAGCTAAAGAGAGATTTTTCAAACCAAGTTAATTTATTTATTTATTAAGGTACAGCAACAGATTGCAAATCATGGCTTAAAAATAAAGTAGACGTTGTCATTATTTACATAATTTGTATTGTTACATCCCGCTTTTTTGATTTCCCCAGTTATCTTGTTGAAGTCCCTGTTAATTGAGCATGTTGGGAGTCCTCCTCTTTGTTTGCTAGTTTCCATTCGTGAACTAGTGTGGATATTCTACTTTTTAATCAAGCAAATTTTTGGCCTAGATCCATTACTTTGGTCTCGATGACCTAATTCTCATACTCAATGCCTTTAATTCAATAAAGTACGCACCTTGTTATCACTGTCGAGGTAGTAGTACGCGAGGAGAGCCTCGTTGTGTGACGTCACGCTGAGGATGTGCTCGAAGGTGTCGCCTTCATCGTAGCGGACGTCGCTGTATGAGATGCGGAATTCGCTGGCTCGCCTGGAACAAGAGAATACGGGAGTCTTGAGACTGTTGTTCCAGCGGTAATACCGACGGCAAATAAGGCAAAAGATGATACAAGTCTTGAGATAGTGACAACAGCAGCAGTACCGGTGTTGATAGCAAATAGCGAATAAACAAAATATCCACTATCCCTACTGCACTGCTAACCCTCCCAAGTCCCAACATGTTTGGCCAGCGCGGGGTGTATAGGCCAGAACATTTGGACTAATCGACGGGATTCTAGATAGTCGAGTAAATTTTATAGGTCAGATTAATGTGTTCCATAAATTATTTAGTCTACGCAGATGGAGATATCGCGGGAATAAAAACATTCGAAACCCGGTAGTGATGCGCGTTGATTGTGCAACCAAAAATATTGTTAATTCAACGAAAAGGTTAACGAAATATCTTTGACAGATAATTAGCAATTTAAACCAAGAGACCTGCAGCAGGGGTCAGTAACCATTGTTGTCTCGCGCTATCGAAGGCCCGTGACGTCAAACGGCTGCGCGCACGCACGCGTTATCTGAAACGGGTCGACATCTATGCCGACTTCTAATGAAATAATTAATTGCAACCTATACTAATCTGATAAGAATATAAGAAAAGAATAAGTTTCAAATCTTAAAACTAATAAACATTGCGTAGAATTGTCTGGGATACAATTGAAACTGGAAAACTAAACTCATTGAAATTACAACAGCTTCTTTACCTAGATTTTAAAAATTACAGACATATTGATGAAATAATAATTATTTTATAATGATTTCTTCATGGCAGTTGGAAGAAAATCTGGCTAGCCGACCGACGTGTTTTTCAATAAACATGTTTTTCATTCATAAATGTTATTGTTTTCCATAATGTTTGAAATACTCGTATCACTTAAAAACGTGTCGGGATATTATCTGGAAAACTAAGCTTTTAATCTTTGTTTTGCGCTTTCTAACCCCCAAGGCCGAAGATAATCATAAATTATCTAATAAATAACAAAAAACATCACCTATTAGCACAAATTTATCAGAAACATATTTGCGAGATTTGCGAAAAACTGACGTTTAACCTTATCATGCGATACATTTATTGCGCAGAATATAATTTATATAACAATATGCTCATTACTTACGTGTTCTTTTCTACAGTGGACATTTATATTATTATTTTGTTAATTGCTTTATCTATCATTTATACTAAGTAATTATTATATTAAATTAACAGTTGGGTTATATTTGACACAGTCTCGGATTAAAAATGCATGTTAATTTGATAAATGGGTCATAATATCGTCTTTAACCTAACATAGATAAATTTTACTTAAAACCACAAATAAAACCGCAAGTAATGAAAATAAACATTAGGAAGTTTCTAAATTGCCATTTGACCGACTGGAATCAAGGATCAAATTCAAAAACATAATAATCCAAAGTAAATAACCATAAAAAAAAATTATTCGCCAAACAATATTCAGTTTATTTAATTTTTAGCGTTAAGAGTCGCATCTCAAACTAATTTGAAAATTATAAATAACTTGAAAAAATCGAACTGCCTAAGGCATTCATGTAAGGTCGTGGGTTCAATTCCCGCCTTAGGCAGTTCGATTTTTTCAAGTTATTTATAATTTTCAAAATATTCAGTTTATCTCCCAATAAATTATGCTCCAATATTCAACAAATTGATATCACATTCCCGTTAAAGACGCGGGTGCATGTGAAACGGGACGCTCGGATAAACGCCTTTGTTGCTTATCAGCGCCGATAACAGCTGGTGTTTAGTCATCGGGCCCTGCGCAGGAGCATATCGTTCCAATACACAGCTAAATTAATCTATTGGCTTATTTATTCCGCAGAACATTCTAGAATAAGATTGTATAACAAACCAATAGAACAAATAAATAGGGTTGTTAATTAGATGTTTTTGTTTAACATTTAGATGCGTTTGTATTTGTTCTGGCTGCTCGAGACTATAGTTAGACTCTGACATTAGTACTTATTTAGTTTTTTTACATTAGCTTGATGTGTAATAAATGTTTGGATTAGAGAGGGTCCTGCTACTACTGCAGTGACGACCAAATTAATGATTTTCTAAGATTATCTTTCTCAAGGCATACAAATAATATAACCTTGATAGCATACGCACTAAAGAAATAGGTAATTTAATATTGATACTTAAGCCTAAAATAATCGAACCTAATTGTCCAATGTTATGTACCTATTCAAATGTTTATTTTCCTTAACATAATCTAGCACTGTGTTCTATAGATCTAATCTACTACTTGTGCGTTTTAATGCAAACATTGACCGCAAATTAGTAAGATACATTAATTATAATTAATCGATACGGACTTGATGCTACATGTGTATGACGAACATTAGAACATGGGTGAATAATATTATATTGATTATTGTGTCATACTATTGGAGGATTTTGTACACAAAGTAACATTAGTGTATCGATTTTTTTAAATGAAAAACGGGCAAGAGAATATTATTGTTGATGTCCACTTTATTTTCAGTTCTTATATTAATCAGACACAAAAGATAAATGAACAATAAATTAATGTGACACATTTGTCACAAAGGATAGAGAATGTTGTTTGAACGTATTTTTGACCACCAAAACATACAACAAAGTTAATAAACAACTACTTATATTAATATTTTTGTGATTAATAATAAATTAGTCCATGTAATGTTCAACATGTTTGTGTTTATACTTATTGTTTACATCCACTTGGGTGTAGTATTAATTTGTATCCAATAATATCTTCATTTTAACTAATACAAAGAAGGACATATAAAAGTTTTTTTAGAAAACGATTCACAATAAATGCAATGTTACGTTTAATTCTCAAAATACTATTATTTTGATTAATATTAGTGTCTATTACTACATATTAAGTGCACAAGTCCGCGAATTGTTACTCCGTTTTGTGTCAACGCAGTTAGACGATAAGAATAAGTTTTGAATGTCACCCTCTGTTGTCAACTGATTGCGATAGTGCTCCACGTTTTCTATGATAAAGACAAATCGACAAAATCATTAAATTAATGGCATTTAAGAAATTATTGTAGGAATGCCATTAAGAAAATTTGTTAAAAATGTTGCTCCATTATAGATAGTACCTCTAAATTATAACTGGAGTATGAGTTGGAAGGTACTAATTAGGTACATAAATAAACTTCGATAAGTAACTGTTTCTATTGTGTAATTATCACGCGCCTAAAGAAAACACAGGAAGTCGTATCAAGGCTAATAGTCCTTGCTCGGTAAATACGATAAAATAGTTTACCCAACGACTACTTAGTTAGGAGCCGTGTGCCTGGAACTAGACTTAATTACATTTCTGTTACTTATTTAATTTGTGTTAATTTTCAACTTTTAGTATTATAGGTCGCATCAATTAGCTAATCCAAACGAAGTTCATATAGGTCACATCAAACATATAATATAAATATTTATGTGCGTCCTTTAATTTATGAACAATATTTATATGTACATATATCTGAGTAAACTATATTGACGGTCATCTAGTTAAAATTATTGCATTTTGGACTTAATCTACTTTCACATTGCAAAAGCGAGCTACCTTCTGCAAGACTATTGGTATTTGGTATGCGACTGTAATAAAAATTACAAAAGCACGAGCAAGTATAAAAAAGTGTATTTAAATCGACAACGCCTATCGTTAAGTTCGAACTGCAGATCAATGTTTACATAATTGCTATTCGTCGAGAAAGCAGCCGCACAGCCCCTTTCTCCAAGACAGGTTTTCCGATCGCGACGTGATTTTTATTGTAACAAAGTTAAATAAATCCAACGATTTATCGATCACAAAACGCTCACTGGCTAGATAGATGACCCGACTGATACAGAGCGGATTTTAAAGAGCAGAATAAAGCGCAATTAAATGCTCTGCTAAATATTTTATGTATAGCCTGACCAGGAACATAAAAACCCTGGCATAGAGGCGCATCAATTGCATTTGATAGTGCAACACTGAGTACAGTCGTACCTGTGTTAAATTAATAGGCTAACTTTATGTATCAGGATTCAGGATTACGGGCTAATTTAATATTTTCATAAATTAACGAAAACATATTATTAGGTAACCTGGTTTAAATAAATTAAATGAAACCATCAATCGAGCTAGTAGGATTTATTTTATTATTCATCAATAATCAAATTCAGAACTTGAATATTCAACTGCAATGTCTACTCATGAACACTTCAAACTCGGTACTTCTTTCCCAATTCCATAAAATTCAACACTTAGAAAGTGACAAAAAACTTTTAAATAGGTAGTTGAAACAAACCACAGCTAATTTTCATAGTGGACTGTACTATAAGATAAACATGTCAGTCAATTTGACAACCTTTGTTGGAAACATTATTCAATGAAAATATTGTCCGAACCCTTGGTATTTCTCTTCGACAAATACTTTAACACATTGTGAACCACTTTTCTTTCACGACTATAAAAAGATTTTAGCAATTTCATTCACAAAATCAATTGCGCACATTTAAATTAAAGTTTGTTTACACTTTGACAGCAATAGACTGACATGCAAGGTGACATATCAATGAAGTTTTTAGTTATTGTTGCTATTAAAAGAAATTAGTTCCATTAGATTTCCGCAACATGGCGAGGGTTTTTATGTTCCTGGTCAGGCTATATCATAACTGGCCATAAACAAAAAAAATATATTTTTTATAAAACGGAGTTATTCAGGTTATCAATAAATAAAAAAAATATAATTTAAAATACTAACTGGAAAGTAAAAATAAAATCTATTCATTCTATCATCCAGATGCGATGAATACAATCGCTATCTTGAGTTATATCGCTTAAGGTTTAAATGCAATATGAAAGAAATTTTGATAAATTAATATTCTGATTGGCACAAGTCGAGATACGATTTATTATACGCATTTTAATCGGTCAGGATTATGATTGAAGATAATATAACCGTATCTTTCCTTACAATAAGATATACTAGATCCTGCTTACGATCCCAAGTAATATATGGCACAATAATGGAAACTAAGTTTCCAAGCGATAAGAAAAGAAAAATCAAAATAATTGAACGTTTTTCTCAATCAAGAACTACCTATTTAATAAAATCAATTCTATAGCTCCTATTTTTCGGCGACAAACATTTGGCAAGTATGCAGGAAATATGTAAGCAATCCCTAATCTTGCGGGTTTAAAATATTTACAAAACTATGCGGCAGCGTGACGTACCTATTCAATATGACCTCGATCACGCGATACGGAATAATTCCGTCGCTTTAATACAATGCAATCGATCACTCGGTTAAAAGTGCTTTACAATGTCAAAATTTCTTTTTACCTATTTCTTGACGACCATAATCCGTATAATCTGGTTATATCGCTAATTTAGTTGAAGTACTGCGGACTTTAATCAACCGATTGCAAGATACAATTTGGTCTGATTTAGTCACATTATGGTAGCTATAAAGTCTGTCAAGAAAAGTTTAGTAGCCCAAGCTAAAAAGAAGTAAACCGATGAGTAAAACACCGCTTCGCTTTGATTGAAATAATCGTTTTGCTGTTCATCTTCGCACATCTTGCCTCGTCGCCACTTAGGACCAAATCAGTTCTTAGGATCAGTAAACTTCGTAGACTTAATTCCGATACAGTCGATATTTCCAACGAAAAGTTAAGAAATAGAAAAATATTATTTACTAACCTCCTGTCCAGTTGGTAGCCATCGCTGCCTTCTTTCTTGGAGTCCATTGTGAGCTTGTAGTATATCTTCGCGGCGGCTTCGGACCTGTCGTGGGCTGAGTACACGAACCCGTGCAGTTGTTGCAGCACGTTCCAACTGAGTTTCCACAGAGACTTGCTCATCTTTGGTGTGCATGATACAAATCTGGAAGAAAAGGGACTGGTTAAGGAAAATGAAGCGAAGACTGATGTTAGGGACAATTACAGGAGTACAAGAATAATCACGTTGGATTATTTTTAATGGTGGCTAGGACTCTTGGCAACCAACACAGTTAAACAGTTAAATATAGCGATCCGTGATGTTTTCCCCATGAGCTTATCGAAGGCGATTACATTTTACTGGTAGAGACATATTCAATGTTGCGAGCATTTAAACCGCATTTCTTATGAAAAAATATTCACACGACCAGGAGTAATGTGAATTTATGTTTTTCGCCAAGAAGAATAACACTTTGTTTCGTTTGTAAGTTACATAGGTTTTTTCATTTCAAATAAGAAGAAGATATTAGGTAATCACATGAAATAAAATAATTGTACGTACTTAAACCATGATAAAACAACGCAACGAAATATAATAATAATATGTTCAAACATGCAATTAAGTTACATTAGACTTTTGTAAGACATGTCAATTTGTATAATCTAATTTTGTGGTAACCACCATAAAAATATCGACTCAACTCAAACTTCATAGTGAAGTTACTTTGATTGAACATTTAAATAAATTAAATTTAGTTTTCATTAAACTTAACCCTGCGGCAGAGGTCAGCCACTGCTTAACACTAGTGTCTGTTTCAAAACTTACGAAAATACCTGTGCTACGCTACAGTAGATCCCGTATCTGCTTTAGTCTATTACTATATTGCTGTATTTTTTATCGTGATTATTGATCAAAATCCGGGTATGATTTCTAGTAAAATCAGGAAATCGTCGCCAACGTAAGGTGTTTTATCTAAATTCTAAACACATTAAACGTTGATATTAGTTGGTATCAATCTAAATTATTTCCTATCGAACAGAACAAGTTCTTATTTTAGTGTTACTACTGCATTGTTGTTGATTAACATAATCTATCTACGTATTTGAGAGAAAAGTAAGATGCAAAATGCTGATAAATATTTTTGTACGCGACAATACATTGTAAACCAAGTTTTGTTGTGACGTCAATCTACATTATTATAGTACTGTTTTCAATAACACAGCTGAAACTAAAACAAACAAAGAACGTGCATTTGCTACCTATACCTACAAATTGTTTAACATTTACGTTAAAAGTTGCGTCAAAGCCTTGACCCAATAAAATACGATGTAACGTTTCGACCGGGAGATAGAAAATGGGGCAACATTGATAACAATTGTTAAATAAACAACTGAAAGATTTTGTAATCAACTTCATGACTATAGTAGGTATCTATTAGTACCTATTTAATATTATAATATCTACTTCTTAATCAGGAATGAAATTGTAAACTAAGTTGTTATTCCTAGCGCGCGTTAGACCATTGTACTCGTACAGCGACGAGCTGTGTTGCAAGGTTGCAACTACAAAAGAAAAATACACTTTCTTCTAATGTTAATAACCTTTACCAACTCAGTGCTTTATATGCTTTAAACGCGTTTTTGAGAACTTAACCTGTGCGTTGTCAAACAGACCGCGACCTAGCGGTCAGAGAGTCGCGTACTGCTGCCATTTCTGCTCTGTTTGACAATACCATCTCTTAGAGACAACACAATTCTTTAAAACTGAATTAAGCATGTACTCAAACCCAGACGAGACACGTCACAACATGCATCGTACTACTCAAGACGCCACAACGAAACAAAACCAAATCGAAGAAGTTCAAAATATGAATTTCTCTACCTTTACGCACATTGAGTTGCTGAAGACAAACTATAGAGACTGACTAAGTAAATAATGGGAATCGCGATGGTAAGACAGCCATAAAAATAACAGAGTGGAGGACATTCCACCACCACTGCAAGCAAATCCAGTAGGACCTACAGCTTGGTCGCAAAACCCAAACCACTGAAGGTTGAGTTCGTTCCAGGTTGTAACAATGTTTTGGAACCAATATTGGAGTGGTCTCAAATACTAGCGCCAGTACCAGCAGTCAAAGAGAGTTAAACAAGCTGTATATTGTGATAGGTAATTTACCTACAATATCGCAGCGAATACATGGGATGTTAGACTTTAATTCGGTTATAATCAACAATATTTCGAGTCACAATTAAATATCCAGGGAACACACCAACATAGAACCCATCACCCCCATGAATTGACCAACTAACCTAGTCATAAAGTTGTTGTGGCGCGCACACCTCTTCCTAAGCACGCACACATTCCCAACCACTTTGTATTGCAGCGCATGCGTTTCTACTTTATCACCAACGTAGCTAAAAGCGTTGTTCAAAATTAGTCACAAGAAGCAGTGTTTGGAAATTAAAGCTGCACTATTTAATCATGTCTGTAATCTGTATAGATCGTTTCGTCCACGAAGACGCGCCCCACCATTATTCCGCTAATGTTTCGAGTGTTATCGGTACACGCAAAATGATCTGAGTGCACACGCACACTACATTAATGACGCTCGGATTGCTCGGATCAAACTCCCCGCGCATCCCTCGACCTAAAATTGGTGAGACGCGTCTTTGTGGATCGTTTCATCTATAAATTAGCCCACACTTATAACTATTCTAAGGTACTTTAATAAACAAACATACAGTGAAAAATAAAAACTAGAAGCAATTAACTGCTAAGAATTTGTTTTCGTTACCCTATTAATTTCGTATAGTATAAATCAAACTGAATAATTGCCATTGCTTTTGCTTTGATTAAATATTTTTTTCATTACACCTACCTAGTAATAACTATTTAATTTAAAGGAAACAATTAAGACGAATCATCAGTGTTGAAGAAGGGATGCACTTCATCCTTCATTAATTAAGATATTTATGAAGGTCATAAGAAATCTAATTACAAAACATCCAGCTATAAAACGTGTTGAAATCCGATAAAAAATACGAGTACATATATCAATAAATAAAAGACATAACAATATATTGCACGAATTAAAACTTCAAACGATAAGAGATTGAAGTAAAAAACTATAAAAATCATATAGCGATAAATAAATAAGAAATAATGCTTTAATTACTGCTCTTAAGTATGTATGTAATATACAAACAAGTAGGTATTTGATTTATACTTAACAATAAAAATTACAATAGCAACAAAATAATGTAAATCTATTTTTGGTCATTGCAAGTAATGGATATCTACGATACGAGTTGTTCAAGGGCAGATAATAAATACCGGATAGCTTCTGTATTTCAAACCGTCTTTGTTCCAATGACGAACAACAAATTAATCACCAAGTGAAGTCATTTTAGCAAATCTATACTTAATATTATAAATGCGAAAGTAACTGTCTGTCTGTCTCTCTTTAACGCCTAAACCACAGAACCGATTTTGATGAAATTTGGCATAGAGATAGTTTAAGTCCCGGGAAAGGACATAGGATAGTTTTTATCCCGGTTTTTGAAACAGGGACGCACGCGATAGTTTTTCTGTGACAGACAAAATTCGAGACAAATATTTGAATCAATGCTCAAGTTCGAAACCAATTTCATAATAAGGCAATGGAAAATTCCTGTCGGGTGCAATCAATTCGTCACGAACTCACGATGTATTTTCGCATTCAAGCAATATTGTTTAACAACAAAAACTGCATTTTCTAGCCACGCCTCAGTGAACCTAATGCTCATTTTTAAGCAGCAACACCGCAATCCGGTGGCGAGGTGCATAATAGTGATTTAATTACTATGCTGAATACTGAACGATATTACAATGACTTCTTCAAACGGATACTGGAATAACAGCAACAAACATGCATATTCAGATAGGAAACCTTAGTATAAAACGGTGCCTAAAATTGAAGTAACTATAGCTATCTAACGGAGAAATTAATATAATAATTCAGTAGTTTTGAATCCTTTAGCATACAGACATAAATTCTTGAACATTTATTTTGACTCTTCTAATCTGACGAATCCTGTCCGAAACTACTTTCTCTTGCCATTATAACGAAAAAGGGTTTAATTTCAAGTATACTTCGTTGATAAGACCCTGACTATTGTTCCCTATTTTCCCTAGACCATACCAAATCAACTTATATTAAGAGTTTCATTGTGTAGAGATCTAGATAAAAGGTAGTACTCACTTGGTGAAGGTAGCATACATGACGTCAATGGGAACTCTAAATTTTTCTAATACTAGGCAATATACAGAATTACTATAATGTGCAGCTGTAAATAAAAGAAGGTACTCACTTGGTGAAGGTAGCATACATGACGTCAATGGGAACTCTGTAGGGCAGCGCCATGACTGATAGGTACCGCATCGCTCGCTGTCGCATCACCCAGTTGACTATGCCGCTGTTCGCCGTGTCGATCGCGTTTTGGAATATCGTCATCACTGTGTCTGGCAAGTCGTCCACTAGGGCGTCCTAAAAAGTTTTCATAACATTAACAACTTGTCGGAGTTTTTGGTGGGAAATGTAAAGGTTCGCCAAAGAGAATAAGCAAGCGGTTTGCAAGGGTTTCTTCTATATTTCCGTCAGACGGGAATGGCCCCGTAGTCCCCTTTCTGTCAGAAAGTTTTCATAGCGCTAAAACCTACTCGGGCTTTTTGGCGGGAAAGTAAAGCGGTCTTGAAAGAGTGCGGGAGACGTAAGGTTTGCTGGGGCTTCAGGTGGGAATCGCCCCGAACCGCGACTATTCCAATTTCCATTACTTCATAAGGGGAACATATTACGCGTGTTATTTGTATGGTACATTAGCTTTTCTATTTTAGCGGTAGTATTGTGACTATTAGGTATTCTGTGGTGAGCGGGAGAACCCCGGTTTTTCAAGTGGTGCCGGCCGTCTTCCCCGATTGGCAAGTGAATTTCCCCGTATGGAAACAATAAGCGTCATAGACTACCTAGACTTTGTTTATGCATTTAAGCTAGATTCCTTACCTGTCTATGTGTCTTGCATTCCTCGCAGTCTGGATCAAATTCGTTAGTCGTGTCATCCAAAACGTCCTGGAGTTGGAATGTCGACTGGACAGCCAGGCACCTCGTACAGGAGATCATGTTGTTTCTTTGGAGGAATCGTAGGGCGTCGTCGAAGCCCTGCTTGCACATATTGCTGAGGGTCTCCGGTTTAGGAGGGAAGAGGATCCGAGCGAAACGGTTTATGTTCTGCTTTGACAGTTCTATACTGGTATTCGCTAGGTTTACCTGGTAAACAACATTATAAAGGCATTTAAAAACATTTAACGCAAACATTACTTTTTACAAGTTATCAGAACGTGATTCCTCGTAGATTTTGTTTGTAGCAATAGGCATCATCTACGCTACGTCACTGTTATGTTTATTATGTTTCCCAACTCAATTTGTTCGATTTCAAAGCAACTGAAAATCTTATTTCACAGTTAAGTAATTGAAGACTGAGTTTTTGCGATAAAACAGAAGTGTTTAAGAGAAATCAGGCCTTAATAGCTAATGGTTTCACTAATACAAGTGCTTGAATCTTCTAGAAGCTTCACAATTTACAATCGCACTATCGTCATCATCATTAAAACCTAATAATCGACGAAAAGTTAAAAGTTATTGTGCGCGAAATAAAACGAGCCGGTAATGATTGTTTACTAATGTAACAACATAACTGGACAAGCTAATTACGCAAAAATAAATGTTAAGTTCACGCCCGCGATCACCGGCGCGGTAAACATCAACATGTTTCTTGAACAAAAATCGTGAATCATCCCAATTAACCGTGTTTATAAATAGAAGTGATTGCAACGGGAGATAATTGCGCACAGTACTCACATACTACTGAAAAGTAAACACACGAGAATTTGAATGGCATCTGGTTTCACGTGTTGGATAAATTAGCGAATCTGCTCGACTCTGTAAGTCGGTCCATCAAGCATCTTACGTAATTTTGATAAGTGCTATGTTTAGTCCGACGTGGAGTCTGCCTAAAAGTGTGTTAGGCACAACCACAGATATTTTGGGTTACATAACGGCACATTATAGTAATTTACGCACTGAACGAGCAACTGCAACATACTTCGCTGTTGCAATTCGGGGTTATGCAACTCCTAGTTCCTTGACAGACGTGTGTAGTGTGTGGGTATTCCGGTTTAATGTAAATACTAGGTCGCATCGCATATTTGTATAGTTGTAACAGGTACTATTTTACTACACACTAATTTAAAGTGTTTTCTTTTTTTTAGTACATTCTACACTATTTTAAGTACGAACAGGATATATCATTGATTCACACGGAACTCTTTCCTAAGCTTGCTGCTTATCAATGCAAACAATTGCATCGTTATCTGTATCTTTTGTTGTGATATCTCACGGTCACTAACCTATCACCATGTTCACAAATTAGTGGTGACTCATGAAAAGTAGTTTATCGAACATTGTATTTAATTTTATTGATCTGATACTTTCAACTTTTTTAGAATAAAAGACCCTTCCTCCGACCTTTACATTAAAACTTAGGTAGAAACCATTTGTTGATGCTAAATAACAGTTATGGGGGTTCGCGTAACGAATTCTGCTGGAGATACTAACATAGTACGAGAGAATAGCATATTTACATCTAGCTAGAGTCATGGACGTTCAGTAAATGTATCGTTTAACACGTGTGTCTATTTATAAGTTTATGTTCATCTGTTATCTAGTCACCTTGTACAATAACTGCTTAGTTTAAGGTTGTTATTATTGTGATATGGGACAATTTATTTAAGTTTATATGCTACAGGTACAGGTATTTAGATTTAGTAATAAAACACTTACGACTTACATGGAATAGTTGTGAGCTCAAATCTCTTGGGCAGATATCGCTTTCGCCGCAGAAAGGGCTCACTGTGATCGTGTTTTCATCCAAGACTGGTAAGTTATCGCTGAAGCCGCCATCCATGTATCGGATCCCATGGAACCGCGGTGGGAGCAGCCCCGAAAATACTGGCACAAAGCAGGATGCTAGCAGCGCCTAGGACGAAAAGCATGCGGTTACTGTTATGTTTATTTTAACGCAATCACCAAACGTGTGAAACACGTTACGATAAATGGGGATGTATGTTGTAAATCAAGAGATGCGATCGCCTAAGAGCTTTCGGCGTCGCTATGTGTTTAGAATACATTATGTGATTAAATATGCAACATCATTATGTTGTAACCTACTGCAAAATGTCACATTTGATATTAAAAACTTTTACTATGTACAACATTACCAATAATTAGAAGTGATACTGTTGTGACAAAGTTCTAACATATTGCTACTTTTCAAGGACTGATAAAAAATCTAGGAATGTCATAGTCAATAATGTAGATAGTATGTATCATTAATAATGTAGAAAGCTCAAAATATTATGTTAAAAAAATATACTCACTTGCATAAGGTCTTCCCTTGTAGGGAATTCTGATACTATGACATTCTGTCCATCATACACCCTGGTCAGGGATATGTGGAGTTTGCCGCTGACGATTTTGTGGACGTCATGGGGCAAGTACTTCTCCATGCCTTCAAGGAGGACATTTTGGATGTTGAATGATGGGCTGAACGGGCCAAGGGAGCCTGCCCTGGCCTCACCGACGACCCGTAGCACATCACTGGTGAGTTCACCTGAAATACGTTGCTAATGTCAGTATTCCTTCAGTTCCTCATAGACCAGTGGTTCTTAACCAGTGGTCCGCGGACCACTGGTGGTCCCTGGAAGCATACCAAGTGGTCCACGAAGTGCACTTGCACACCTTGGTCAAAACCACTTTTAACTGATTTTTGCAGTCAAACTGGTTTTGACCGATTATGAGGTGGTCCCTGACACGACAGAAATTAAGTAAAATGGTCCCTCATGACTTAAAGGTTAAGAACCACTGTCATAGACTGATTGCAAATGAACACAGCTAAAAGAAAATGTCAGTATTTGTGATAGCTAACATAGGTAGGTACTTTTGTGTAAGTGCAATGTGTCGGATAAATAAAATAAAATTACATTTAGGCATAAATTCAACTGTAACAAACAAATTAATGTGTGATAACACAAACATTTGACTGTAGGTACCTACTGCAAACAACAAAATTATAGGTCAAATGGACAAACAAATATTATTATGTATTTTAATTACCCACAGTTCATTCACAGAGTGTTATCATGTATTAGATTGTTTATTTGTAATGAGGCAAACTTATCTAATTACTTGTTGTGATCTTGTTTCAAAGGCAAGTCTTTTTGTTCTAAAAAGTTATCAATGTGCCTATTTAAAAATACAAAAACAGTTCCAAACCATGCAGCTATCTTTTGACAGTACCAATTTTATTGGTAAGCTGACTGACATTGCAGGTATAAAATTAAAATATATTTTTCCTAACCACGAATTTTATAACTTGTTACTGTTAGCTAGCTCACCTATGGGCAAGTCGCAGAGTAAACAACATGCTGAGAGTGCCCCAAACGATGCACCAGATATCTTCCCTAAAAGCAAGTGTGGGGCATACTTCTTGAAACACACAGCTACCCCCACGTGATAGATACCGAGGAAACCACAACCAGCGAATGATAAGTTCATTCTTCACGTTTATTTTACTCCAAATTAAATAACAATTAAAACACTAGCACGCACAGGAACCAAAACAAACACGGCACACAACAAAGCGCAACGAACGGAATAGTCACTCTCACTAACGATTCGAAGTGTTCGATTTATATAAGGATAAGATAAGATAGCAACAATCTCACATAATTAAATTGAGCTTCAAGCTCGACTATCTACGAGTAAATAATTTTTAAACGATAATTTCAACACCACACACGTTTAGCACTCGTCCAAGCCGATGAAAAACTGACACCTGACACGCACGCACGATTCACAAGTTCGCAAACGACAACAATCATAGAGAAAAGTACAACAATGAACGAAACGATTACGAAACAAGTGAGTGACAACAATGGGAGCGTTTGACCGAAAATAGAATTTATCAGAAATTGTGAGCAAAATGACGATCGCTATGGCAACCGCCCAAAAGTTTAGCATGTTTTCGGCGATGTTTCATGTTCATGTTTTTGCTAACTTCAAAGTGACGTTTTTCCATAAATTTTTAGCAGTGTTAGCACTTACTGCTAAAAGGACGCCATTTTTATTACTAGCGCTAGCTAGCACTATTATTTTCTGCCAAACGCCCCCACTAAAATTATATGTACAGTGTAGATCTGACTTAAATGTAGTCATTTAAGTTGCAAAATAACATTTATAGCAAGGGGTTAAGATACTTTAATAAAGTATTATTGTACCACTTGTACGTTCTGACGTTTAGAGTAGAGTTGAGCAAGTTGATTATCGATAAAATCATAGATAACGTTTTATAGAAATCAATAAAATTATAAATTAGTATTTGGTACTTCATAGTTAAATCAAATGAAAACATTTATTTCAGACATACTTGAGTCCTTAAACAATGAGCGAAGTGAAAAGCATTCCATTAGTCAGACTTGCGACTCATTCGTGATTAAATATAATCCAAGTTTATGGAAGCTTTTGTAAAATATTGAATGTGTTTTAATTATGTGGTGCAAGCGCCTCGCAGGGAAGTATGGGCTAAGCACTACTAAAAACTATATTTTATAGATAGAGAATGTGTATTGGGGAAGGATTAGACATTTGATTGTAAATAATATTTTAAGGATGATATAGGGAACTTTGTATTATTCCAACATAAACCTATTGGTTCTAATCTAATGGATGATGTTTTAACTATCGATTATTATTATTCTGTCTAATGGCTTCAATGGTGTGAATTTAAAGCACACTGGTTTTAACTATCGATATTCTGAAATAAAAATCGACAAGTTTCTTCTTCTTCTTCTTCTTTTATTTTGGCCACAACTTGGTTTTGAGAACCACGATTTCGCCAATGTCACGTAATCAGCTTTGACAAAGTTTACAGGGTTTTTAAAATTCAAAAATGTTTAAGTTTAAAATGTTAAGCTAAATTATTTGTGTGAGTACCTTAAACAAAAAAGACATCACAAATTGAGACAACACAAATATATACATAATACCGATTAAAATAAATGGAAGAAAGAGGGTAGGAAGGAGGAAGGTTGGGAGGGGAAAAATAATTTGGATTACCTACAAACGAATTTTGCGGGATTGGATAAATTTTGATAACTGTTTTAAAAGCGGGGGATTCATTGAGTTTAATAAACATTTAATATTAGTAGGGCGAGGGACGCTTTCAGGGAGGAAATCTAATAAGGAGGAACCTACGTTTGGACAGTTGAAGAAAATATGATTAGTATTACCTTCGTCTAAGCCACATTCACACAAGGAACTATCCTTTATGTGCATCTTCGCTAAGTGAACCGGAGTACACGCATGACCAATTCGCAACCGACATATAATAGAGACAGTACTTTTAGGTAAGTGTTTATATTTAAAAAACCATGGTCTAAGGGGAATATCCTTCTGAATGTCTGCGTAATATTTGCCAGCCAACCTTTTTGAGTTGTCCCAATGTATTCTCCACGATTTATAGAGATGGGCTTGGGAGAGAGATGCAGCATCGTGAGAAAATAAAGAATAATGCTCCAGTGAACCGAAGGTTATGGCATGTTTAGCACATGAGTCGACAGATTCGTTACCCGGGATTCCTCTGTGACTAGGAATCCAAGCCAATACTACATTGATATCTTTCAAACGGCAATCGAAAAGGGCTTGTCTTATTTTTAGAACGGTGGGAAATTTTACTTTAGATTTGAAAGGGTTAGCCAGAATTGATTGGAGACAACTAAGGGAGTCCGAGAAAATTAAAACATTATTTAGTGAATGAGATTTCGCATAAAGTATGGCTTCTAGAATTGCTATTGCTTCACCGGTGNGAAATTTGGCATGCAGGTACTTTAGTAAACTTAAAGCTTAGTTACAACAGGATATTGCAAAATTCCCACGAGGACAGGAGTTAGCGGGAAAAAATATTTGTATGAAAAAATCTAAAGAAGGGGGTAAAACGGGATCCACGCGTACGAAGTCGCGGACGGCCGCTAGTAATAATTAAAAGTTACTTGACATCCAGTCGTCATTAACAAGCGAAATAATTGAGCTTTTATCTCAGATAATTTTTTCACAACCCTTTTGTTTTCAATTTAAATATTTTTTTCGACCAATTGTGAATCACGACATTATTGACACTTCAATTATATTTTTCAAAGTTATTCATATTAAAGAGCACTTTGTTGTTCTACAATCCACAATTTTGCAAATAATTAGTAGAAATAGCAGTGTACTCTTTTCGTTTTCAATATCACAACAAAAGAATATCTCGTCCCTATTCAATATCGCAGCTTTCAAGTGGAATTTCCCAAGACACGCTGATCATCCTCTCAACAAACCGATCAATCTTCATCGACTTCACACCCTTTACTTGTAACTGAGCACTGTATGAAAGATATCGGGTGTCCCATTTCCCCAGTCTTCCCGCGGGAACCATGCTTCAAGCGCCATAGAAATATCGGCCCGCGGCGGAACACTATGCACTCTTGCCGGCAAACTAAAATATACTCTACTGTCTGTGAAATAAGGTTGGGATACCTAAAGTGGAAAGTTTTACGGTGATCTCAATGCAATTCAGTCGCAAACCGCGTCGACACTCTATAATTTGATATAGGAATTGAATTTAGAGATATTGGCCGCGTCGAGGCTAGTAAGCTGGGAATACATAACATCTGGTTAGTGGAATTTTGCGGGGAATATTTTATGGATACAAGTATGGAATTGGAAAATTATTAGCTACGAACGAGTAGTTCACTTTTGTGTTATCTTTTTCTGCCTGAATACTATTTTTTATAATGTGGTTCTGCTCAATAAACTGTGAAATAAGATCAAAATATCTCCACATAATCTAAATAGAGGCAAAAGTAAATCTGGCTGGTAAAAACTTATTCTCAAGAATAACACAATAATAACGTTATTCTGATTTTTTGTGTTATGGTCGCGACGCCTTAACGTATCCTTTGAAGTTCGGGATCGTTCCTCCTTCATTCTAGCCATATTGGGAACAAATATACAAAATTATTTGGTACTATTTGCTTCAATATAGCCTTTGACAATAATGTTTGCATTTGATAAAATACTAGTCTAAAAAGGGATTTACCAAAAATAGGAAAACGTTACAAGAAATGTCGCATAAATAGCGAGAGGCGTGAGTATATTAATGATTCATAAGAGTACCTACTTAAACTTAACGAGTTCGGTACTGATTATTTGGAATAACTGAATAATCTAAACATTTTGAACTACATTTCCGATATTTTTTAACGCAAACAAATTTTCAACTAACAATTCGATCGTGCAGCCCCTGAGTCACTCATGGCCGGCTGCCAAACGTCAGCTTAAGACAAGTCGCTCGGAAGATACGTCTGTCCATGGCGAGAATTAAGCGGTAAGACCCCGGAACGCTGGGACAATTCACACAATATTGGGATTTATCGACCGAAAACGGGCACAATTTACCAGCGCCTGAGAGCTCTTATTTAAATCCGGCCCAAAGCTCGTAATGAAATGGGAAATTATTCAAATGAGTACGTTACGCCTACATCCATGGGGTGGGACCGTGGGAACAGTTTTTTCGTTTGTTAGACTGAAGGACATTCCAGACACAGGCTTTTTTGTGTACCAAAAATGGTTTTTGGACAAAAGATATGTTTAGGATGAAAATTAACCTTTTATCCTTATATATTATTTATTTATTCATTTATTTATGTAAAGAAAACCTATTTTGAGGTTGTCTTTGGTTTATTTTTTCTTTAAGAGTAAAATGTCATGTCACACGAGCATGTCATGTGTCATGGAGATGTATTTTATAAATTACCGATAAAATGTTAATATTGTTTTAAATCGGTTAATGAGACGGGATAAGAGCTTTGAATGTTAATTCTGTTATTTATTTTCAGAAACGCATAAAAGCTTTTATTTCGAACAATATCATTATAAATTAACATTCGCTGCAATTATTTCAAGAAAAATGGAGAAGTTGAGATTTGACTTTATGGTGAAGCCATCGGCAGATGGAAAGTCAAACACCATTTGCATTACCTCAATAGGTACACCTGAAGGAAAGGTTTTTGAAATGCCCCAAGAGTACCAACCTGTAAACCTACACCAAGTAATCTGCAATACGTCTAACTATGTCAAGGTAAAAAAAACATTGATCAAAAGACATCAAATAAGGAGAATTTGGATAACCTTGACGAAAGATATCTCAGATGTATATTTGGATGAGGAACAGAATTTACAGTTTAATGATTTTTACTTAGAAGAAATTTCTGAGGAAAGGAATAACACTGAACCTATGCCCAGCGGTTCGAATAAAACATTAGAGGAATTATTGGAAAGATTGCTTGAGAGTAAACAAACTAAATCTGAAACTCAGAATTTAGGGAAAATTGCAAGAGACTTTACCATTGAAAAGTTCACTGGCAGAAACTTAAATCCCTACCAGTGGATTAAGAATTTTAATAAAGAATGTGAACGGTTTCAAATAAAAGAGGATAGGAAAAAGATTGAAATATTGAAGAATTTTATGGAAAATTCCAGCATAGATTGGTATAGCTGCATGATTATGAAATTTACAGTGGAATCAGAATGGGAACAATGGGAGAGAAATTTTTGTGAAACTTTTGCAAACAAAGGATGGTCACCCATTAGATATGCTTTCGCGTTTAAGTATCAAGCAGGTTCATTGCTTGATTATGCCTTGAAAAAAGAAAAACTGATACTGGAAGTAAGGAAAACTATTGATACTGGAACACTTATAGATCTTATAGCATTTGGTTTACCCAGTTATGTGGCGGACAAAATTGATAGAGGAACTTTAGTAAGTACGGAGGATCTTTACAATAATATTGGACAGTTGGAACATCTTGTCGGGAGAAATAAATACGACAAAAATACAATGAGACAGAACATACTGTCACAAGATTTGCTCCAAAATACCTTTTGGAAGGGGATAATGTGAACATTTTGCCTATGGAATTGAAATCGAAATGTACTAAAGAAGACCTGGAAAGAGATAGGAAGATAGCTCTGGAAAACACAATAAAATCTCACAATTATAATAAGAAGATATTCGACCAGCGTAGAGAAGACTATAAATTGGAAGAGGGAGATAGAGTCTACGTAGAGAACGGAAATCGATTGAATAGGAAGAAGATGGATGAATTGAGAATTGGTCCATACAAAATTTTAAAGAAGATATCAAATACAATCTATGAAGTAGATACCGGCCACCAGAAATCGGAATCAAATTTCTATCACATTACAAAACTATACCCAATGCATAATGAATGAACAATTACTTAAGATAATTGTTCTCTCCTAGGGGGGGAGATGTAAAGAAAACCTATTTTGAGGTTGTCTTTGGTTTATTTTTTCTTTAAGAGTAAAATGTCATGTCACACGAGCATGTCATGTGTCATGGAGATGTATTTTATAAATTACCGATAAAATGTTAATATTGTTTTAAATCGGTTAATGAGACGGGATAAGAGCTTTGAATGTTAATTCTGTTATTTATTTTCAGAAACGCATAAAAGCTTTTATTTCGAACAATATCATTATATTTATTTAATTTATTTAAATTTCCAAAGAATTTAATACTACCAATTAACAAGTAATTTTCGTAAAAAAATATAAAATAGTAATTTCAAATATTAAGTGATTAATCAAAATTAGATTTCCGAGAAAGCCTACAAAAACCATTTACCAAAATAATTAATGTACTTATGCATGAAAACATTTGCCGTTTTTAACTTCAATGCTCAGTCTTAAATGTTTCATTTCGTTTATGTTCTCGTTCGGTAAATAATGTCCGACCTCTGTTTGTGAATGTGGGTTCACATTTTAATTCCTCATCGTTTTCTTTCTTCACCTTGTTCCTGCTTTTGTTAATGATAAGAATCTTATTTCCAAAATTTGTTTCGTCCTCTCTTTGCATTTGTGTAAACAAGTTATTGTGCGGTAATACGCAGGTGCTCGTAGATAAGCGAAATGAGCTCGGGGCAAAAATCTTCTTTCCGTGTTGTTCGTTTAAAAATAAGACTCCTCATTCCGCCGGCCGGCGTAATCTGCCTAATAGGCTTTACTTTTATTATTCAATAGATCGAACGGGCTCTGATTGAGGGGGCGATTTGTTAAATGGGGGGGATGAAACGGCCTCCGTGATTTCTTGCGCAGGAGGAAAACAAGTTTTGGGTCAGAAAACAACTACAACAACAGATTTTGAAATCAAAACAAAATTTTTAAATCATTTTTGGTTTTCTGACATCATAAAATTAAGATAAGGCTCTTTTATGAATAAAATACAGTACGAGTTTCATTGTTGCACTGTAACATTTTTAAGATTTTTTGCCAAATAGCGCTTTTACGGTAAAATCTAAGTTTTTAAGTCGTTGAAACAAAACTTACTTGAACCATTACAGTAACTAAGACGCGGCTCAGAGGAGAGCAGTTAAAAGCAATATCTGCGCACAAAAACTTTGTCTCAACGACTAGAGCGCAATTTGCTTGCAAATTAGTTGAATGCAGCGTTTGCGATAACTCGACTGGTACCAACTGATACAATTCCTGACTTATAACTTCTTTAGTTATTAAATTTTTCTAGAATTTTTGAATGACTTGAAAAATTCGAATTGTTGTCGAAGGTGGGAATCCAACCCACGACCTTTCGCTTACCGAAACTTCTTTATTCTTCAGTAACAAGTGGATTTAATCTTGTAATACTTTTAATAAGTACGCACTTGTTGTTTTTGACTGCTGCTCGACCGGTTAGATAAATTTGCCCTCAAAGAATGTTAAAATAACAAAATGCTCATTTATTTTGTAAAAACAAACTCACGCGTCTCATTCCCAACTCATTATCTGCTAAGAAAATAATTCAGGGATAAGGACTTTAAGAGGTCGATAATTTTGTATGTCGACCATCGAAGGTGGAACCTTCGGTCTGATCATCACTTACCATCAGGTGAGATACAGGCCAAGAGCTTCTTCGCTGTGGATAAAAAAAATTGTTTCGATCGTTTGAAGTTTTAACTAGTTTTAGTGCTCACTTTGTTTTATTTTGTCATACACGTGCCACGGGGTAAAATAATCACTTATGTAGGTACAGGCAAATTAAAAAAGATCAAATACACTCAGGCGATAGATAAAGTTACTCAAGTAGAGTTACAACAACTGTAAAACAAGAATGCCTGTCGATAGTCTCAGTTAGGTCACACCACTATATTGCTTTCACGAAAGTAATTGTACAACTTCAAATTCGGCTCGGTCTCTTCAAGGCGTCTTTCAACGTAGCATTAAATAGAATTTCAAGACAAATATAATAAAGAAAGAACATTCGCTTCGTGTCGAATACGAGCGGCTGTTGGTAAACATTTTGAGTTGTAAAAATAACTTAGCAAAATTAGTTTGATAACTTTGTCTACACTCTGTCTGTATTATTTTGCCGTCTTTGTCCTTACGCTACGTACTGTGCAGAATAAGCAAGCATATTATTTAGACAACTAATTGTGAGGGTGGTAAGTAAGAGCTGTAGTGTTAGACTATATGCACTGCTGTTAGCAGTACGGGACCGCCAGCTCGCATCAGGTTTATGTACACGTGCCAATTACATGGTGTCACAACAATAGTTGAGTAAAGTAGGAGTTGTGTTAAATTAGAAACGATTGAGTATTGCTTGTTAAGGTATTATCTTTAAACTATAACAATGCTTATCAGATTGTAAGCTTAATCTTAAGAAACTAAGGCGCTTTTTGAAATACCTAGTCACAATAACCAATTATAAAATGTAGTTACCAATAGTTAAATATTAACAAAATGTGATCTAATTGTTAAAAATTGAACTGAAAAGTCAAAGTAACCATCGCCGCAATGTTCAAAAAACACATTTTGCTGATATTTAACCACTTCGGTTATTTTTGACATGGATCAAAAAACCTAAAACAACATTATCATTCGCCCATCCTACACCAATATTCGTGTACCTACACAAGTACCAACATCCCTTGCTTAACAAAGGACGCATTAGGCCTCTTTTCCTACGAGGAAAACGCATCGTCTTTCACACAACGAACTAAGCATTATGTCTCCGTACCTATGATATTATGGGCCTCTCTTTGGTAGAGAAGCATAATATTTTGTCGTAATGCATAAGTTATAGCAATGAAGACGGTATGAGAAAAACTACTTTGACTGTAATTAATAAAATAAGTACCTAAATGTAGTAATCAATACCGTCAATACAGTACGCACCGTATTAACAAAAATAGCTTTAAAACATATTAATCGAAATAAATAATAATTGTTTCATTTTCGCTGATGCTGCTATTATTGTATTTAGAGTTTTGGCTTAGTTGTATCTATAAAACGTATGGAAGAAGATCTACCTAAATATTATAGAAGTTCATCTAGTTTCATGAGTTTTACCTTGTGCTACGTCTTTCATAAAACCAAAGTACGATTACGTGTGGCATGGGAAAAATATTCCTTCAGAATAGGAAAACTATTTTTATGCTGAAATACAACAGTCGTCACCGAAACGCTGCGGCTGGCATGCGACGATCAAGCTCGACATCACGCGCACATCTCACTCGCGACGCTCCACCAGCGGGAAGTATCGACCGTTCCGACACGTTTGAGAGCAATTTGCGTCATAAAACTGTCGTGGCGAGCTATCATTGAGGTTCATTTCGACGCGAAATCCGTTTAACCTTGTCACATCGTATTCGCGCACCAAGATACGACGGCACTACCGCGCAGGCTCTCCGCGCGATAAACGCACTTAGCGCCTCGTCTTAAACCCCATATTCGTGCAAATTGGACATCAAAATTCGAAGTTTTATGATATTATCGCAGTTTGTGACAAGCTTTTGGTGTTTTGGTGCGGAATAAAAGTGGTGTTTTGTGTCGCTACTCGAATCGCGTGATGTTTCATACTTCTAGCCAAAATTGGATTTCGATAGGCACTTCTGTTTTGGGATAAAACGCTTTTTGTATGGTCGAAAGGACATGAACAGTATAATAAAAGTGCCTATGTAGGTGAAATACGAGTACATCGGCAATAAAACAACGGGAAGTCAGTGCGCTTCCATAAATAAAAAGCCATTTATTTCTAGTGCTCGGATGGAAATTTATCCGACCGTTTACAGAAGTCACCAGTATCGCCATCCGACAAATTGCGCTTTCAGCCGGAAGATAGACTGGTGTGTGTATTTTGTTTCATCATCATCATCATCAACAGCCCTTTACAGTCCACTGCTGGACTATGAGCCTCCTCCACTATGGTGGAGGGATTTGCCATAATCTCCACGCTTGGCAGGCGGGTTGGAGATCGCAGTTTAAAAGATTGATGTTTTTCAGAGAGCGCTGCTGCCCATTTTCTGTTTGTTGTGTAGTCCCTAAGTCTTTTGTTTACTGACAAATAATTCGTATCAGCAGCCTTTGCATTGTTATTTTTTAAGTTTGCCATTCAAATAAAACATTTTCATATGATGTTGATAGTCAATAAAACAATTTTACACTGACAGAATTGGTTGCCTTTGATTTTTAACATTAGTATGGATGGGTGAGCGGCAATCGTCGACTGAAATGGTTCAAATTGGCGTTCATGAGTGCCAATAACCCGTATTTTGCTGCAAAGCGCCGCGACGAGCGTAAAGAATTTGATAACTAAGCAACCTATTACACCGTCGGTCCGACCGGCAAATTTAATAATCGCTGAGTCCGACCCGCCGCGGTCACGTAGCGGCCAGTAATGCGCTATTAATGCTCTTTTCAGCTGGATGCTGGATGAAATAGATACCAATATTAGTCTCGCGTGTGCTTAAATATAATGTTAGTATTTTTGCTCGCCGAATCGACTGCGATTCGTAATGAGCAACTCAGGGCTGGCTGGAATGTCCGAAAAGAACATATTAAAATAAATTAGATTGTCACTTTTATAATTTTTCTTCCAAATTAAGACTGCTTGCCTTTAGGGTTCGCTTATCGCACAAGTTCCTTAATCAGAATCCATGACGGATCATCGTGATATAGGTCTATATTTCAGTTGATCAGAGTCACAATGGTATTATTTTTACTACCAAATAAGTACTACCTTCTCTCCTATAATGATTTATCATCTACAGTAAAAAAATATCTCCTCCTTTTTTGAAGTCGGTTAAAAATATAGAAAGTGTAGAAGTGACGTGATGGGTATCCTTAAATTTCGTCATAAAATTGCAGTCGAATGTGTCCCAGTCTTTGCGTTGGCTGCAGGTCTGTGGCGTAAAGGCAGTGTGTGCTAGAAACTTCCATTATTAAATGTCAACCTTTGCTTTTTACAAACACACGACTTTGACTTGTTGTCAAGAGCGCAGTCGCAGTTTCAAAGGAAAACAAACAAAACAATATTTTGCACTGCGATTTAGGTTTAAAATTATTAGAAGGTACTGTAGTTAGTTGTCTCACAATTAGTTCTTATTTTGTTTTGCGTGAACTTTTATGGATATCATAACGAATGCTAATTTGTTTTTGGGTTTGAATCCCATAGTTCCTGTGTCATAAGTGCCACTTGTGGTCTAAACTGAATAAATATTTTTGATTTTGATTTTGATTTTGATTTTGATTTTGAGCCTGTCATAACATTAAAAAAAAGTAAATCTAATTTTCCTCAACTGAAATCACCTAGCTGGAAAATTATGACCTAGTTGGTAAAGCCTGATTAAAACAAAGGATACACGTTAAAATATGTACCTACTTATCAACATTTTATAATACCATTAGATTGTTGGGTGTATCGTAAACCAACTACTAGGCTAGTTCCTGCTTAGTAAGTTCCGCACGAGTGGGCGACGAGCTTAAATAAATATTACAGCTGCGGCGTTTCGTAAAATCCTCCGCCAATGGTTTTTAACCCGGTTAACCTTGTCATCCGTACGTGATGCGAGTCCCGATGTAAACTGGGTCAAACTTTTATGAAAATTTTGTAAATGCCCAACCGTGTGGGTCAACTAAACTAACGTCGCTGAGGACGAACTCTCCACTCGCGCGGTATGATACTTTTTGTTACTTTGCGAAGCTTTCGTTCACTGAATTTGGAGGATGATTTTATAAGCTGATTAAAATAATATTTTCGTGTTTCTTTACAGTATTACCTACTTGTATGATAAACAATATTGTTTGTAGAGTAATATTATAAAGGATATATTTAATAAACAAATAATTTAGTAATAGAATGTTTTGCATGAGTATCTGGTTGCGTGACAGTTTTGGGCCCAAAAGAGGGCCAAAAAGATAAGGAGACATGTAAAGTGCCCCATAAGGGCTACCTGTTCTTTTTATTGTTTGCTATATTTGACGGTTATAAGTGCCACTTGTGGTCTAAACTGAATAAATATTTTTTATTTTGATTTTTGATTTTGAATTTGTTTCTTTTGAAATTACATTACACATGAATCATGCCTTATCATAAGCAACTTTTAATTAGAATTTCGTCTTTGTTATAACGGTTACAAAGACGACGGTTTCGTAGGTGTTAGTAAAATTACGGACCTTTGAACTTTGTTCATCAAGATTGGATTGATTTTTCCTCATATTTTATGCACACAGTATGCTCCTGAATAAATTATACCTCATTATGCTAATGCAGCTGTCTAATACAGCTAATTGATGCGCTTAATAATGGCGAGAAAGCATCTCATTAAGAGGCTTAGCGGAGCAGCAGCGCTGCACCTCCACTAACCTCCGTTATTGCTAAGTCTACAGCGCTGCTAAGTCACGCTGCGTCGTTACTTCAGATGAAAGAGATTCAGTATTTTTAGAGCTGAGACAAAACTTACGCGTGAACAAATCGCACCGCCTAATCTTTGAGTTGTCAAGTTTTGTAGACTTTGAGTCCCCCAATTCCTACATATAGAAGGTCATGCAAAGCCAAAAAAAACGAAATGTCCATTATCATAAAAGAGCAACGTAAGCAATATCCGCCCACAATAAATCTCATCCTATGACGATCACAACCACTTTGTTGTGAGTGTAACGACTGAGAAGAAGAACCACAAAGGAACAAAGAGAAAACCTTAGAGAGAAGTTCAGTGACAACTAACATTAGCTCAGTCTAAGGGCCCTCGCCCACGGCGACAGCATCGCTACTAACGCACATTAGTCGCATTTGCAACGCACTACAGAAGTGATGGTAACGCGCTACTAACGCGCTACAGCAGGGCGACTGCATCGCTACAAAAAGTCGCCGTGGGCGAGAGCCCTAAGATAAACAAAATCTGGCAATTTTGGACCTCATTAGTAAACAGTAACCAGACTCCAGCGCTAATACTAAGCCTTATCATCAAATGTGAAGGCGCTCTTAGTTTGGAGCGATGCATTTTTGATCGGAGCGCGTGCGCCGAGTGGAGTCAACAGCGGCGTTAATATTCAATGTCGCGCGACAAACCGTGATGCGGGTGTTTGAAAGGGGCTTTGTTTAGGCGGAACCTGAGTGTGTTTACTTAATATTTCAACACGTATGATAAGACAAAGTGTTGTTGGAAAATATTCGTAGGAAACTTGTCGCTTCATTGGTTCATAGTGTTTTGATTCACTTTTTTTCACCAAAAATTTGTTCTATCTATATTGGTGTCTATTCACATATTATTATTTTCTCAAACGTCACTAACTTACGCAACTTCAAATGCTCGTGCTCGTCACATTTGCTTTTAGCTGAATTCGTACAATTCGTACCCAAAACTGTAATGATGGCAAACAATGGTAAATTATCATGAAGATGACAGCTCTTGTACTAGATTACATTAAACTCGTTTGTAATATGCGGATACGTGACTATTCCACCTCTTGTTCCCACCGCTGTAACTCCTGTGTAGGCAAGATCTGCAGCTTGACCGCCAATAAAAACCCAAACAGTGAAGGTTAAGTTTGTTACGGGGGAAAGTTATAAACTGTCATTGGACACACGACAAAATTAATCAGTGTAATATGCGGATAGTGAAATACCATCAAAACAGTGGGTATAATCCCTAAAGCTAATCACAAGAAAATATGTTACCCGTTAAAAGAAACACTTTTCGCGGCCACGGGCACTACGGGCAGCACTCAGCCACGAATAGAAGCACCCTTGTCAAATACGGCCGCAGCGTTCGCGCCTCCACGCGGCATTACATCTTGAACCTTTCTCATTGTGACACGGTTCTAGGTCGCGCGTTGAAGAGTGTTGAAATAACACTCATTCTTCTCATATTGACAGCGATAGCTTTTCGCTTTCAATTTCTATTACGCGCTGGATATTGAGTTTCTATTGTTGCTTTTGCCGATATCCCTTTTCTAGACTTTATTATTGGGGATAACGGACGAGATGAAAAAAAATCACTTACATTATTTATTATATGTAATATTTTTTTACCAGACCTGTTTTATGACTTTTTGAATTAAAGTATTTCAACCTATGAATTAACTTCTTCGTTATATTTTTCCCGGTGGTTTACTTATTTTGTAGTTTTAGGTATTAAAATAAATCTATTAACTGGATCTTGCTCTAAAATGATTACGGTATTAATGGTTTGAAAGCTTTCACAACGTAAAAACCCCTTTTTCATTTATAAAATCCTTCGAACGAATGAATAGGTCGTGTACCTACTTAAGAAAATGATATACGCAAAAAGACCGGAGGCTTGTAGGCTTGGTAATTTAGGCGGTAATTGAGCTTGACAAACAATGTCTGAGGAAGATAACGAATTTGCACTCTAATGCAAACGCAATACGATCCGAAAGCTGGCGATCCATTGATGTTAAAGTATTGCCAATTAGTAGGAAGGAAAAAGAATGCCAGTAATGGTTGGTGCTGTCCGAGACTGATCGATGGACTAGTGATCTATTCAATTAGATCGTACAATAGATATAACATAGTCTCGTTCATAACATAGTCGTTATGGAGAGTTTAGCTTTTGTTTGTCAGTAGCACATTTACTACGATTTCTTTTCACGCTTCACTCAATGCCTCAATGTTTTTTCAAGTTACGACTTCCACTTGCTACGTAAGGCCTGGTTTCCACCAAGGTGAAGCAGAGAGGAGCAGAGTAGACCAGTTTTGAATAACCAATCAGATCCAAATTCTAGAGGCCGGCTGTCAAATTCTAGAGGTAGGTATATAAAAATTTTACGACCCGAAACTTCTCCATTTTGCTCCTCCCCGCTCCGCTTTGGTGGAAACCGGGCCTTACTGTACAATCTGAGGCTGGCTTACGCTATTTTACTTTAGATTTGAAAAACTTCAAAAATTTGTCAAACTTCATACAAAAAACATCAGCTATTGTTAAAGTTACTGTTAAAGTTAGGTGGTGCAACTCAGCCTAAGGCTAACATTTTAAGAGATTACGCTTTCTTGAATCGGAGTGTCTTTATTCGCTACTTAGAAAACAGACATTGCAGGCAACAGCAGTGGTACCTAAGTTATTTGTTCTCAGTTCAAAATTATTTGGGGTCACATTAAAAGTTCTAATTCTAATTTCGTATTTGTATTGTTGCCTTACATATCAGATTATCCGCCTCTCCCAGCCCCCAGTTTGTTGCTGCAAAGTTATCGTATACGTGCTCGCACTCCCACTCCAGCCAGCTCATTATCGGCTCTCTGCTTCCGAGATAATTATTACCCACGTTATGATACTTCGCACAGCGAGCGAGTTCAAACCAAAAAATAGGTCACATCGAGGCAGGTAACGTCAGAAATGAAATGGAAGCGGCGTAAAAATAAGGTAAATGTTATTGTATTCGCTCCCGGCTGCACAATGTTATGGTCTTTTTGTTTTAAAATAACATGCAGTTACACCAATTACGTAACAAAGAGCGATCGTTCGACAGAATAACGGTATATTTTGAATATTTTGTAAAAACAAAATTGGTTTAATAGATACTTTAAAGTTTTATGAACATAGGTATCACAATATAACTTTTTACAAGTACCTGATGGACCTGAGTGCAGATTAGTAAAATGTTTATTAACACGTTGGACGCCAAGCGAATTTACGGCGAGCGACGAACTATAAAGTTTATATTGTGTCTATTGTCTTAGTAGTAGAAGTTTAAATTAATTTATATTGTGACATTAACATTAGGAATGTTTCATTTAGATAAACAACAACAAAAATATAAGCTTAATACCACCTGAAGCGAGTGAACTATAAATTATATGGATAAATCAGCCCTCTCAACACAACAGAAACTTTTAGCACGTATGGACGTTAAAAATGGCTGCCAGTTAATGCGAAACCTCGAACACCGGACACATATTTATAACGCGGCCGATATAAATCAGAGACGCGCTCGCTGCCGTAGACTAAACAATAAGGCGCAGAGGGTTCACTTTCTTCCCTATTAGAATTGAGTAACTTTATTATTTTTGTGAAAAAATAAGTATAACATGAAGTAACACGATGGAAAGTAATAAAAAGTAATCTGTCTAAGAATAATTACACTGAAAAAAAGATGTCAGGTTAATTTTGATTCGTTTGTATAAATAGCAACAGCAGTAAAATATGGTATGAATTAAGTTTTATTTCACTCTTGGCAAAAGTGCCTAACACCTTCATCGATAGCTTTACTTGAAAAGTGACTAAATTGTTTAAGGACCATACCTTCATTCTATTATATTAATCTAACTTCAATCAATAATATTAGTTTACTTGTAATACAAAAAATGACAACGCCACTCTAGTGGCGGAGTTTTGGGCTGACACTGTGTGAGTTTGTTGTCGACACGAAAAGAAGAAGAAGATACAAAAAATAAATTTTAATGCGTGCCATAAGATTTCGAAAAGCTCGCGAAAGAAGTACCTTCTGTTGCTGCTTTTATTTTTGAGAAGCCATAGATCGGTGATACGACAGCGCATCGATCCGGGATTGAGTTTGAACGCGAAAGGGGAATATTACTTGCGAATAATATGCTGCAAAATTATCTCATTTCATGAAATGTAAAGGGAAAGATAAACGAACGAACGATTGTTGTCCTGTATTTAGGGATTAGGATTACAAGATTTGTTAATGTTAAATTGATACTTAACTTTTTGATGAAGTTATCGAGTCAAATAGGTACAGTAAACACTAATTCAATCCCAATAACGTGCCTCAAACTTAATAATTTTCATTGTTTCACACCACCATTATAGGTAAGACTTCGGGGTGATTGGAGAATAATGATCCGCCCACCTCAGAACTTGTCGAAAGTTGTCCGAATGACAAAGTTGTCGGGTGTATTAATTTCGGCTATTACGCGCCATCTAGCGGCAAGGCCCGGGTGTGGCGCGGTAATGGACATTACCGTCGGGTGACAAAGCCGGTCATTAGAAAAGCAGTTTCGCACCTACGCAAGTCCATGACTCGTTAACGACGATGCGTATATTAGTTTAATACATTTAGTTAGTGCGTGCGTCTATGTAATAACATATTTTCAGTTGCAAATATTATTATACTCGTAGCACCTTAGTTTACGTTAAGTGCTCTCGTTCCCACCTCATCTTGCTACTTGCCACTTCATAGCTTAGTTATTTTTACTGCGTAATAATAATATTATGCTTAAATTCGTATCCTTATGTGCTTCGTTACTAATTTTACACGCTTTTGTACTTAAGGTTCTTCATAAATATTTAAAAGCCTGATAAATAACCCCATTGAATGCACTGGATGAAAAAATGCAAGCAACAGATTTTTTCACATACAAATTGAAAAAAATACTAGCAAGTGGTAAAGTAGTATTGAGGCGGCAGCTCAACAAGTTATATGGTTCGTTTGCCCACGCTCTTTCATTCAAACTAGTTACTATAGATTTCGATTCAGAGCAGAGAACTGAGTAAATGAATTAGTTTAAAACTGAACGGCATTTAGTGAGCTCTAACAAAAAATGAATTTTAATTTTACCTAAGTACCAGTTTACTAATGTAATTATTTAAAAAAAAACATGAATCAAATTATTTTAAAACAAAACAATTTAATTTTAACGACTACGAACTATGAACGAACATGGTACGCATGCTACGGTTGTGCTACGGGCTTGCTACGAGAATACTACGAATATGCTACAGACATGCTACGCGTTTCATTGTATTTGTGCGATGTTGAGTTTTTTGTAATATTTGAAGCAACCTAGGTACCTACCTGCGGAGATAGTTCAATAAAAATCGTACATGAAACACTAAAGTACAAACTTCTCTAACTGCCATTATACGTATACTTCCAAACAAGTAACGAAATACCGAACAAGCAAAAACAAGCGTGTATTCCCCGGAAACTTACAGTCCCGTTCCTGGATGTTTCGACTAACTACGTCCAATCAAAATTCAGTTCGGACAAATTGGATTGGTTTTTTCCGTGCATACTAGAGCATGAATAACAAAGTGTAACGCTAGACGGGTCCAAAACAAACGGACTTGATCAGCCAACTCACGTCAAGAAATTATTTTACTTTTTGATATTATTTTGATTACCTACGTTTCAATTTAATAATTTTGTACTAATTATTCTATTGAATGCGATACATTGTTATGGAATATAAAATTACTATAGGCTAGATGACAAAATTTCAATTATTTGTCCGTCAAACAGATCATTAGAAAATATTAGACTAGTATTTTTTATTTTCTTTCATAATTCTATAATAACAGTGCTATATCAAGTTGATCAATATAATATGATACTGTAATGATTCGATTATGAAAAAAAAATAAAAAAAGTACGTGTCCAATATCTTTTTATTACCTGTCTGACGGACTAAATAGAATTTCGATTTGATTACCCAGTCATCATCCCAATTACACTTTGTTTTTTTTAGCTGACAAATCATGGGAACTTAATAATTTGAAATGCATTATTTGGTTAGATTGACGTCCATTTCACTACGCTCCTTTGATTTTTGCCTTTTTATCCCTTTTTAACCAAAAAAAATTATGTATTTAAGATACATTATGATCAAAATTGAATTTCGCACTTCAATGAATTATTTCCTAATACAAATATTTTATGTAGCGGCTGATTTATTCGATCCAAGTCTCGACTCAAACGAGACAGGGATGTTATTGTAGGAATATCGTAGAGTTTTATAGTGAGGGTGGGTATAAGATGTTTTCTCCTTATGGGACTATTTTTGCATCTTGATTGAATACGCCTTGCGATTGCTAATACCGTGTTATGTTAGCTGTTGAGAGGATTTTCTGTTCAGAGGAGTTAGATTTAGTTACTTTGTAAAGACTGTAAGGTATATAATACATTTTTCAAATGAGAATAATATTTGGTATTTTGAAATCTGTACTTTTAATATTTCATGAACTAAATACCTAATTTCTTTTATGAATTATCAATTCCGTTCCGTAATTCGACCGAACAATGATTCCTTTACCTGTTCTCGCTTTTCTAAACTCACGTCGTGAAAAGTCACTCAGTCGTAAAAATAAACAGAAATCATTTTAATCCTAGGGCATTACTAGGTGTTCAAATAATCCCTAGTTTACTTATCACACTGTTTATCTAACAAAACAAGTAGCTAAGTACCAAAGTTGAACATGTTGTGAACTCGCTCCGTCCGGGCGACCTTAGACAAGTTCGAGGGCTGTTCAACTGGAGGAAAACCGTAGGTTTTTAAGAGCTTTTCGTTTTTAAACTTTACGATCACCTTTATCGACAAAGAAATCGTTAGTTCTTTGTACAAGAGAACACGATTTAAAAAATAGATATTCAAAATCTTTTGTGCAGTCTTCAGCTAGTTTATTGGTGGTCTGAAACTGAAAAAAGTTTTATCCGAAGAATGTCACCGAAGTTCAAAGATCTTTAGCTTATTTATTGCTCAATACTTAATCATTTGTGTGGAAAACCTTGAAAACAAAGGCATCCCTTTATCCAGCAGTGGACGTCATTTGCCTGAAACAAAACCATCTTAATTATTTATTACTAGCTGACCCGGCGAACTTCGTACCGCCTTAGCGTAGAGATTTTCTTAATATTTTTTTCCGTAAGAACCATCCTTGGACTTCCACAAACATTTAAAAAAAAGAATTATCGAAATCGGTTCAGCCGTTCACACGTGATGCCGTGACAACGCGAAACGGGTTTCATTTTTATATATATAGATTAATAAAATAAAATTAGAACTTTCTGAGTCCTGTAGGGCACGTATTACTACTGTAAACATAGTTTGAAGTAAGTCTCAGATAAATTCAAAACGTGTTCGCCGTATGCCCTAGGTAACAAGTCTATTCATAAAACACGCGGAGGAGTTATCGTCTATTATTCTAACAAGATAATGGAGAGTTCAGCAAAGTTATCTTTTAATTTTCATTATAAACGAGCTGGTTACTGAAGCGTAACTCCGGTGCAATATAACGGTAGTTTATTGAAATAAAATATTTTCAAATTGTTGAATGTGGTATTTTCTACATACTCGTAGGTACTTTCATGTCTAATAACTTGTAGCTTTGTGGTTTCCATTACTTACCTTGTCAGATAATTGCTTTACCAGATAATTGTTTTGACAATAAATGACTATCTAATCTAATCTAATCTAACCAAACAAGACGTTTTGAAAGACCGCGTACCTACATTAAAATTGCCAAAATTCCAATGTAGTAACGAGTAACGTCCGACTCAAAACGTCTTATTTGAAAAAGTCCCTAATGAGACAGTAATCAACTTGCAGAAGCGTTCATGTATTTCCGAAACTTTTTAAAGATCATTTAAAACTTTGCCAGCCTTTTAAATAAAATGTAATTCTTTTACATTTGATTTATTGTAACTGTATTGCGCTAAGGCACAATATTCATAACCGCTTACGGTATAAATCATTCCGTATTATAAACAACAGCCAATATTAAAACAAAGACGCATAATTCAACGGTTGATTATTAAACGAGTGCCCTAGATATTGGGTGTATTTAAATGAGCCTTCGAGGCCCGACAGTGCTGAGGGCAACAATAAAGCTTATCAAAGCAATTAATACAGCTTTCTATTATCACCGCTTTAGAGCAACTGTGGCAGCTAAAATTGTAAGGGGTTCGATTTGTCTTTTGTTGTATTAGCAATAAATATAATTGAACTTCACAGGCAGAAGTAATTAGAAATCATCCCACGATAAGTATTTTGAACATGGAGGATGGATAAGGATATTAATGAATGAATGGATGTTGTTACTCTTTCGCAAAAACTAATGAAAGGATTCTTGGGAGGCTTAAAATTAAAGCGTACATACTCGTAACTTAAATGATATTAAGACTATAATCCCAACTAATATTATAAATGCGAAAGTAACTCTGTCTGTCTGTCTGTCTGTCTGTCTGTCTGTTACGCTTTCCCGCTTAAACCTCGCAACCGATTTTGATGAAATTTGGCATAGAGATAGTTTGAGTCCCGGGAAAGAACATAGGATAGTTTTAGTTTTTTCTGTGACAGACAAAATTCCACGCGGGCGAAGCCGCGGGCGGAAAGCTAGTAATTCAATAAATATGAAAAGGTTTCTAAAAAAATATTTTTCACTTCCCTTAAAGATATGAACAAACTTGAGAATATTATCATTAATAATGACAACATTTTATATGAAACTAAATACATAAACAGTAAACTAATGCATTTAAATAACATCAAATACGGACGGCTCGGAACATTGTAGCTTTGCTTCAACCATCTCATAAGTTTAGCCAAAGTCCTGCAATGGACACATATATTCAACTTAAGCCTGCAAGCGTCTTAACACATTACTGAATAGTAGACTAAGTACTTGCCTCAGCCTGAGTAATGATTATAAAAAAGTTTTTGTAGTAAAATCCTCAAACACTATTTTTATTTGACAGCATTATATTATGTAGGTACTCGTGGGTAGGTAAGGTAGGTAAATAAATTATCATAACACTTTTGCAGATGCAAGTATTTTATAACTCTGCCTAGTATCTATGTTCCTTTTTACTTTTGCTTTGAAAGGCCTATGTCAGACGTTTGCAAAGATTGGCAGCCAACGAATTCCATCCATTCCTTAGTTGCAGCAGAAAAGAGTTAGCGAAACGCTTTGTACGGACTGATGGAATGTCGACAATGTACAGATGCCAGCTACTCGTAGCTAATATAATTAATACTCGTAGCTAATATAAATATAATTCTTGTTCCTTAACGTATTTAACAACGTAGAAAAATAGTTAGATTTTGGAGCAGTTCGTTTCAGCCAAATGACGACAACCGGTCTTGCGCTGCTTAGTGAATAATGATTCAACTTTTCAATAATAATTTATTCCTCCACTGATGAATCATAACAGCATCAAACGACCTCATAACTTGCTGAATGATGGTTGCGGATTAGGTTAGTATTAATTACACTGCCGTGGCTCCAGCTCCTGCGGTATTAATATTCTGCAAATAATCCCGCCTTGCGTGGTTACAGTCTGGTGCGGTCTTTGAAACTACGTTGAGATTAAATTGGTTTTATGCCATACTTGTTGCTAGTGGCTTTCATTACACCAAGTTTACTTAGATTTATAACTAATTCTGTTATAGGTACTCGTTAGCTCGTATACTGATAACGAGGCAAATGGCTAAACAATATTACACAGCAACACGTCTTGCTACATTCGGACTACATACATCAGTATGTTTAAGTAATTTAATAGGCCTAGTATTAAATTTTGTTATGAACTAGTATTACATTTTGATGAAAAATAACGTAGGTAAACCTTCAATTTTATTAAATTCTTAACATAAATATCTCGAATAGAAAATTTGAATTTTTTGTACAATATTATTAAGTTTCAATATTAGGACCGTCTGAAATATTTCATTTAAGCGTAATTTGATTTTTTCGTAAAATGGCCAAAAGGGCACCTATATTAATTTCGCGACTGACCTTTTCTTGGGTTTGATGTGAAGCCTAGGCTTATCCTGACCCAGCACAATTTCATTTGTTCCTCATTATTCTAGAGGCTTTAGGAGAAATTCCGATCGCGGAAAAGGGACGTTTTAGTGTCCTAACTTAACGGCAGCTATCGATTGAAACCAATTTTTCAAATTGTCTAAATTCTCGAAAAGTTCATACTCACGGTAGAAATATTCCATTTGGAATATTCTGCAGAAAATCAAACTGTACAAACAAATTATATTGGGACTTTTTAAGTAGAAAAAGTACTTATTTGGCGCAGAACTACAGACGTTACATGCCCCACACTTTAGTTGTTGTGAAGCCAAAATCTATCTATTTATATCATGACCGCCAATAAGTAAAATCCAATTAGTCAAGGCTAAGTAGGTCACGAGGGAAATTACACCGGTCAACATAAACATTTTTTTTTGCGCATGGATTTTATTTATTACTAGCTGACCCGGCGAACTTTGTTCCGCCTTAATGGCAATAAATAAGCAGACTTTTTTTTAAATTTCGAACGGGATAAAAAGTATCCTATGTCCTTCTCCTGGCTCTAAACTACCTCCCTGACAATTTTCAGCTAAATCTGTTCAGCCGTTCTTGAGTTATAAGCGAAGTAACTAACACGACTTTCTTTTATATATATAGATATTCTGATTATATAACCTAATTTATATAAAAAGTGCGATTTTAAATCGAAAATATTTGCTTTTGAAGAAGTTGTAGCGATTTGAATTTTCCATCTTCATAGTAGAATGTCTCTAAAGATGCACGTCACATTCTCATTGGGATACATTTATAGATAATTATGGGGGCTTATTCGCAAGAACAGGGGGTACGCTGCCGTCAAAATATAGTGGGATTTGAGAGACGACGTTACCAAGGCCAGTATCCTGAAAGCATGATAGTGTTAGGTTTTTATGAAAACAATCTTCTATGGAACATGACAGGGAAGTAGAACTTTTCATTTTTAATAAATATTTGGACTCTATTTTAAAACTTCTTTTGTGAGAATGAATCTTAAATGGGTGTTTAGTATGTTTTAATAATAAGAAAGAATAAAAGAAAGAAATAAAGAAAAATATTTGGCAACAAATTGAATCATCTCTATGTCCATGTTTCATACATTCATTGATATGCATTTTTCTATTTTTTACACATAAAAGCAAATTCAGAACAATTTTTTGTTGTTATTCTTATTTCTAGGTATTAAAGCAATAAAAATAAGATATGCATAACCCGTGCGCAAAAATACTGTAGACAGTTGTTATCTTTTCATCCAAAAAAATAAAAAGGTTCTGGTAGCAAAAAATAAATAACTAGAAATTACACTTCAGGCCATCAAAATACTTTTCACCGTCTTCGAATTTTCTAAAATAAGCCTTATGGGTACGACATTATGGTAACATCGCACAGGAGTTTCACTCACCTGTTATTTTTGTACTATTTTTGTTATCCTCCAGTTGGATCATCATTCCATTACATAAGAGATTATCTGGCCACGAGGTCCGTTCGGGAGCAAGTGGCTTTGGAATTTTCTTTTTCGATTCGTTCCTGAATAAAGCTTTGGCTTAACGTCTCTTTGGAGAGCTGTGTTAGTTTTGTGCATTGTTTTGGCAGGCTTTAGGTCACGAGGTAAAACCCCATTATGAAACGAACGTTTTTGTAAAGTAAATTGCCAAAAATAAAGACCTGTAAGATCAAAATCTGTTTTTCATGGCCAATTTTCCCGAAATATCTTTCGTGTTATGTAAATAAACAGCACATAATGCCTGATCACGTATGCGGCTGCCGTAACATAAAGCCGGCGACACACGCGCGTTCGTCCCACGTGAGGAAATTGCCGCGGAAATCGGCCGCGGGAGGATATTGCCGCGGGCTGATCAGCGCGCTGCGAATGTAATTAAACTGCGAAATAACTGGGGCAGCGCTCGCCCGCCACTTCATAGCCGACGTGCTTATTGAAATGCGTTGCAACTAAATGGATGTTCACTTTTGAAAAAATATGACGAGATCACATGAGAGTTAAAAGATTTAACGTTTTTGATTCGCATATGAATATTAACGATTTAAAAATATAATCCTAGAAATCCTACATAGAATTTTAGCCAAATATATTCAAGTTTGACAGGCTAAACTTAAAAATGTTTTCTTTGCGTAACGTTTTGTTATAGAGCAAATTAATTAAGCAACTTCTTAAACCACTTGATATGGTCGTCGTGGATACTTAAGTTTCGTTTATTAAGACTTGAGAAACACATTACGATGTCTTTGAAGTTTTGTTGTACTTAAAAGAAAATACTAAAGTGATTTACAGAAAGTTACCACAACGACAAGGTGACCTAAGTTTCAATTAGAAGAACCACAGTCAAATAAGAGCAGTATTAGTAAATGAGTATAGAAAAATGTTAAAAGTAAAAAAAAGAGATAAACACCAAGATATTTCTATTAATGTTGAGAACTTTTAATGATTTGGCTAAAGTCAATTTAGCTTGAAGTAAATGACTTATTATGAACGAGACATAACTGATATAAAGGGACTATTCCCACCTCTCGTTCCCACCGCTGCAATTCCTGTATAGCCAGGATCTACAGCTTGACCGCCACAAAAACCCAACCAATGAAGGTCAAGTATAACTGATATAAGTTACTAACGAGCTAAAAAGACGTAGGTCGTAGACGTATCCCCCGAGACCATAGCGGGCTGGTTGCGCCGCGCAGGCGGCCGCGGCTGCTCGCGCGCCCGCTCGTCCGTACACAACGGGGGGCTAACGCGCCCACTGCCCGTGCCCTGCAGTTCATTGGTGACTTGCTCGCTCAGCACGACGATATTGACATTTTTGCCATACTGGACCATATTGGATTTATTTTTAACCGTTTTTGTATATCACTCAATGACACTCATTGTTAATGATAATGACCTGCTTGACTATTTTTTTTTGACATGTGACCTTATTAATTCATTATTTTTTTGTTCTACTGTATTTTTATTAATTTTATCTCGTGTTGATTATTATCTAGAATTTGTTTATTAATTAATTATGTTTAAACAGAATTTAATTTTAATTTAATTTAATAATTTGTGTTTTTTGACTTATAATTTTATTGTGACTAAACATCTAAGCGCTTTGGGTTTTTTGTAAGCTTATTATGTTGCTCATTAAATAAATAAACAAAAAGGTGCCTATTAGTCCATCTATTAGTGAAAAATGTTTTCTAAGTCAGTAAGAAATTATTCGACTGGTAGAAGATACTATCTTCTTCTTCGAAACATATATTGCGTCTCGCAATCGCGTCACTGTATTACTTATTTAATAAACGTTCAACTCTTTTATACTACAAGTATGCGTTATAAGTTTAATAATTTAGAAACTTGTGCAATTTTGGTTATTTATTTTCATAAACATTCTAACTTTGTAGTGATAGTTATTGTGGTTAGTTAAGACACCTACTGCGTAACCTAATGTGTGTTTTTCAAATATACTCATTGTTATTTCAGTCATTTGTCATACTTGTTTGGGGAATGTACTATGTATCATGAGTAGTCTTATATTGAAAGAATACCAATGATTTAAATTTCGTTCTGTACATATTCCTTTGTTAGGTCAACAGCAAATTAAACCACGTTCCCCTCACTTATGCTACAGTAGAACTAAATACTACACGTCACCTGACCCAAAATAGTTTACTATTACACTGTAATTAACTACGTTAGTTACTTAACCCAAAGCACGCAGCATGTGATAACTCATTAACACCGCGCGCGTTGAAATAAGCTTCTTTGAAATCCGTATATTTCCGACTCTGGTTTCAGCAGGAAACCATAAAGTTGCCATAATTGATCCTGATTTCCGGTGAAATCAAGTTTCGTAATATTCGAACCCTTTACTAAGTTGCAGTTTCTAACATTTTCCATTAAGGGTTACAGGAAAATACAGTCGTTTACGAAACGTGTAAATTGAATTCACATTAAGAGATTTTTCAGAATCAACTCTCTTTATATCGTAACTTTTAGCGTCACGGTCTGAGTCTATAATAATTAATTACTTACTGGTGAAAAGTTCCGCCATAATCCAAGTTCTTTTTATGCACTCTTCATTTACAATCCTTCATTCCCTCTTTAGATAGGTACCTATACGATTGGAGCTCTCACGAAACCCAAAAATAACTATATTGAATTGCAAGCACTTGAAGATAGCACCCTCATGTAAAATAAGCATCTTACCTCTCACGAAGTGCCACAGAGTGCCCGCATGCCGATATGGTATCGCATATTATGAGTTTCGTGTCGCCGACGCATCGCGATCGGCACGTAAGCGTATTGTTATCGTGTCAGCGAAATGTTTCTACGATTCCCGAGGCGAGTTATGCGCTATGCAGACGATTTTATGTTACACAGGCAATAAGCCATTTTGCAGTGTTTATCAAAAATCAAATGTGATGTGAAACGAGTAGACCAAAGGGATCTAAGAACTATAACCGATGTTTCATTGTTTAAAACAGAAATCGTAATGTGACGTTAGAAAAATATTGAAGATTGTTTACATAAAAATAACAAAAATAATTAATCACATACGAGATAATGCAATAACGTGAAGAAACAAGTTAGCCTATGTGGGGTTGTTCAGAATATGGTAAAATACTCAATTAGTACATTTAAAAAAACTGTATATAAGATAAGCCCTAAACAACTACACGGCAGTTATGAAATATTTTTTACTTACCGCAGCTTTTGCCTCATCCGTATTTTATTTGTCAGCTTTATACTTTGCCGCGAATTATTTCGTCATAAATACAGAGCGCGTTCGAACAAACTGACACAATGACGTGGTGTTAAGAAATATTTTTCTAGGTCGACGCTTCGGCTTACCCGAGAGGAAAAATATTATACACTTTTGTAGTCTATATATATAAAAATGAAACCCGTTTCGCGTTGTCACGGCATCACGTGTGAACGGCTGAACCGATTTCGATAATTCTTTTTTTTAAATGTTTGTGGAAGTCCAAGGATGGTTCTTACGGAAAAAAATATTAAGAAAATCTCTACGCTAAGGCGGTACGAAGTTCGCCGGGTCAGCTAGTACATCAATAAAATGGATGAGGTTGAATATTTTTGTTTATCGAGACACCGTATTTTATACCCGTACAACGTGTAAATGAATTAATACAAAGGCTCAGACCCAAAAAGCTTTTAATAGTAATATTATTCGATTGGTCCAGCTTACGATGATTTTCGCTATGTAAGAAAAATATTTATTTTTATTTTGTATCGTAGACAGCACTTACTTGATCGTACTAGGATTTACTTTATCATGATTGACGTTGTACTCGTACAGTACTTATAACAAATCAGGGATCAAACAATATTAATTTACTTATTTAGTAAGTACTTCTGCCCACGGTTTCTCGCGCGTGGGATTGAATAAATTATTTCTATTCTCAAAATTAAACTAATATTAGTAAGCACCTACTATTTGAATGAAGAGTAAAAAAAAACATCCACCCACTCTCACAAACTTTCGCATTCATATTTTACTACAAGCTTATTCAGTCAGTTACAAAATAATGATTCGCAATACGCAGGGTTAATTACTGCTTCAATCATTTTGGAATGTCAACAACCGTAGCTATTCAATTTGAGCCTATTCAAATCGATTGAATACCTCATAAGCTTTTCATTAATCGCCACTTGACGACTCGCCAAGAGCCGTGGAAAATTCTGGAAACTCTTCAGTGGGAGGATCGTGTCTGCTAATAAATGAGTCAATTATGCGTAAAATCAGCGGGTCCTTAACTCCTTAGGCTCGGTTTCCACTAAGGCGGAGCGGTGCGGAGACGAGGGATGTGCGGCGAAGCTGGCAGGCTATTTTTACCAAAGCTGAGCGGAGAAGGGTGAGCGAAGATGAGATGAGTGAGCTGTGCGTAGCTGTCAGCTGTCAGTCTATTGCTATTAAATAAACACCGCACAGCTCCGCTCTTCTCCACACGGCGCCGCGCTGCGGTCAAATTCTTTAGCAAAACAAGTGCGCCCGACACTTCTCCGCTCTTCCGCTCGATCCATTTCCACCGAAGCGGAGCGGAGTGGAGATTTGCAATACCTAATAGAATCTTATTGGTTTTTCAAAAAACTTCTGAGCGGAGCAGAGAAGTTTTGAGAGGTTTTGGTGGAAACCGGGCCTTAGCTTGGTCCACTCGCGCACCGCGACGTGAATCAATGGCCGCCTTATCTCCCTCCGGTTATCAAGGACCTTGTTAGTACTCGATTGGATCGTAATTACTTCTTAAAGAAATTTGAATTTGTAAATTGGACAGGTAATAGTCGTCTGAACATTTGAAACATGTGATGTGGTTAGTTAGGTAATTAGTATTCGTTGTTTTTCATTAATTGTAGCTTAATTACATTCACGCGCGGAATACCACACTAACCTAACCACAGTTGAGAGTTTGAATCACTCAGTGGTAAATGTTAGTGTGTTGAACACGAGTAGTTAAAGTTGGTAAGTATGCTCTTCTCTATGAGCCATGTCCAGCGACATTAGATTTGTAAACTATTTTAATTGAAGTAATGCTTTTCCAAGGCAAAACGTCTTGCTTAATATATTTAATGGTGATAGACTAGTGGGTGTATTGTCGGGCGATTATGCAAAATGTCCTGTGAGGTGTCCTGCTCGTGCGTGCCCGTCTGAACGCCCGGAGCTTATTACTGCAACGTGACCCGAATGGCACGACCGGGTTTGGAGTGACGTCAAAATCAGTCCACGAATGAATCGGGCACAATCACCGCTTATCTATTTAGCTGCCGTGACTTAGACTGCCAAATGTACCTATTGTCTTTTCATTTAATGAAAACAAATTTAACATATGACATGAATACCACTCAACAAGTATCTTTAGAATCGGCATCATATCAATTATTAAATTAATTATGTCCACATTTTGTTAGTAAGTTTTCGATATTTCAGCTAAATAAATACTTGCACTTTCAATAGACTGAAGTAAACGTGGGTGGGTGTTAAATTGACACTTAATGTGACATGATCAAAGACTTAGCAGGGGGTTTATTTATCAATCAATCAATCAACACACACCATGGATAAATGAAAGATAATTGAATTTACTCGTAGGTTTATGGGTTTTGTCGAAAATTAAGTTGTTAACAAGATACAATATGTCAAGATTTAATAGATACTAAAGTAATACGATTCTCAAGTTCTTTTAAGTTTCGATAATAGCATTAGCTTGAACAATAGAATTCGTTATACCTTTGATAGAATAGAAGCAGCAGCCAAACAGTTGATTTAATTACAGGGGTAATCCTTAGACAATGCTCCCGATCCAGGCCGAATCCAATTCTTTTATCTAAAAAGCCTCTTAGCGAAAACCTTAAGACCGATAAATAATGAGGAAAAACTTAGCAGATGATGGGATAAGCTATCTATCTCGCTCTTTGTTTGTAGGGCTGTACAACTGTACAGCCACGTCGCTCAGATCTAGCCAGATTTCATTTGATTTCAATTTAGATACAGCTGTGTTTCGTTCTTTATGTTTTTGTTCGCGGGAATTTTATTTACGAGGGCCTTGTTGTATTTCTGTGTTAGCACACTTTTGCTTTTTGCGATGTAAAAAGATTGCGCTCGAGTGGCAATATGCTCAAATATTAAAAAGAGCTAAGTCAACTTGTTGTAGGAGGATGTTTGTATTCAAGAAGTGAGTGTTTTATTAAGGGTTAGATACTTTTGGTAAACTTGTCATAGGTATTGTTATTATAATTTTAGACTTATGTATATTTTATGACGAATGCTCTAATAGCTACAAAATTTTGTTTCGAAAGCTGGCACAAAGAACTTAGATTTTTTTTAGCCATTCACCTTTGGTTTTTCTTGCATTCATGAACGAAACAATTCTAAATAAGTACTAAGTTAAAATTTAAGTAAGTATGAAAAACACCGATTTATTCGATGTATGGTAAATTTTTACTAACAGCATCCCGCTCTGACCTAAAACGTATTATTTCTACACGTTACGAGCGTTCAACCACTTTTACCAACTAAACCATTACTTCCTACATTTGGGAATGCATTAAAACATTTGCCTTTGCAACTTCAGCGTGTTCCAGCAAAAAACTTCTATTTCGGCAAAGTTTAAGAGCGCAGGTGGTTCAAGTACTTTATAGACCTCAGGCGGTATTAACACAACGTTTTCACTAACTGTCGTAAATCTCAAGATGGTGCATTTATTATGATATATTAAAGTCAATTACTTCGTTGTTTTTTGCTTTCTTTTAAGGCTACCGATATTGAACCTGAACTCACAAACGAATTCACTCGAATAATAGGTTGTTAAAATAGATAAACACGGGTCCCAACGCGACATCACATTAAGTAATAATTATGTAACTCATCAAAAAGTCTCATTGAGACCCGTGTTTCTCTATTTTAGATGAAATGGAACGTGAATGCTTAAAATCTTTTTAAACAGGTTGTTATTAGGATGAATAAGCTATAACTTAATATTGTAAAATTTCATCAGAATCGATCCAGATTTTTTTTCGCAAAGAACAGTCGGGTACCCCCCACCCGAAGTAGGTATCTAAACTGCGTAGCTTTATTAATAAGGGCCTAAGCAAGGTCTCACATGGCTCTTGTAATTTCCAAATTTCTGTTAGAAAAATGCGTTTAGTGTTTACGATCGTCAGTAAACGTGCCTATTGCTTGTTTATTTTATGTGCGCCGTAAATATGGCAATAAATAAATATTTACGCGTTGGATAGACGCGTATAAAACGTAATGCGTTCTAAGAGCGCCGGTACATAAATGTTTTAAGACGATATCGCAATTGCACAGTAGAAGTAAAAAGTTTCGGTAATAGCTACGATTGCTTTGTGTCGAAGTACACAAGAGATATTTTGGTAGATAAGTTGTGTAATATAGCAGTATGTATTTCCGATATACATGGATTTCTGGTGACCATATCACCGTCATTATAGATGCTAATATTTTAAAAACAACCTAGGTCAATTTTCAATTTTATTGGTTTGCCCCTATTTAAACTAAGATGATATGGTGTTTTTCTTGATGTGCCATAGGCCTTCACCATCACGCAAAACTTAGTTTCCACAGCACTGCGCTTCAGGAACACGAGCTCTCTTTACCAGAGTCTGCTCTACCCATCTGGCTAGCGCAGTCTTTCCCAAAGTGGGCGATAACGCCCTCTTGTGGGCGCTGCAGGCTTAAAGGGGGGCGGTAAGAGACCCAGAAAAAAAATCGGGACGTTGTGTAGAGGCTTGGGAGGCGTCGTCTACTAGGAGGACTCTTACTTACTCTGACTTGACTTCAAAAATGGGGTGCGCTAAAAAATAATTTATTCTCAGTGGGCAGTAGACTAAATAAGTTTGGGAACCACTGGGCTACCGTGAGAAGTGTAGGCCAAATCCTACATTTGCCTCGTTCTCGAATGTTATTCATTTATTATCAGAACGTAAAGGTGAGTATAAACTAGAGCATTTTTAGTAATGTAACGTTCTTACGAATGTTACAATACAGGTAAAATGTACGCCGTTTGGTTTGTGAAAGGGTGAAACTGACACTGGAACTTTTAGTAGAGCGGCTTGTTATTATGTTACAAATAAATGCTATAGTTTATACTCACCTTAACTGGTATCCAGGAATCGTGGATGTAAACAGGCTCTAAGTTGTAACGTGCTCGAGCGCGTCCGACTGGTCGATAGCGCTTATGATCACTTAAGTTTACGACCGGGTGCGTGTGTTTACTCGTCGGACCAATTGCTAGTTTAATGCTTGTTGGTTTATTTATACCTGACCCTTATTTCCATTGGCATTACAGCCCTTAAACTTTATAGTAGGTACATTCCCAACTAAGTACAAATGTACCATCTGATCTAAATACATAACGTCGTACATTGAGTGTGTGATACAATTTACACCAAAGATGTGCTGGCACTTAGCAACAGCACGTGGAATGAACTTTCAAACCTTTTGAGATTGACTAATGATAGCCACTGAAACACAGTCAAAGTAATGATTTTCAGTGCATTTTGCTGTTGATCACAGCAGTGATCTTTCCTACGATGGGTTTACACTTGGTTAATCCCTGTAATCGATTTTAGACGACATCAGGTCGAGTGAGAGGGAGCGCGTTTGCAACTCAAACAGAACTCGCTCTGTTTGCGCTGTCTGGACACACGACAAGTACGGGGCACAGATTCTGATAGGTACTTTGTGATTTTGTGGTTCTTGTAAATAACAATCCCATCAAAAACAATACTTGTCAAAAAAACCAAGTTTCGCAACTCAGTTGTTCTACGGTAAAAAGTTGTGAGATCCATGTAATACCAAGTCCAGGCCAGGAAATCTTTAACGTTTTACATAAATATATTGACTTGGCCATCGCATGAAAACACGTGTAAATTAAATTATTTAGTGCGATGGCCAAGTACCCCCAAATATTTTAGTTTTTCCTTGATTCATACACCAAAAACTACTTATATTCCAAATTTGAAGCTTCTAGGTCTGCTAGAAGTGCCTTAGAGTTTTGATGATCGGTGAGTCAGTCAGTGAATCAGTGAGTGACAAAATTAAGTAACTTTGACCCGTTATAATTCTTAAACTACTGGTTCAAATTGAATGAAATTTTAAATATACCGTGTTTTTACAATGCCTGCATAGCTAATGAAAATTCAGCCTTCTAGTTTTATCCACAACGAAGTTACAGGCGGTCGAAAATGGCCTGAATTGCTTCGAGAAAAGGATGGTACGGCCGTGCCGCTTTTTTGCTCGACTTGGTGGGGGCACTGCCGTGCCCCCAGATTTTATAACAATTTTTGTTTGCTATAATCTACAATAACAATAAGTAATTTAAGCATTGGATAAACCTGATCGACCGAAAATAAATATTCATTATTTAGTGCTTTGGTAGCCACGTTAAGCCTACGGGCTAATTGAGCAGTTTCCAGCTCCTATCCATCAGGCAAGGTTGTGACTTCATACGTTATTGCAACCCATACGGTACAAGAAAACGAAATGCCTTCTAAAAATCTCATGAAACTTTCGCAGCGCATTTCCATAGGAAGCATGCAATTTTTTATTCGGCTTGGCAATACGTAACACTAATAAACAAGTTCCAGCCATGAATATTGTGTCAATGTAAGATTAATACGGCCAATTGGACATTTACGACTTGGACCCCGCCCAAACGCCCGCCACCGGTATTAGAGCATGCTTTGTTTGTACGATACGGCACAAATCATTTTCAAAACATTTAAAATCTATTGTTGCAATCTATTAAGTATTCCAAAGCTAGGCAGCAGGTATACTTGATGACCCAGAAGTAACAATTAGGCTGAGTTGCACCATTTTANTTGTGAAACGGTGAAACTGACACTGGAACTTTTAGTAGAGCGGCTTGTTATTATGTTACAAATAAATGCTATAGTTTATACTCACCTTAACTGGTATCCAGGAATCGTGGATGTAAACAGGCTCCAAGTTGTAACGTGCTCGAGCGCGTCCGACTGATCGATAGCGCTTATGATCACTTAAGTTTACGACCGGGTGCGTGTGTTTACTCGTCGGACCAATTGCTAGTTTAATGCTTGTTGGTTTATTTATACCTGACCCTTATTTCCATCGGCATTACAGCCCTTAAACTTTATAGTACATTCCCAAGTTAGTAAAGATGTACCATGTGAACTAAATACATACGTACATTGAGTGTGTGATACAATCTGCACCAAAGATGTGCCACTGGAACTTAGTAACAACAGGTGGAATGATTTTCAAACCTTTTTAGATTGACTAATGATAGACTGAAAAATACAGTCAAAGTAATTATTTGCGGTGGCTTTCACGGTTCATAACGGCAGTGAGATGATTATTTAGTGCTTTGGTAGGCACGTTAAGCCTACGGCTTAATTAAGCATTTTCCAGCTCCTATCCATCAGGCAAGGTTGTGACTTCATACGTTATTGCAACCCATACGATACAAGAAGAAAAAATATCTTCTAAAAAATCTGTCATGAAACTTTTGCAGCGCATTTCCATAGCAAGCAAGCAATTTTTTATTTGGCTTGGCAATACGTAACACTAATAAACAAGTTTCAGCCATGAATATTGTGTCAATGTAAGATTAATAAGGCCAATTGGACATTTACGACTTGGACCCCGCCCAAACGCCCGCCACCGGTATTAGAACATGCTTTGTTTGTACGATACGTCACAAATCATTTTCAAAACATTTAAAATCGATTGTTGTAATCTATTACGTATTCCAAGTTTAGGCAGAACCTATGTATAGTTGATGACCTAGAAGCACCACTTAAGATGAGTTGCACCATTTTACTTTAACTTTAACAAACGTCAAAAGTCAAACTACATACAAAAACCTATTTATTTTCTTACTCTTAAAATGATTTCGTTTAGATACGTTCAAACGCAAAATTAAATAAGACAAATGTAGTAGTTGTTATTTTTCTAATCAGCCAACAATAGGTACCTAAGTAAGTTACCTTATTTTGGCATATTGTTTATATCAAAAACTATTTGGAGAGCTTAATTCTTATCGTCTGAGACAAAAACCTAAATAAAGAGCGTCCGGTCGTAAGTTGAGCTGAGCCTTCCGGACAGGGCGGGCGGTAAATACGCCCAAGGTTAAGGCGGCTGTCAGCTGATATTTACTAAAACTGCCCTGAAATGTTGAGAAGGGACATTTCAGTGAGTGGATACTAGTAGGTCGTCTGAATTTAGTGGTTTTATGTTTTTTTGTAGAAGGAAAATAGTCCTCTTGTTGTTTTTGGTACTCGTTTAAACTGAACTGCACCATTAGAGTTAACTGCTTATATCAAGTATTGTATTTTAGACCTTATTTGATTACTTTACGACAAGATCAGAGCTGAACCCTTTTTTAAGGGTTTGCAGACTAATTCCCTCCAGAAACAGATCCCGTGCGTTTTGTATTCCGTGCGCGACGCGTCCGCGTAACGAAGTTGTGACGGCCCTTCCTCCGGGACCTTGAGCGTTTCATCAATAAGTTTAACGCCGTTTTTTTATTACGTTTTTATTGTGATTAATCCTTGGGGCGGGGAAAAAATGGATATTGGCAAGATATCCCTTTAATGCTACGAGGAAACGTCGCTTTATGACTTGCAATCTAATTTTATTTCTATAAATAGAGACACGAAAATTACTACATTGTATTGTTACTCCCAAGAGTATTTGGGTTATTTTCAATGCAATGATAGTTTGTAGTTTTTCTTGAAAGTATCGAATAGGCCCCGTCCCGCATTAAAAGCCTCTAAAAGTTTTGTCACTTCTATTTATAGGACAATTTTCTCTCTGAATATATCCACTTCCAATCGAACTGAACACTTTATCGGAGTCCTTTGTAATGCATACCTCTAACTTAAGTATTCAATAAACTTTTTTATTTCCCCTAACACATGGTAACCGCACAAACAACAAAAAGTAGTTTGTATATCGTTAGAACTATGCCCGTACTTGTATATCTGAAAGCTATAAAACTTGAACGGACACTGCGGTGGGACCACCCATATTCTTAGAATAGCCACTTACCAAAACTAAACGTGGATGGAAAATGCATAGAAGTAAAACAAATGGCTAAATTTACTTATTTAGTACGACTAAAAATACAGAGCTAAATTTAAATAAATAAGTTGATAGAGGGCTGAGAGGGATATAACCGCCTCTGTGGTCTAGTGGTAAGACCACTCATAGGTCCCGGGTTCGATTCCCAGTGGGGGAGATTTTTCTGTTCGGTTTGGTTGCTGGTAGGGCTTGTTCTAAGTCCGCCTGGCTAGCTACCACCATCTTACCTAAGTCTGTCGACATAACAACAATGTTAACAGCATTGTTGTTTTCTGGCAGTAAGAGGTAAGATAGCCAGTTCCTCCGCGTTTGAGGATTCCGGGTGAAGCTCGCTTCCACCTTCGGCCTGATCGTCACTTACCATCAGGTGAGATGCAGGCCAAGCGCTTCCTCGTTGTGGATAAAAAAAATTTTATTTATTTTTATTTTATTTTATTTATTTAAGGATAGTACACAGCACATTATTTAATGTCACTACCAGATACTAAGATACGTTACACGCTCACGGATACCGTTTACTTGTAATTTAGTTATACGTTTTATATGCATAAAATTGTTCCTATCCAAGTTAGCGTGCAAAAGTCACTTACTTGTAGAGTAGGTAAATTTATGTTTCTACAGTTTTCTCGTTGCACGTAACCCCAACAAAAGTTTGGGGCTCAAAATAAACTCCAGACTCCACGCGGCAGATACATCATCGCAGAGTGCTCGTAAATAATTCGGGCGAAACTTTAATTTGATGAAGAGAGCCCAGCGGGATGCGCCGGGTCAGGGTCGCTATCGGTAGACTGCCGCATAGATACTGATCTCTATCTACATAGAGTCTGGAGGCCTAGGAAATAGCAGTACTTGGAACCATTACAAAAATAATTTATCAATCTGTATTTGTTCTACTTAGGAATCGAACAGTTTAATCATAAATATTTACAAAATTCATTGTAACAAATCAATAAATGATGAAATTATTTTTGCTTACCGTTTGTGTTTAAAATACAGCTACAGTAGCACTTGTTAGAGCCGGAAAAGACGGAGGGTCGTGACTCCGTTTGGATTTCCAGATCATTGCCTCCCAAGCAACCTATTGTGGCCTGGAAATTGCTTTTGCTAATGAAGCCACCGAGGAATGAGTATTTTCCTGCATTAAGAAGTTTTGTTTGGGGAAAAATAAGTCTTTATTCCAATATAAAATGTTTAGCATAACATTTTGTTCTGGATTTAATCAAATTGAAATACTTTATTAGCATGTAAGCCCTTTTTAGGGCAGTTATCATAATCATCGTTTCGCGGCGCGCATTCTTGACCCAAAGTCCTCTTGTGGATAACGGTGTTGGTTGTATAATTACTTAAATGTTTACATAAGGTTTTAATTGTAATTTTTATAGTACAACTGTTTGTTTTCCTTATTAAAATAAGATAACATAAGATCATCAACGAGTTAGTATCCACTGTAAGAGCACGCCCTCACTAATTAACCAAATCCTCTATTTGTCTCTACGGAGGACTTCGCCTACTCTCTTCGCACTGACCAGACAGACATGTTGAGGAGGCCTGATGTTCGTATATTTGTCGTTCGTTACCATTTACGACATCCACTGAATGTGTAGGAGTGGTCCTGTTTCCTAGTCCCTGAGCACTTATACATATATTCCAAATATAGCTTTCCCTGCCACATGGCAACAAGTTGAATATTCCTCTGTTTTTGCAATTTTGCTATAGACAGAAAATCACCAACACCTTTTTATTTTGATACACCAAGTGATAGTATACTATTTCATTTTGATTGACAATCTTAATCCCTAAAGGCGCCATGCCCTCAATATCTAGAAATCTTATTTCTCCAACTGAATATTTTTCTGCAAACATCGAATTCATAACATTTGGCAACAAATGAAATTCCTTTGATCCGCGGGTCGCCTACGAATCAGATGTTTTCCTGCCTCAAAAAACAAAGCGACTGTAAATCAATGGCTTTGGAAGATCGTAAACGCTCGTCTGAAGTAGGGTGTGATAGTCAGCAAACGCCCCTTCTCGTAGACAAACAAACGATGGCATTGGGCGTCATCTCAGCCCGTGTTATGGCTCTTGAAGGGTCAAGGGGTCATAGACAAAATGACATCTCGACAGCACCATTCCGCCTGTAAATACGCAATAGCGGTAGTTGAGGTTCTTTTCAGTTTCATGTACAACTTTTTTGTGGAGTAGGATTTCAGTTTTGCAAAAAAAATATAGATTTTAGTACTAATACATTTTAATACCTTGTGCCTAACCTAATCTACCTTAAATTTAACGATGCGTTTTTTCTTTACATTAAATGCAGATAACATAGAATACTTATTAAGTAGATTGCTCTTATAACGTCTATCTTCCGGCACTCCTACAACAAACTACCTTACAAAAATCAACATCACGTTAAGTGAAACGTAGTAACGAAGAAGAAAAACTAAAGTAAACAACTTTAAAATGCACTTATTTTTAGTCGTTCACTATAAAGTTAGGAATCACGCGAAAAATTTCTTGGACGTTACTTAGAATTCATGAATAACTTGAAGCGTTGAAAGGAATATCACGTTGTTTTATTATCCACAAAAGTTCCCCTTTTCCCTGGAATATGGGAATCCTATTGTTTCGTCATCCATCTGCCGCTGGCGGCCAGCCAACCGATGGCTGGGGCACGAGTTATGTCAGTGATATCTTGACGACCGTTAATATGCGAGATATTTATTGGGCTTATTTGCCGAGGTGGCGAATAAATGATATTGCTGAACATTAACACACATACTTATAACATGAAATAGTGCCTAATCTTTTTTATATTATGGCTCTCGTTACAAGGCGTTTAGTCGATTAGGTAGTTATAGGTCTCCCCTCTCGCGGTGAAGTAGGAAAAAGTGATGATGTTCTTACTTTATATCTAGCTCAATAATATATTCTTTTTGAATCTGTGTTATTGTTAATTAATCAGCAAACAAATTACAAATTCAGATGATATGGGATTCAATCTGTGATAATTTTATCACCGAAAAGTTCCACGTAAAGGTAACAACGAATCAAGCTAGTATTCCTGCACCACTACTCAACAAAGTTTGAGGTTGCAGCGGTGAATTAGCCGGCCGTAGCAAGCGCCGTCCCATGAGATAGGACCCTCCCACATCGGCTAAGTGCCCCTTCATCTACTAGCACGTCAATGCCACATGCCGCAGTCATCCTCGACACAGTTTAATAGAGTGCGCTGTGACCAACACTGGTCACTGGGATACCTATTGTAATAGCCGGCTGCAACTGGCCAGTCCTGGGAAGTCCACTTGACTTAAATAAGCGGCTCTCCATTTAGGTATTACTGTCTGGATTGTATCATAAAGAGGTTTTCGTGGTCACCAGTGAAAGAGTGGCCAATTTAACAAATCGCTTAAACGACAAAACGCTCCCAAATATAATGCAACTTCAGTAAAAACTGTAAAAGGCATTCTCTGTATGTCAATAAAAATGTAAGAGAGAAAACTACATACTGTAAGACTTACGTAGTTTCTTTTGTAGCTAACGTAAAAAGAGTAACAACGTACAAAAACGTTGGTGTTATTTGATGATTGTTTAAAACTGGCTGCGCATCCTTATTCCCTTATTCCATACTCTTTGGCTAACCAAAAATGAGAATGCTGTCACGCCACGAGAGGGCGCTGCTCATTTCGAAACTTCTAGAAGACGCGGGAACTACCAGTCACTGAAACTATTGGATGTGAGCCCCGGCCGCCCAATCTCAAAACCCAGGACTTTGCAAGTAAGCGCCTACCGGCAGTGTTGGCCAAACCTTCCTTACCTGTAGCGGCCCAGCCAATAAAGAAACTTGCCCAGGTTCAATCTTCCTCCAATAATGTTTTCCTGTTTTGACAAAATGATAGGTACTCCATTCCAACCAAGGCCATTAATGAAAATGAGATAACGAACTATTCCTTCTACACGGAAATATTAGGAAAACCTTATGTTTCAGAATACGTGGAATCAAGCCAATTACGAGTACAAACAGATACATAATATGAACGCGTACCTATTACTCATGTTCGTTCAGTTGTATGCACATGAAGAGCGAACCTCCGCGAATTCGGGTTAATTTTACGACACGACAACGGGGCAAGGCGGACAATCAAATACCACATGAATGTGACAATGTGACATTTGTACCGCTTTAATTTTTGATTTATAGGAACTTTGAAGTGAGAATTGTGAGTGGGAGTAAGAGTTGTGAGTGGAAGTGAGAGTTGTGAGTGGGAGTGAGTGATTGAGACTAACGAGTAAAAACTGGTAGGTCCTACATAGCTACTTCCAATATTCTACGGATCTCAACAAATAAAACAAAAACCCTTGTAAGGTTATTCTANTTATTCTACTGGTAGCTATCAGCAGTTCATTTAGTAACCTAATATTTTTAATTTCCAAAATAGCGATGCCCCCAATGATAACCAGCTTTATTAATTGCCATCTTAATTGGACAATTAGTAATTTTAATTACCAGCCGTTACAGTATCGACGAAAATCTAAAGTGCCCCGAGAACTGTTCGTTACCATTTTTATTGTTCAAATTAAAACCGATTTCATGTTCCACTGGGTTTAATAAAACACTATTAAACGTTAATTTGTCGTACTTTCAGTTATTTGCAAGTTGAATGAGCAATTTACGAATAATGAAACTAACGAATTGTGAAGTAATGGTATAAAAGAGTATAATTTAATGGTCAGTGTGCCAGACAAATAATTATTGTCTTTGCTCTAACAGATTTTTTCTGCTAATTCTTACGCTATTTTTATTTAAAATATTACTCTACGTTATTCTGCGAATAGATGGATAGGGATATTTAACCTGTCTATTTTAAGCATATTTACTTAAGCGCCACTGCCCGCTGTCGTGTGGGCGTGCCCTTATAACAACAATAGTTTTGCCAACCTTTTCATACTAATCAGCAGTTTCGATCGCTGCCTCCATTGTCGGCGCTGCTAGGTCCGATTTGATTACACTATCTGTTTACCGAGGGACATTGTAAAACCCTTCGCACAAAAGCCTTTGTGGTACATTTTAATATTCGTGTATTCTCGATTGGGCGCGGGGATCGTGCTAGTCAACACATGCGAGCAGGATAACTGTACGATCGAAATTACGAACGAAGCAAATTTTTATGCTTCGTGCTTTTGTTTCTGTGTTTGATTAGGATTTTGGAGGCTTGAAATAGTGCTATTATTTGAAGATAAACATTATTTCACGCTTGGGCAAGCACATCAAACCGACGTCATTCTGAATCCTTCATTTTTCTATCATTTGCGTCTGGCAAATTAGAGAGGGTCGTGCTCATGTAGTGATGACAAAATGACCTGATATTGATAATGAGGAACCAACCTACATATTTCAGCATCAATAAATACGAACATGACTGAAAACCTAAAGCTAATGATTATATTGTATGGGTTTCTCACTCAGTTCAGTATTCATTTATTAAGGCAAATTGCATTTACGGGTTAAAACAATAATTTCAGTAATGACCACGGCAGCCCGCCCTTTTGCAGCCAAGCGGCTCGTAAAGACAAATATGTAGTTTTAAGCACCGCCCATTGTTTCTGGATTTTATTATTGACATCAAAGCGTTATGGTTCCGATGGGTTCTATTATTATCAACGCCGTACAAAGGCCGCTATTTTTACGATGCCTGGGGCACAACGTAAATAGGCACAGAAGACTGGCGCGTACAATAACTCATGTGCTTTATTTAAGTTGCAACTTTATTCCACTTGATAATTACGTAAATGCGCTTGGTAGAATTGTCTTAGGCTTGTAGTGTAGGTATTTGACAGGATTTTTGGGAGTATATTTTAGTTCGTCAATAAAACACCGTTTACCAGGTGGATTCCTATCACTCAATAGGGATGATAACTGGGTAATGAAATGGAAATTATATTTAGTCCGTAAGACAGATAATTAGAAAATATTAGACTCATAAGTATTTTTTATTTTTTTTCCATAATCGAATTAAAATTAAAATTTCAATTATTAGTCCGTCAGACAGATAATTTGAAAATATTAGACTCGTATTTTTTATTTTCTTTCATAATTAAATAATAATAGTATTATATTGAGTTGAAATGTCGCGTGACGTCACTTTTGAGTAAAAATTCTCCGCAAGCGTGACGTATCGCGCCATTTCAACTCGATGTAGCACTGTTATTATTTAATTATGAAAGAAAATAAAAAATATGAGTCTAATATTTTCTAATTATCGGTCATGACGGACTAATAATTGAAATTTTGTCATCTAGCCTATTGTCTTTTTTCACTACATACTTCTGATTGTTAGTTTTAGTAGTTGCAGGCTAGACGAGAAGATTATATACTTTAAATTATTACATAATAATATCATCAGCTTTAAAGGCGATCCTTCTGAGTCGTTAAGTACATTGTGCCAAAGGGCTGAAGCCACAAAGACGTAATTAACCGGTTATGGCTGGAGCGTCGTAAACCCCATGTTTTTGTTTCACCCAACTCTTTGACGGACGGCATGAAATAGATTAGCGCTATCATTATGTACTATTATACTGTTATACACATGTTATTAGCTTTTAATCAAGTTGAAGTGAAATGTACTGTTATTATCCATAAACGTAACCTAAGCTAAAATAAAAATAAACTTTTGCAAATGTGTCAAATTAACGTTTTAAAAAACTTCGTACCAAAACTGCAAACTAGCTAGTTTGCTTTGAAACTTGAGCACTTATTTTTAGTTCGAGCAAAAAAATGGCGTGACCCAACAAGATTTTAAAACTAAACTTTTAAAGTTCGAAAGTTTTGTTTTACCATTCAGAATTTTGAAATGAAAATAGCATACATTTGTTAATAATTATATTTTGTAGCGATGAAGTGTAGTAACATAATGCAATGGGGATGTTGCCTGGGTCAAAAAGCAAGAGTTTTAATTAGTCCGTCAGTTAACTTATCAAAAAATACTCTACACGTATTTTTCACTTTTTCAAACTAATGAAAATTTAAAGAGATAAAGCGCCCCAAAGTTCATAAGAAGAGGCCCGTGACGTCAACGCTTGCTTAAAAATGCCGCACGTTGTGACGTCGTGCGCAACTTCAACGCACCATAACTATGTAATTATTTGTTAGATTGACAAATAAAAATATATGTGTCCAATATTTTATGATATTAAACATTACGGACTAAAAAAATTTTTTTAGGCAACTAGCCTATTAGATAAAATTTATGGAGACTTACTGTAGATTTTGTACATTATACCTAACCATTTTGTTGTTAAAAATACAAATAAGTATATCCAACCAAAGCCCGATTTTATGATGATTGGTACAGCTGTTTTACTTAATTTATTATTAACTAACAAAGTTACGTTTATATTCTATTTGTTGGCAATGTTTTAAGTTATTAATCCAGATGATACTGTCGCGATTCATCAGGACGCATTTTAAATTGGATGTTCCCATTGAAAATACTTAAAAGTGGTACCTACCCAGTGAGGTTTCTTTTGGAATTCAATCAAACACTGCGCCGAGCTGTTCCGTTCCCTCAGGCGATGTATAAGGGATCTCATTTTGAAGATGTAATAGGATTAAATAGCAAGCCGGCATTGCTTTGTACATTTGTAAGTACTTTTTTTCTGATCCGCACGTCTATTAACGCAATCGTTCGTTCGTTCGTTTCAGCCGAAAGACGTCCACTGCTGGACAAAGGCCTCCCCCAAGGATTTCCACAAAGACCGGTCCTGCGCCGCTTGCATCCAGGTACCGCATTAACGCAATATTGACTCCAATTTCGCAATTTATGAGAGCGAAGATTTCTAAAAATGTTAATATCAATAATGATATTTGTGTATTTATGTCAAATGGTTATAAATACAGTATTATGATTTTTTCCGTGGGAGAGCCACGCTTCGCATTAAATGGGCTGGCTCGACCGCAGTGATACCACAGCCTCACAGAAAACCACACTTACTCACTGTGTTTCGCCGAGTGAGTGAGGGTACCGGAGGCCCAATCGGGGGGGAATGGGTGTTAAAAGTTGGCAGGGCACTTGTGACTCCGCTGATGTTACGGGTATCACATAAAAACATAAACCTCTTTCTGGCGCAGTCGGGTAAAAAAATTATTCATCCTTTTCTCGTGTCTAGTTCCCGTATGTGAATCAATTTATGTACCTCATACACACATTGCCTGTGTTTATTGCACGTATGTTTGTGTCGGAGTATCCAAGGTTATAATATTTGGACGCTTACAAAAATATACTTTATAGCGTGCCAACAAAGACGGATCAATCGTTTGATCCTTTGAACCTTATAAGATAAAGCGTTAGATTTCTCTTTGGGGATGTGAAAGTTATCTGTTTGTTCCGTTCTTAACCGAGGTTGCATCAATACAGCAACTCACACAGTTTACACGCCCGCCTTGTAGCCATCACAATACTAGAGTTATTGAACTGCGGCTTTGCCAAAAGCTTAGAAGTACTGAACTCAAATGAAAATTCCACAATAACGAATTAACAAAAATATATAAACAGATTTCTTTAAGCCTGGGTTGCATCATCTTACTTTAACTACTTTTAACAATNGCTAAACGAACGCACTCTTTGATGGTTTGCGAGGCGAAAAGTGGTACGGGGAGGTCCCTTTCTATTATACGTACTATAACTTTAGGCTAAGTTACTTGTAACATAGTGTACTTAAAATCGCGGCACCTATCCCACTGGGGCATGTATCCTGGAATTACCCTATCACATAAAAACATAAACCTCTTTCTGGCGCAGTCGGGTAAAAAAATTATTCATCCTTTTCTCATGTCTAGTTCCCGTATGTGAATCAATTTATGTACCTCGTACACACATTGCCTGTATTTATTGCACGTATGTCTGTGTCGGAGTATCCAAGGTTATAATATTTGGACGCTTACAAAAATACACCAAAAACAATGGATAACCCTGTAACCATCGATAAGGCTCGCCATGGTCTCCCTAACGTCCAATTTTGACCCCAGTAAAAATATCACCGTTTTCAAGATTTTTAAGTTTTTGGTCATTTTTAGAAAATTGCCACCTGCGATTACTTTTTCTCATGCCATTTCTACAAATGAGGATACTTTTCAATCTAGTTTTTTTCTTTATCACAAGGGATAGTTGGGCTATCAAAAGAAAATAACAAACTTCAACAAACTAGTTTGAAAGTATGAAAATTTTAAGAAATTGCAGAAGAAAAGGAAAAAATAATTCATTGTCTTGCACTTTTGATCAGCCATCGTGTAAAAAAAATGTAGGAAGACCATCGTGCCCATTACCTTAAAAACTTCCTTGGTTAATTGAGATTCTGGAAAGGTATCACAAGCCTATGTATCCTGTATTATTTTTATCTTATGGCTACTTGAATAGCAACTAGTATGAAAACTGCAAAAATAAGTTTTTCTCGTAATAGTTAAACTAGTACTGCATAGTGGCATTAAATACAAATGGAGAATTTTTAGCGTAGGAATATAAATAAAGCAACATTTTATCATCATCATCATTTCAGCCGTAGGACGTCCACTGCTGAACATAGGCCTGTACCCCAATGTTTTTCATAATGACCGCTTGGTAGCGGCCTGCATCCAGCACCTTCCTGCTTACCTTTATGAGGTCGTCGGTCCACTTTGTAGGTTGACGTCCTACGATGCGCTTTCCGGTACGTAGCCTCCACTTGAACCCTGTTGCCCCATTGGCCGTCCGTTCTGCGTTTTTGTGATTACTTATTTTTTGTTTTACACCTTATAAATGTGCCTATAGACAGATGCCCGTGATGATACACGGCTCGGAAACGTGGATTTTTTGCACAGCGTGCTATGGAAGGGGCTATGCTCGGGTTTCTTTACGAAACCGTATCAGAAATTAGGAGACCTGTAAACGAACTAAAGTCGCTGACATAGCCCGACGGATCAGCAAGCTGAAGTGGCAAAGGGCAAGGCACAGTAGTTCGCAGAACTGAGGCAGCAGGGTTCAAGTGGAGGCTACGTACCGGAGAGCGCATCGTAGGACGTCCACCTACAAAGTGGACCGACGACCTCATAAAGGTAAGCAGGAAGGTGCTGGGTGCAGGCCGCTACCAAGCGGTCATTATGAAAATCATTGGGGTACAGGCCTATGTTCAGCAGTGGACGTCCTATGCCCTCTAAATGTTTTGCGGTCACTTTTTCCCGTAAACAAGCCATTCATTTGTCCACATATACACTCAAAGGGACTTCACTTGAACGCAAAACCAGTATTAAAGATCTCGGTGTAACGCATGACATGAAGCTATTATTTGACTCTCATATCGATAATATCGCAACCAAAGCCTGTCAGGCCCTCGGATTTGTGATGCGTAGCTCTGTTGGCTTTACTAAGGCTAAAACACTGAAGATTTTGTACTGCACCTTTGTCCGTAGCCACTTAGAATATGCGTCACAGGTTTGGAACCCTAGATATCAGGTGTACATATCTCGACTGGAGAGTATTCAGAGGAAGTTTGTGAAATTTATCTGCTTTCGCATGAAAGAATCTTATAATTCCTCAGAATACCTACCCCTTTGCAGAAAACACCACCTTCTTCCTTTGGAACTGAGGCGCGAGATAGCGGACGTCACATATTTGCAAAAGATTGCCACAGGTGTAATTGACTGCCCACACCTACTAGCCAAAATATCTCTGAGGGCGCCTCTAAGGCCCATGAGATTTAATCCACTTATTTTTCTTCCGAAGGCGACCACTAACTATAGACAGAATAGCTTTATATGGCGTGCTGGCGACAGATTTAACAGACTGAGTAAGGAACTAGATATTGATTTATTCCATACTAGCATACCAGCGCTTAGGCGGCTGCTGAGCGAGCGTTTTTTCAAGCCTATCATGTAAGTTTTTTTTTTTTATCATGTTGTTTATTATAAATATGAGGTAACGGGAACTCTAATATAGTAAAATTACTATCTCTTTATTACAACATTAGGTGTATCGTGTATCGTATAAATTTTATCTGTTTTTATAATTTCTTTAAATATCCACCACTATTCTATCTGTGGGGACCTATAAGTGGTTTTCAAGTGTTATTAACTGTAAAATAATCAATTATGTAAACCCTGGTCTTCCTAATATAAATAAATAAAAATAAATAAAAATAAATAAACAAACGTCAAAAGTCTGTGAAACTCCATACAAAAACACCGGTTATAATACGGTTAAAGTTAAAGAGTAACGTTGACGCTAAGTTTTATTAACAGACAAAAGATTGGTCTAATCTTCCTTTTTTTTGCAAGTAGGCTTTTCCAAAGCACTTTCATACGTCCCAGTATTATGCCTACCACTGCTTCGGGACAATATTTCATAATGACCCAGTGCTGAAAAGAAGCAGCGCAAGAAACTCAGTCACTATTTTCAGCCTCCATTTCAGGTGTTTACAATCTTAAAAATATAGTTCAGTTTATAATAACCTCAATAACAAGTTTACCCGTTTTCAGCCACGTGTTAAGCTAAGTAATTTTATCTTTTTAACATCTAGCCACGTGTCTCATCATACCGCGTTACAGTCGCTGTCTGTCAACAACGTGGGTGGTTTTGTTGGTATTCACAGGCGACTGAACTGTTGTTTACACAACGGAACGTCCTTGATTATAATTATGGCACGTCCTTTATTAAGGTTATGGTCATACGATAGTGTTGTTATTGTTAGTGTTGTATTTTGTGTGGTTTCTTTGTGACCTTCGTATGCGGGTGAGTTCGTCAATTCCATCCCAGGCTAACAATTGTCGGTTGTTCTTTTCTACGAATCTAATGAGCTGCCCACTCCCTTAATTTTATTATGTATATCATCGATATTGCATTATTTGTGATAAGTATTGTGCTATTTATCCTCTAGATATGTTGTTAAGGATAGTATTGAATAACATTAAACCTATGTGTATAAACGTGATCGACAAAACGTTATTTCATTTCGAACTTACAATAGAAAAGAAAAAAGTCATTAGCATTACTTAGGATACTAACTGTTGTTTATTTTTTCTGAATGCTTGTGCCCCTCTGACAAAAAGGCACCCGCTTATCATACATCAAGACCGCGTCAGGGCTTGTCTCGAAACTGATTTTCAGCCACAGACGAAAAGCATTTTCGATGTAGGTTCTAAGGTGAATCCTAAATACACCTTTTCATCATCAGTCGTACATTACACTTAACATATTTAACCTCCTAATCCTTCTGTAGTGAACCCTTATTAAAGGGCGGCTTCACCCTCGTAATTATGATATGTAGCTGAGGTTTATGCGTAATTATCTTGAATTTTATGAGGCCAAAGATGCTTCGCCCCACGCAGTTTTACACGCAAAAGCGTGAAATATGTTTTTAAACGTGAATAATGTTTAAACTAATTAAAAATACGTTTTATGGGCGAATAAAAGATGCACACATACCTATAGTATACATAGCAAGGAATGTTAAGTTAAAGCAAATTTTAAATTTTAGGTAGCTAGTTTATTTATTTTATTAAGTAATATCAATTTTTAAACAGTACCAAGACAAAATACACTGATGAAATAGTGTTATAATTTTCCCTAGTACTACTTTTGGTACATACTCGTACTTTTAGTCAGAATAATGTTCCATTCATTCATTCCAGCATCGCGACATTTATCCTCTACTTTATTGTACGTGTGATTAAACAAACCCTTTATTTCGAGTGCGTATTTTTATAACCTTAGCAGTCCTGAAGTCATCCAACAACGAGTCACTCGCAACTGATCCTTAACTCACTAGGCGTAAGGTTCAAATCAGCCTTTAATTCTACTTGACTATACGACAATGAGGGCTGTAACCACTATTTACAAATACTTTCGGCGGACTCCCGCGATAACACTAAGCCACGCCGTTACCGCGGCGAGTCTGTCCAGGAATTGCTCGAACAAGGACGGGAAAAGGAATTTCGTCGGCTTTCGGCCGCAAACTGCAGTTTTTGGGATCCCTACGAAGTGTTTATGGCCTCTTATTACGATGTAAGACGTTTAATCTTATTATACCTATCTTATTTTCTCTTTATCATCCACTTATGAGACACACACATCCACTATTAGTCTCTATAAAAGTTTTTATGTCTTCGATTGCATCACATTTTTAAAAATTTATGAATACTGAATTTTGTAATGCCACCTGGAGGAAAAGTACTCTTAATACTGTAGATTAAAAATTTCACTCAAAGAAAACATTTCTTTGTTTTTGAAAAGCAAGAGAACAGCATTCCAAAAAAAAATCCATCCTGTATAACGCTAATGTTAACTTACTTGTCAACGAACTATTTTGACTAAGATTTCTAATCCATCGATTTATCTGAAATCTAACTAAGAGCAATTTTAATTAAATTGTACTCTGTCTTAAAACGTGATTACCGTTCAATAAACTTAATGTTTTCTTTGTTACTTGTTACGAATGGGCAAACCAAACAATAATTTGGCTAATGGTTCTTGTAAATTACCTTAAGAGAAGGCCAAAAGTAAACACGGATAGTCCTCTTTAAAATTAGAGGGTCGTGGCAGAGACCGTAATGTCGCCCAGAGGACCAATCATGGCGGGCTGGCTGGTCATCAGCACTGCGCAAGTAGAATCACCAGTTCAGTATACTCGTATACATTATAAACAATGACAAAAAATAGGTAATTTTTCTATTTATAAGTACAAAACTTTTAAAAGCTATGTTTACAGGGGCACTTTAAAATATATTTATTCTAGCTGCCTCAGCGAACCTCTTACCGCCTAGTTCATCATAAATAATGTAGGATTTTAATAGAGAAATAATTTTTCAAATCGGTTTCGGTTCAGTAGTTTCGGAGCTTATTCAATCATCATCATCATTTCAGCCATAGGACGTCCACTGGTGAACATAGACCTCCCCCAATTATTTCCACTATGGCCGGTTATTTAATACGAGAAGCAAACAAACAAGTCTTTCCCCTTCATAATATTAGTGTAGATAGAGCTTTTCTATTCTTTTTCGGGTCTGGGTGTTACTATGTATAATATGTATGTATTTAAAAAAAAAAGTATATAAGTAGTAACTATATCCGTTAAGCTAGCACCCATAACACAAGCATATTAATTGCTTACTTTGGGGCTAGATGGCGCTGTGTGAGATTGTCCAAAGATATTTATTATTATTATTTATTATTATTCTAAGTAGAGTTAAAATCTTTTGTCCTATAACAGCTGTCATCCCCTCGGGTGGTCCAGAAGAGATATTTTCCTGGCAATAGGTATAATAAATAGCTACTCTATTTATTTATGTCTTTAGAAGTAGATAGCTTTATAGAACTAAATCAAAAAATAACTTTTCAATCGCCAGGACTGGCTGTCGTCCTTGGGCTGTAGTACTGAGTGTCCTCCGTTCTAATTGTTTGCTTTCTCTTGGGAGGAAATGGCTCACCGCACGCGATGGGAACAAAGTCCTTGTTTGATAACACGACTCTGTAGTTCCTACACATCTAACAAAATCGTAGTCTCAGCCATTACAGACCATGGTATTATAACCTGATCCATTAAAACCTACTTACTAAACGTTTTAGAAAAGAGTTGCAAAATAATAAATGAATAAAAATGATATTTTTATTGACTTATTTAGGGTGTCATGAAAAGTAACCAAAACGACAACAGCTAGAATAATTCCACAGGGTTTATAAGCACATCAAACTATTGATTTTTAATCCAAATAGCACCGATTACAACTGCATAATAAAATACTACAGAGTTAAGCTTGATGAGCCGTCATAATATGTTTGACATCTTATTGGGCTGGCTACTGCTAAAAAAAATAGAAAAACCTTGACATTCAAAACAGGAAATCTTTTAGAAAATCTTCAATCTTTCATTTTATCATAAGGTGCAAAGGAGAACTGCTTACACTCGACTCGACGTATACGCTTACCTACAGGTAAGCTGTCAACTTACAGCTTTCTTTTTGGCAAACACTTGGGCATTGGAAATCATGATTTCGCCAAATCACGTCGTGTGAAGGTTTGACAAGGTTACTAAACTCGTCTTTTATTTGAGCATTCAACTGTCTTCACTTAAAGACGTTTGGGGACAAATAAAATCGGATGGTTTCCTTTTTATTTGCCTTTGGAATCCCTGGTCCTTTGCCCTTAGTCCCGGTCCTTCACTTTTCATAGCTTAAGAATTTGTATGAATTCTTATCCTCTTAATTTGGAAAGTCGGAGAATAATAAGTATTAAAATTTTACGTTCCTATTTACGTACCTACCTATCAAAACATCTACAAACTTATGGAAGTACTAAGTATCTTACTAAACGGATAAATACCTGCATATAGCTAGACTAGCGGCCGCCCTCGACTTAGTACCGTTTTACTCCCTTAGGAGTACAGTTTCATAATATAATCAGTTCTTAGTGGATGTTTTCACTCTATTAAGGAACCTACCTGCCTTTCAAGTTTGTAGGTGTAATAGTATTTGAGATTTCGTGATTAATCAGTGAGTGGTATTTCGCTTATTTATTAAACAACAACTCTTGCCCACGACTTCGTTCGCGTAGAAGTCGAAAACGTTCTCATAGGATTTTTAATGGTTTTTAACGTTACTAAATGTTTGAATACTTATAAAATATGAAAATCTTTAAAAGTGTAGGGATTTGAATCACCAATCTTCCAGAATGCCACATACAACTGGCCGCGGGAGAAGCAGCTTTTCTTCAAGTCTACTCCAGCTACCTTCAGGGCCTCCGATAAAACTGTGCGCGCGCTTAGTATCGAAAATTAGTTTATACAGCGCAAGCAGGTGCCCGCAGTATGGCCGTCGTCCATTACTATGCATTCATAGGGGGGCGCACGCAGCGGGCACCCGCTCCGAGGTTAAGTGGAAGCTCCTAGAGTATGACTCAAGATCTTTGTTTATGGTCATTGCGAAGCAGACTTTGATGGGAATCTGCACTCTCTTAAATTCTAAGTGATAATTTCATGGTGTAAGGGGAATCATAGGAATAAATACAGACTCTCCTCAAGAACAACCAGTTAATATTAGTTGCCTCGATTACATTGCGATGCAATGTTTAAACTTGCAATCTGACATTGAGTCTTCAAACATGACATGAGTGTCAAAAATGCACTAAGAAGTAATTGATATTATCAACTTTGAAGCAAATCACCACTAAAATAACTTTCTACCCCTTTTAATATCGTTAGGTGATGAATTTCAATAAATTACGAAATACGACTTCCATTTTTAATTCTGTTAAAGGATGTTTATGCAAAATTTGAAGCAGATTGGACGAAGAAATCACGTTATCCCATACAAACTTTGCCCCCCTTTTTCACCTCCTTAGGAGCAATCTTTTCTTATCCGATGCCTACGTCATACAAAAAATACACCCTCCATGTTTCAGGTATCTACGATCAGCGGTTAAAGGCCGATTTACACATATCGGTGAAGTCACATTTCAGGCTCAGTACCGGCACAGTGCGAAATATTCTTTCATACAGTTTCTATGAACGCATCCCCACTTGTCAGTGTCAGTGTCAGTGTCGACACAGTGCTCTGTGTCAGTGCCGACACCGGCAATCACGGACGTATTCGTTGACGATGATATTTTTTGTCGGATCACAGACGCCGCCGCGGCATCAAAAACAAAATAGTTTCTGGACAAGAATAAACAGCTCTCTGACATTTTAAAATATTCAAAATATTTCACTGACGCAACACTGTAGCACTGATACTGAACTGAGCGGAACTGTGCGGAACTGTGGCTTCACTGATATGTGTGAATCGAGCTTTAGGCTGTGCTTTGATCCATCTGTGGCGCGCGCAGTATCTACTTGATAATTATTTTGCTGCAATGTTACATTATAANAAGTAATCACAGGTGGCAATTTTCTAAAAATGCACAAAAACTTAAAAATCTTGAAATCAGTGATATTTTTACTGGGGTCAAAAATGGACGTTAGGGAGATCATGGCGAGGCCTATCGATGGTTACAGGGTTATCCATTGTTTTTGGGACACCCTGTATACTTTATAGCGTGCCAACAAAGACGGATCAATCGTTTGATCCTTTGAACCTTATAAGATAAAGCGTTAGATTTCTCTTTGGGGATGTGAAAGTTATCTGTTTGTTCCGTTCTTAACCGAGGTTGAATCAATACAGCAACTCACACAGTTTACACGCCCGCCTTGTAGCCATCACAATACTAGAGTTATTGAACTGCGGCTTTGCCAAAAGCTTAGAAGTACTGAACTCAAATGAAAATTCCACAATAACGAATTAACAAAAATATATAAACAGATTTCTTTAAGCCTGGGTTGCATCAATGACCCAGTGCTGAGAAGAAGCAGCGCAAGAAACTCAGTCACTATTTTCAGCCTCCTTTTCAGGTGTTTACAATCTTTAAGATATAGTTCAGTTTATAATAACCTCAATAACAAGTTTACCCGTTTTCAGCCACGTGTTAAGCTAAGTAATTTTATCTTTTTAACATCTAGCCACGTGTCTCATCATACCGCGTTACAGTCGCTGTCTGTCAACAACGTGGGTGGTTTTGTTGGTATTCACAGGCGACTGAACTGTTGTTTACACAACGGAACATCCTTGATTATAATTATGGTACGTCCTTTATTAAGGTTATGGTCATACGATAGTGTTGTTATTGTAAGTGTTGTATTTTGCGTGGTTTCTTTGTGACCTTCGTATGCGGGTGAGTTCGTCAGTCCCAGGCCAACTGTGGTCGGTGATTCTTTTCTACGAATCTAATGAGCTGCCCACTCCCTTAATTTTATTATGTATATCATCGATATTGTATTATTTGTGATAAGTATTGTGCTGTTTATCCTCTAGATATGTTGTTAAGGATAGTGTTGAATAACATTAAACCTATGTGTATAAAGGTGATCGACATCGATCGATCGACAAAACGTTATTTCATTTCGAACTTACAATAGAAAAGAAAAAAGTCATTAGCATTACTTAGGATACCAACTGTTGTTTATTTTTTCTGAATGCTTGTGCCCCTCTGACAAAAAGGCACCCGCTTATCATACATCAAGACCGCGTCAGGGCTTGTCTCGAAACTGATTTTCAGCCACAGACGAAAAGCATTTTCGATGTAGGTTCTAAGGTGAATCCTAAATACACCTTTTCATCATCAGTCGTACATTACACTTAACATATTTAACCTCCTAATCCTTCTGTAGTGAACCCTTATTAAAGGGCGGCTTCACCCTCGTAATTATGATATGTAGCTGAGGTTTATGCGTAATTATCTTGAATTTTATGAGGCCAAAGATGCTTCGCCCCACGCAGTTTTACACGCAAAAGCGTGAAATATGTTTTTTAAACGTGAATAATGTTTCAACTAATTAAAAAATACGTTTATGGGCGAATAAAAGACGCACACATGCCTATACATAGCAAGGAATATTAAGTAATTTATATTTTATTTTATTTGTAATATTAATTTTTAAACAGTAGCAAAACAAAATACACTTTGATGAAATAGTGTCATAATTTTCCCTAGTACTTACCTACTACTTTTGGTACAACATGTTCGTACTTTTAGTAAGAATAATGTTCCATTCATTCATTCCAAGATCGCGACATTTTGTCCTCTACTTTATTGTACGTGTGATTAAACAAACCCTTTATTTCGAGTGCGTATTTTTATAACCTTAGCAGTCCTGAAGTCATCCAAAAACGAGTCACTCGCAACTGATCCTTAACTTACTAGGCGTAAGGTTTAAATCAGCCTTTAATTCTACTTGACTGTACGACAATGAGGGCTGTAACCACTATTTACAAATACTTTCGGCGGACTCCCGCGATAACACTAAGCCGCGCCGTTACCGCGGCGAGTCTGTCCAGGAATTGCTCGAACAAGGACGGGAAAAGGAATTTCGTCGGCTTTCGGCCGCAAACTGCAGTTTTTGGGATCCCTACGAAGTGTTTATGGCGTTCTTATTACGATGTAAGACGTTTCATCTTATTATACCTATCCTCATCCACTTATGAGTGTAGGTTTTCACTATTAGTATCTATAGAAGTTTTTATGTTTACGATCTACACCATATTTTAAAAAAATATGAATAGTATTTTTTTATGATAAGATAAGATAAGATAAGATAATCATTTATTGTCTTTTCTGTAAGCAACAAACAACTAAATAAAGAAAACTTAATCTTTAACGCTAATGCTATACGACTTATCAACGAACTATTTTGACTTTGAGTTCTAATCCCTCGAGTAATCTGAAATCTAACTAAGAGCAATTTAAATTAAATTGTACTCGGTCCTAAACCGTGATTACCGTTCAATAAACTTAATGTTTTCTTTGTTACTTGTTACGAATGGGCAAACCAAACAATAATTTGGCTAATGGTTCTTGTAAATTACCTTAAGAGAAGGCCAAAAGTAAACACGGATAGTCCTCTTTAAAATTAGAGGGTCGTGGCAGAGACCGTAATGTCGCCCGGAGGACCAATCAGGGCGGGCTGGTCATCAGCACTGCGCAAGTAGAATCACCAGTTCAGTATACTCGTATACAGTATAAACAATGACAAAAAATAGGTAATTTTTCTATTTATTTATAAGTATAAAACTTTTAAAAGCTATGTTTACAGGGGCACTTTAAAATATATTTATTCTAGCTGCCTCAGCAAACCTCTTACCGCCTAGTTCATCAAAAATAATGTAGGATTTTAATAGATAAATAATTTTTCAAATCGGTTTCGGTTCAGTAGAGTCGGAGCTTATTCAATCATCATCATCATCATCATTTCAGCCACAGGACGTCCACAGACCTCCCCCAATTATTTCCACTATGGCCGGTTATTTAATACGAGAAGCAAACAAACAAGTCTTTCCCCTTCATAATATTAGTGTAGATGGAGCTTTTCTAAGTAGAGTTAAAATCTTTTGTCCTATAACAGCTGTCATCCCCTCAGGTGGTCCAGAAGAGATATTTTCCTGGCAACAGGTATAATAAATAGCTACCTACTCTATTTATTTATGTCTTTAGAAGTATATAGATAGCTTTAGAGAATTTTTTTTTAATAAATCAAACAACTTTACAATCGCTAGGACTGGCTGTCGTCCTTGGGCTGCAGTACTGAGTGTCCTCCGTTCTAATTGTTTGCTTTCTCTCGGGAGGAAATGGCTCGCCGCACGCGACGGGAACAAAGTCCTTGTTTGATGACACGACTCTGTAGTTCCTACACATCTAACAAAATCGTAGTCTCAGCCATTACAGACCATGGTATTATAAACTGATCCATTAAAACCTACTTACTAAACCGTTCTTACTAAACGTTTTAGAAAAGAGTTGCGAAATAATAAATGAATAAATGTTATTTTATTGACTTATTTAGCGTGTCATAAAAAGTTACCAAAAAACGACACCAGCTAGAATAATTCAATAGGGTTTATAGTACATCAAACTATTGATTTTTAATCCAAATAGCATTGATTACGACTGCACAATAAAGTGCTACAGAGTTAAGCTTGATGAGCCGTCATCTGTTAGACATATTTAAGCCAAGATAGATATCTTATATTGGGCTATACTGCTAAAAAAAATAGAAAAACCTTGACATTCAAGACAGGATCATAAATCTTTTAGAAAATCTTCAATCTTTCAATTCATCATACGGTGCGAAGGTGAACTGTGGGTCTAGACAAAGTGCAAATTATAATCGCAAACCAGTCGAAAAGTGGTCGAAAAGCCCCTTTTTTGTATGGAGTTTTGACGGATTCGATTTTCGATTCGATCAAAAAGTGCGTTTTGTCTAGGGGGGCTGCTTACACTCGACGTATACGCTTACCTATAGGTAAACTGTCAACTTACAGCTTTCTTTTTGGCAAACACTTGGGCATTGGAAATCAAGATTTCGCCAATATCACGTCGTGTGAAGGTTTGACAAGGTTACTAAACTCGTCTTTTATTATTTTGAGCATTCAACTGTCTTCACTTAAAGACGTTTGGGGACAAAAAAATAAAATCGGATGGTTTCCTTTTTATTTGCCTTTGGAATCCCAGGTCCTTTGCCCTCAGTCCCGGCCCTTTTCTTTTCATAGCCTAAGAATTTGTATGAATTCTTATCCTCTTAATTTGGAAAGTCAGATAATAACAAGTATTAAAATTTTACGTTCCTATTTACATCTACAAACTTATAGAAGTACTAAGTATCTTACTAAACTGATAAATACCCGCATATAGGTAGACTAGCGGTCGCCCGCGACTTCGTACCGTTTTACCCCCTTATGAGTAGAGTTTCATATAATCAGTTCTTAGCGGATGTTTTCACTCTATTAACCTTCGACAGTAGATTTCGTGTGTTTTAGTTGAAACCCAAATATTTTGACTGTTTTATGACATCATTATATTTTCGTATTAGTTTATGATTAACCGATGTGATGATTGTATTGTTATAAACAGTGGTTTGTCCTGTGTAATAAATTTCGTACCTAACCTCTAAAATTGACATGAATACCAACTTATTTACTAATTAAATTATGTATTATTAATTAAATTGAATTGACACTAAAAGTTATTAATTAAAAACCAAAATGTAATTTATTAATTTTTAATGTTATAAATTATATAAATGTTAACAATATTTGCATGCCAGCTTCTTGTGGACTGAGCGGACACCTTAATATTGTAAAGAACTTGTAAACCACTTTTCACGCAAATAAACTGATTTGATTTGATTTGAGGAACCTACCTCCCAAATTTCAAGTTTGTAGATGTAATAGTTTTTGAGATTTCGTAATTAATGAGCGAGTGGTATTTCACTTTTATACATTGGTTTTGCCCACGATTTCGTCCGCGTAGAAGTCGAAAACGTTCTCATAGAATTTTTAAATGGTTTTTAACATTACTAAGGCTGAGTTGCACTACCTAACTTTGACGGTAACTATTACGATACGATAACCGGTGTTTTTTGTAAGAAGTTTGACAGATTTTTGACGTTTGTCACAGTTAAAGTAAGATGGCCAACCCAGCCTAAATGTTTGAATACTTATAAAATATAAAAATCTTTAAAAGTGTAGGGATTTGAATCACCAATCTTCCAGCATGCCACATACAACTGGCCGTAGGAGAAGCAGCTTTTTTTCAAGTCTTCTCCAGCTACCTTCAGGGCCTCCGATAGAAATGTCGCGGGGCGCCCGCGCGCGCTTAGTATCGAAAATTAGTTTATACAGCGCAAGCAGGTGCCCGCGGCATGGCCGTCATACATTACTATGCATTCATAGGCAGCCGCACGCAGCGAGCACCCGCTCCGAGGTTAAATGGAAGCCCCTAGAGTATAACTCAAGATCTTTGTTTATGGTCATTGCGAAGCAGACGTTGATGGGAATCTGCACTCTCTTAAATTCTAAGGGATAATTTCATGGTGTTAGGGGAATCCTAGGAATAAATACAGACTCTCCTCAAGAACAACCAGTTAATATTAGTTGCCTCGATTACATTGCGATGCAATGTTTAAACTTGCAATCTGACATTGAGTCTTCAAACATGACATGTGTCAAAAATGCACTAAGAAATAATTGATATCAACTTTGAAGCAAATCACAACTAAAATAACTTTCTACCCCTTTTTAACATCGTTAGGGGATGAATTTCAATAAAATATGAAACACGTCTTCCATTTTTAATTCTGTTTAAAGAATGTTTATGCAAAATTTGAAGTAGATTGGACGAAGAAATCACCTTATCCCATACAAACCTTGCCCCCCTTTTTCACCTCCTAGGGGAAATCCTTTCTTAGGCCCAGAACAGACGGTGAAACGCAACTACAACGAAACTGCGACTGCTAGTTATTTTTGAGTTGCATCTAAGTTTCTGCAATAGCGTCCGCTGAGAGACCACACATGACGCGACCAGTTTGAAACTTTCAGTTTCAGTTTCATTCATCAGAATAATCAGAAAGTTTCAGTTTCGTTGCAGTTGCGTTTCACCGTCTGTTCTGGGCCTTATCCGATGCCTACGTCATACAAAAAATACACCCTCCAAGTTTCAGGTCTCTACGATCAGCGGTTTAGGCTGTGCTTTGATCCATCTGTGGCGCGCGCAGTACTTGATCATAATTTTGCTGCAATAATGTTATATCAAAACTGCGATATCTCCTAAGATAGGTATTTATTGACATCGGATGATGTAAATGGCAAGTATTTATTTGGATAAGGATTAATATAATGTTTATAAAAACACCTTCGCAAATAATTCTATTGGTCTTAGCATTATGATATAGCATAATGCCATCCTCGATAAATGGGCTATCCAACAAAATAATATTTTTTCAAATCGGACCAGTAGTTCGCATCCAGGCTCCTCCCGCGACCTTTATCAGTATATAGAATATAATATAGTAAATAGTATTATAAAGTATAGATACATGTAATTTACAAACCGCTACTTAAAGTAATTATAAAATGGAGTGCATTAGATGCGAAGTCTCCGGAGTAAGCAACCGCATGCAAACAGCGGCACTTTGCCGCTCGCGCGCAATAAACTAAATGAAGTCGCAAGGAGATGGGCAGGGCCGCCCGCGCCACACAGTAACCAAATGATTTACTTTATCACCCCGAGAAGTATTGCCGTTCTAAGGAGACCGTCTGTGGTAAGTGAGGAAAAACAGGCCACCGTTACAAGGAGTGCCAGTCTACACGGAATACTGCGCGACATCCAAGCGATTTAAGCGGCTCCTTCCGCACGCACAACTTCGCTCCTCCAGGGAGCGACTCACTCAGGGACCCAGGCGTCCATCGACTATTTATCCGCGCACTACCTAACACAGCCCCTGGATCAGATGGTATCACCGCCAAACATGTCAATTGGGCTTGGAAGGAGGCTTCGGACGGTTGTATCGCATCTGCATAGCTCAAGGTACATTTCCAGACACCTGGAAGGTAGGCAGACTATTGGTCCTTCCGAAGGGCAACGGTAAACCTCTCTCTGGCCCGAAAACGAGACTATTTATTTATTTATTTTTAGGCATACACAACAAGTAACAATCACAAGTAATATATGTAAAGAAAGTAACATATGCTTAGATCTATACACTATAACTCTTGTGATGTCCTCAGGGATCAGTATTAGGCCCAACATTATGGAACCTCCTCCTCAACGACCTCCTGCTGCTGCCGTGTCCTGGGGGGGTACACGTAACGTTACTCATATGACGCTAGGTGTGACCCTCGACGAGGCTAGGTCCTATGTGCCGCATGCGAGATTGTTTGATTTAAAAGCTGCCAATGGCTTTGGCAAGTTATATGGGGCGTCAGATACCCGGCCCTGAGTGTGCTGTACGCAGGCACTTATGTGGCCAAACTGACATACGCTGCGGCCGTATGGTGCCGATGCTCGTCGATTTGTTATGAGAAAGGTGGTTGGAGGGATACTCAGACACCGGCGCTTATTTTATTACGAAGGCTTCAGGTCGTGCAGGATGGCCGCGTTACCTGTGCTCGCTGGAGTGTTGCCTGCCGACCTGGAAGTCATTCGTGCGGGACGAATTGTGGAGGAGGGACACCAACTGGCCCCCGGGGAGCGCCGGAAATTGAAACGCACCTTATTTATTTATGAATATTTGGGAAGCAATTTTCATACACAGATAAATAATCACACAAAAATTGGACAGAAATCAGCAGAGTTTCCACAGTTATAATTAGTACAGAATGCTTTAGAGAGGATGCCGTTGCCATTTGGCAGGAGCGGTGGGATGCTAGTAATACTGTACCAGTTCTTCCCGGTGTGGCGGTGAGGCTCTCACTCGGCTGGGTGGAACTGGACTACGTTGTTTCCCAATTATTAACTAAGAGCCGCGATCAAGGACTTTGGAAATGTGACCTTTGAGATGAAGCTGGACATAAGATGCTGAATGCGATACAGAGAGCCGAACAAGTACTTGTTTATCACCTGGACCTCATGAGTAGTCGCAATAACTGGATCGCACTGCGTGAGTTCGTGCACACCTGGCACACAATAAGACGAAGTTTTGAGAAAAAGTGATCAACGACAGCAGCCCGTTTTGTGGTGTCAAGCCATAGAAGTGGGAGAATTGAAAATGAGAAGCGAAGTAAGCGCAAAGGGAAAAAAGCCTCAAGAAGAACCTATGCTCTCTACCAAGATTCGGTTCGTACGCCGTGAGGCAGGTAGAGCCATGGGCTGGCGGAAGGATTGTATTTAAGTCGAAGATATTTATAAATTACAGCTTTATCAAGATAGCATTAGCTATACCTAACTCACGAATTCCTTTTACTTTTATAATTCTTGAGACAGGTTCCCAACTTCCCACCAATGATCCTACAAAATAACTCTTATTTTTTTCTTCTTTAATTCAGTTAAATTAAGAACATTTTGTACGGCCTCTGCATTCCAAGCTCCTAATTTATTAATATTTTACCTATCTGCCTTTGGTCAAACCTAACGTTAAACAACTGTACTGTTCATAACTTTCTTTAAAAAAACTATACCTACTAATAATAAAAAGCTGAAGAGTTTGTTTGTTTATTTGAACACGCTAATCTCAGGAACTACTGGTCCGATTTGAAAAATTATTTCATTATTAGAAAGCCCATTTATCGAGAAAGGCTATAGGTTATTGTAAATCATAACTCTAAGACCAATAGGAGCGGAGCACCATTGAAAAATGTTTCAAAATCGGGGGACTTTTTTCTTTTGAGAGCTGCTGCTGCGTGCGCTATTCCCCTTTAAAAGTAAAAAAAAAGTTCTAAAAAAACTAATGCGCGTGCCACTGATTTAGGCACAGCCTAAACCGCTGATCGTAGAGACCTGAAACTTGTCTGTTCTTTGTACGACGTAGGCATCTAAAAAGAAAGAATTTTCCAAAATTCTACCCACGAGGAGGTGAAAAAGAGGAGCAAAGTTTGTATAGGATAATCGTCTAACGATGTTAAAAAGGGGTAGAAAGTTATTTTAGTGGTGATTTGTTTCAACGTTAATATCAATTACTCCTTAATGCATTTTTTGATACATGTCATGTTTGAAGACTCAATGTCAAATTGCAAGTTTATACATTTCATCGCAATGTAATCGAGGCAACTAATATTAACTGGTTGTTCTCGAGGAGAGTCTGTATTTATTCCTAGTATTCCCCTAACACCATGAATTTACCCCTTCGAATTTAAGAGAGTGCAGATTCCCATCAACGTCTGCTTCGCAATGACCATACGCAAAGATCAGGTCATATTCTAGGGGCCTCCGCTTAAACTTGGAGCGGGTGTCCGCTGCGTGCGCCCGCCTATGAATGTATAGTAAAGGTTCGGCCAATCCAACGCGATCACACGCGATCAGCCGGCGTGCAGCGATGGCGATCAATGTATTTAAAATCTGGTCGCCATCGCTGCACGCCGGCTGATCGCGTGTGATCGCATTGGTTTGGCCGAACCTTAATGCATGACGGCCATGCCGCGGGCACTTGCTTGCACTGTATTAACAAATTTTCGATACTAAACGCGCGCGAGCATAATAAGAGTAGACTTGAAGAAAAGCTGCCTCTCCCACGGCCAGTTGTGTGGCATGCTGGAAGCTTGGTGAAAAAAATATATTACTGCGGTAGGTGTAGTTTTCGACTTCGTTATAAAAAGATAATACCCCCGAGTAACTTTCGTGGGTTCGAGTCCCGCAGCATAGGCAGTTCGATTTTTTCAAGTTGTTTATTATTTTATAATTTAAAACTTTCACCAGATCAAAGGCCAAGCTTCATGTTCATAAAACATAACAAAATTTTATTTTCATGTTTAATATTAACCTTTAAAATTTTTCTTAATATGTAAATAAACAATGTTTCAAAAATTCTAAACTAAATAACCTAAAGTCTGCTAAAAGCTTGTGATTCTTAAATATAAAAAAAAAATTAAATATTTTTTTATTTATTTATTTTATTAAGATTTTAGAAGACGTTAAAAATCTATGAGAACGTTTTCGACGTCTACTAGGACGAAGTCGCGGGCAAAAGCATAAAAAATAAAATGGAGGTAATTTTATCCAGTTCCCGGCAACCCTACTCCCGGTACATCACGGGATGAGGAAACTTCCCGGTGTAACACGCGTGATTGCGGCGGCTCCCTCTTCAAGAGATTTCTTACTTACACAGTGACGCCCACAGCGGAGAATTTCTCAGTATTAAAAGCTTGAGGATCATGTGTGCTGTTAAAGTCTGAAACTAGTGTTTTTAAGTAGTTTTTTTTATAAAAGGAACTTTATGGGATAGTGTTTTATTCAATACTAGCTGACCCGGCGAATTTTGTTCCGCCTTAATGGCAATAAATAAGCAGACTTTTTTTAATTACGAACGGGATAAAAAGTATCCTATGTCCTTCTCCTGGTTCTAAACTACCTCTCTGACAATTTTCAGCTAAATCGGTTCAGCAGTTCTAGAGTTATAAGTGGTGTAACTAACACGACTTTCTTTTATATATATAGTCTAGCTGACCCGGCGAACTTTGTTCCGCCTTAATGGCAATAAATAACGGGATAAAAAGTATCCTATGTCCTTCTCCTGGCTCTAAACTACCTCCCTGACAATTTTCAGCTAAATCGGTTCAGCCGTTCTTGAGTTATAAGTGGAGTAACTAACACGACTTTCTTTTATATAATAGATAGATAATATAGAATCATATTGGCTATTTATTTTCTTTTCCTTTCAGTAAAGTTGTCCACTTTTCTTATAGTACCTAGTCTAATGGAATCAAATTGTTACAAATAACTAGTTTTATGAGTGCTTAATAGTATGTGATCAAGATGTATAGCAATAAGTACCTAAACACCGTGGCATCTTATGCAGTCGTAAATTCTAACTCTAATTAGTTTTACTTTTGTTTCATATTTTTGATGCTGTTTTGTGTCGCTGAATAAAATATTTCATTATCATTTAATATCAGGGAGTTTGCAACAAAAATGAATAGTCTGATGTGCTGTTAACTGTACGATAACTGTGCTGAAATATTTGAAACTCAAACAAAAACTTGACCAGGTTCCTTTCACTATGTATTAACAGTCAGTAAATTGTGGTAATGTTTAAAGATAATACATCAAATGGATACTTTCAGTACTGTCAAAGTCAAACCGGACTTAGAGCACCTGCCGATATTTTGTTCTCTCTCTCTCTCACGATATCTATTGGTGCACTCCAAATTCAAATTCAAAACTAGGCCAGGTGCGATTCGTGCGGGTGCTATTTGGGCGGGTGCTCTAAGTACTAAGTGCTCTACATCGAATAAGAATAACCTACTGTGTGTCTAGCTGTATTGTGGCACCTCGCTACAATAGAGTGATACCGCCATTGTGTTAGCACGCGTGAATGTTTTCGCCATTTCCAGTTACCTATAACGTTGGTAGACGATAACATATCGCCTGAAATGAGGTCGCGGTCTGACGCTGAATTTGATACAAATGGAAAATTATTCTGAATTTGTTTTTACATTTCATTTTGGGTTCCCAAATTTATACTTTGGCTCAGCTAGAGTTAATTGAAGAATAATGCCTCGAAGCTAAAAGTGCTTCAGTTAAATTTTATTTTTGTGCTATAGATACCTATTAAATATTAACAATAAACAAAGTTAACGATATTGGGTCGGATCCATATCAAAGCGTTGAACATTAAGCTCATTATTATAGAGCAGTGTACAAAGCACATAACGTTTTACAGCGGCAGTTACGGCCGGCCGTAAAGCTGGCAGTGCCGTAGCGCCAAGTAACGGCGATTTGTTGCCGCTCGAGGCGCAGTATCTTCTTCGCAATTGGATTGCTTTATAAAGACGAGTAATAAAACTTAAAGGTCCGTTACAATAAGAATACTTCTTTTGAAAGTGTCAGTCTCAAAAACTGGGGCTTATAAGTTTGAAAAAAAAAAAAACGCCAGGCCAAAGATGTAAAAGGATGTTAAAGTTATACAAATACTCATATTCATAAATAGGAAAATAAATATTCCGGAACTTATGTAAGCAAGTAATTTAGCTAAGAACAATGTTCATCTGTTTAATGGGCATGCATTTCCAAGTTTGTAAAGTTAGGAGTTAGGTACTTCGGTATCATAACATCAGCCGCAAGAAATCGCGAACAACAAAGTTGTGCGCTTGTAAACCTGAAGCCTAAAATCGATACTTGTACTCACTTGCTATGTGAGGAATAATTCTCGATATTGTTTATTTTCCCATTTTGAAAAGCCCCCACAATAAAAAGTAATTTGGAAAGGGTTCGTTTCATAGACCGCGCCGTAATCGCTGGGATGATTTTGTGTTGTAAGGGATAAAAGTAAAGAAATAGCTATTTGAACAAATTGCGGATTGGAGGCTTTAAAAGAAACTGATTGAGTTTGTAAGCGCCTTTTTTCTCGGTCCTTTAGATGTTATAGTTTCCTGGTTGGCTGTAATGTAATACTCAAATTAATGAGCTGAAAATATTAAAAGACATTAGCTGATACTTATTAAGCAAGGGTAATGTTTTAAAATTGCACTAATAATGTAAGGTAAAATATTATTATTTTTAAAATCTAAAGATTTTTCAAAATTAATTTACCCAAACTTACCTTTTGCTCACATAACTACTTACGAGTACTCATTATTTGTCTATACTTCTATGATTTCTTAGCTCCCTCTATTGTACCTTTTATACCGAGGATTGGATAAGCCGGCTCGATAAACAATCAAAACGGTTTTCTTTGCCGTCCAAATATTTCAACCTACGGCTTAAACGGTCTATCCCAGGTCTTGTATGAAATTGCCGCGCTAATCTGCCAGTATTTCGACGACAAGAAAGGAACGAGGCGTTTACTTAGGCCGTATTTCACTTGGACGGACTGTGGAGATAAATCTTTTTTCAGACAACTTTCACTAACGTTATTTCAGAACAAGTAGATAGTAAACAAGACTAGACCTACAACGTGCGCACACAGAGTACCTATGCTCTGGAATACAAAACTAACAGTTTTGATTCATTTCATGCCACTATGAGCAAAGGTTTTGGGCTGTATTATTGTCAATAGACACAAGAAAGTTTATAACCCACTGTAATATACCTTCTAAAGCAAAGTATGGAAAAAATAAGTAACCGTGAAAGTAACCAACCGTAGTACCTATCTGTGAGTCTCAAGTTATCAGCAAAAAGCCTGTGGAATTTATGAAGGTTATCCGTTACCTAATCGCTATGGTCACTTGTTTTATGCTCAATATATCAGGGCGATAAAAGAGTTAATGGAACCCTGAAATGTGTAATGCAGCTTTAAATCCTATTATTCTTATTCCATTTTGACGGTGAACCTTATTAAATCATGTAGAGCCTACACATTTTTATACATAAATAGAATTACAATCGTCCTTTGCCCGGAGTGATAATGGCGGTCACATATCCGTTCAAAGCGGGTCCCCGCGCCTCAGCCATTTTGCATCCACCTCCAGAGGGGTGTGCGTCTCTGATAATTAATTTATATTACGCCGGCGGCTATAAACAAAGATTAAAAGGCAAATGAAGCGGATTCGCGCGACGCAGCGCTTTGACAATTTTTTTTTACTGTAGTTTTTGTGCGCGCTTTGTGCGGTCAGCTAAACAAATGTCGTGAAATACCGCTTAATTTTACTACCGTCGTAATCAGCAGCAATAAAAAATATGAAGAAATATAGCGCTATGACGAAAATATTCATGAAAAAATTAGTAATATCACCAATGGTGGCAACAGTTTATAAAATAATTGGGTAATTGAAACCGCCCATCAATTGACATTATTTTATTTCAACGCAATTTCCCTAAAATATGTGTAGGCACAAAAAACTGTAACATTACTTACTCGCCAACTCGAGTTTACTTTTAGTTTATTTCATTTCAATTTCTAAAATGAATTTTTATTGGAAAACTATTTCAGTTTTCAAAGCTAAAAGTCTCGTGTATTTTTAAAGTGTTTTCGTTGAAGTTATGCCTATAAAGTAATAAAATTTGATAGTTGTAATACCCTGTTTCTCAATGGGTAGGTTTTACTACTTTGACTATTTACAATAACTTAGGTACTCCTCAAACTTAATTCGACGTCTAGTTACTTTTCGTTTACGAATCTTAAAGCTGGCATGCGAAAGTGAAACTCTTGGATGACAAATAAAATAAAGTTCGCCGGCTAAAATACGCTTAAAATAATTTTAAACAAATCAAAGCAAATAGCTGCGAGAAATGGCAAACAAAGTGACCCAATTTACCATCCAAAAAAGCCTGCTCCAAAACACAGTAGGAAATTAGAAACAGAAATATTCTCACAATACTTGAAAGACTGAAAAAGTCTTACAAAAAGCGACCGGGATTGTATCCCGTAGACCGGAAAATATCGGCCATAGGGAGTAAATGAACGGGACAAATCCCGTGATCCCGGGATTTCTGGATCAGCCGCCTTTGTTACGGAGAATCTCGCACTTCTGAAGAGTCTTTAATAACTTCTTCTCATTTATCTGAGTCATTCGTTTAGTTTTAATTGTTTTTGTTTGACGCTTTGTATTTTAGCTGAGGAGTGTTAATTAAGAAAATGGCAAAAAGTATTTTTAAACAAAAATACCGCTATCAATCTTTTTAAATTTTATTTTGTTATCATTATTTTTTTTAACAATAACTTAGAAGAGTTGGTTAACTGATAGATAGAACGCGTAAGGAACTAAGTAATCATTTAATTTCCCTATTTAAGAATTTTAACAGTTTATACGTTTATTCTATTTTAGGCATAGGTATAGGTATTCAATTTATGTTTAAATTGTTACACGCCAAATGAAATCGCAGATTCGCTTGCAAATAGTAAATACATTGGCCAAATCTACGGCAAAAGCTACCACATCTATAGCTCGTTTAACTAAATTCTAGTTTATTAATTAATATCTAAACCTGCCACAAGCCGCCGCCGAGTGATTGGCTGATGCATTTCAGTGTCCCGAACGACTGTATTAGCTAGCAATTGATTTGCGGCGGGCGGCGGGAAGCACATGTCAATCTCAGAATGCAATTACGTGAGTGAGTCAAATTATTTATTTGCTCCAATTGACTACGGAATTAGAATGTTAGAATTAGTATGCGAATACGTATTTGTATTTATTACAAGGAAACTTCTCATTCAAGGTTTCACTTTTGCATGGGATTATGAAACACTCTACTACTAACGTAGAGTATCACTTTGGATTTCATTGATCGGTGTAAGTTTCCCCCTAATATTTTTTCTCATCATTGAAAAAGTTTTGTAATGTACAATTTATTATGTTACCTTTTAATCTGTTAAAGAGCTTAAACACAAATATATTTTTGTCCTTGACTATAGAACTCCAAAAGCAAAATGAGCCGCTTGGGTTTTGTCCAAAAAATATTCCCGTTGTAATTTAATTCCAGCAACTTTAAAGCCGCAACAGCCTTCGCGATTCCGGCAATTAATTCATTCATTACTCTAGCTCAGCTTTCCCTCAAAGCTCATATAAAGCTTTATACTTTGTCGAACCAAACGCGTGCCGAATCAGCTTTTAATACAACGGCCGAAGTGTGACTTTCCTGTATGTAACGTTGTAATAATAAAACACGAAAGATAAATGGAATCATTCAACCGTCATTACATGGGTGTACCTTTGGCCACTTTCTGAAAGGATATCATCTGCAGGAACTGATTTTCAAGCCTCAACCTTATTCGGATTAAAATACGGTTGAATGTGAATTTCCAAAGTGGGAAGGAATTTTCAGGTATATGTGGTCTGGCTGGACAAACAATTATCTCTGACACAATGCGGCAAAGAATGTGTTTCATCTCTGCTCTTGCGTGCTTTACACAAAGACGCGGCGGAATTAATAAACATGAGATGTGTAAAACTGCGAGCTGCGTGGTTTGACGCGTGGGAGACACAATTTCTGAATTGAAAAAAAAATGTAATCCCGGAATAAAGTTGGCACTATCACACAAATAGGTACTTTTAAATCTCATGACATATTTTCGCCTCTCGGAACCGCCAACATTAATTATTTTAAAATATTATTATCTGTTGTTTTTTTAGTAATTTGTAACAGTATTTATTGGCAATCCAAAACAACTTGAATCATAGCTTACATCCCTAAGGTAATTATCTAAATGAAAGCCAATTCTGAGAAGCCTTACCTACTTCCAGTAATGTCGGTCTCCTATTCAAATGATTACAATGTCTGGTCTGGTGCGCTCAATTTTTCGCTTTATTCTGACAAGAGTTTAATTACTCGCCTCCCCTTAATAAACCACCTCATCCGAATGGGAAGTTGAGTTTATTTTCTGTGGCTCTATTATGTCTTTGGGAATCAGGAAGTCGGACCGCGATGAAATTACTTTTGAGGACTTTTTCTTTGAAGATGCAGTTCATTTTAATCAGTCCTTTAAGACTTCTCGTAAGTCTGCATCCCGGTAAAGTTGGATGATTAAGAGAGATACCTAAACATAAGTTGCTAAGAGCGCGAGTTGGCAAATTACGCCTGGAGTAATGTTTGCGGGCGCATGCGTCCGGGGACAATGCGCGATGTGCGCTAACTAGAGATCTTCACATTGTTAGCCTTTGCATAACACTTGTGAAGAGGTAGGGGTTTTGGTATTCATGAAAATAAATATAACTAAGAAAATAAACTTTAGGCACTTAATAAAAACCAATAAGCACAAAAAACAATTTACATAGGTTCATTCTAGTAAGAAGACAGTGATTAAGTTTCAGTATTTTCTTTAGTGGTTGAATTCATTTGCGGTGTCACCTCTTCCTCACCTCTACCTCCTACCTCACTGATATAAACGCAATCATATAAAGTACACACGGCATTCCAGCTGGAAGACAGATACAAATCAAGTTAGTAAACAGATGAACATACATAAGAGGTGGTACCCTATACAGCGCCTCGTACGTCACTACTACAAACGTAGTCATACAGAGCACACACGTAAATCCTGCGAGGTGACAGCGACTGTTTCGGCTTAATTAAATGGCCGCCGTGCCTCCCAACAAACCTCTCACTGCATACACTCCCGATTCCTGTTTGATATCATAAATTATTCCGAAACTAGACTGAATAATTCTCCTAGATATTTTTACTGAAGTATAGTTCTAACATACCTATTATTATTAGTTAATACGTCATTCATTGTGTTGAGCACCTAATTTAGTCCCGAATAATAATCTCCTTCAAACTATTATTTTCTCGCCCTCTTGTGGAATATAACATTCCGTTCGTTCAAGATCTTTCATGAACATATTAAGTGCACTTCAATTGATTATTTTGTGCACTGAGTCCGGAGAAAACCGCCATTAAGCTACTTATTATTAGTTACTAAAATAGAAAAAAAATATATTTTGCCCTTTACATAAAACACTGCTGTTCAATAAATCTAAAACTACAATGGACCAAAACGCACAATAGATCGCTAACAACTTACAAAAGAATAGCTATCAAGGAGCCATCAGGAGCCATTACGGAGGACACCGACCTCCGAGGACAAAGCCGTCTGTCCATCACAGATATATCACATTTCCTGGACCATTATCTATGACCTGCTTGACCCCTTTTAGGCCGCTCTCGGCACAGAATCTGCAAAATAATAATCTACGTAATATCGGCGCAGAAACAATCCAGGTTTGAATATTAATCGGTGTAAAAATTGTAGTGCCTCGATCACGCAACTGTCCTAAATAAAAGTAGTGCGGTGTTGTTATTGATTTCCAGTAGATAGTCTTGCAAACTACGACGTTTCTATTTCTGGCTGAATGGAAGTTTGATTTCAGTGTGTGATGACGATAAGCACAAAATCTTACATCTAAGATTTTGTTAAAAAAACACATCAAAATGTTTCGTCAAAGTAGAGAATAGATTTAACAGAAAATAATGATTAACTTGCTATGAAAATATATTTTTATACTGAAATATTGTAGTCATTGTTTATTCGTTTTATTCTGGATTTGTGGCATACAATGCTAAGTCCAAATTGAGTTTAGATCTACTAACGGTTTCACGAGTAAATACTGCAAATCCGCCCACAGTAAATAACGCTATTATAAAAAGCTTTCACGTTGATGCGCTTCCAATAAAATGTTTCATTCCGAATACAATTTGGATTTACCAGTCCGATATGTTTTCAAGATAACTTTGTAGCATTTTAGACCTGTGCTTTGGTTTATTTAGCAACTATGGATTGTAGATTGTGTGCGATGCAAGAGTTATTGTGTTTTTTTGGTTATCCTTTCTATTTTCACCATCACCACATATTTAATATTATTTATCTGAAGATACAACACAGTGACTTGTAACTTTAGACAACTAATAAGTTAACTATAATTAGCTGAAAGAAGAATTAGAAATTTTATATAGCTCCAACGCAAAAAAGCCATCGATATCTTAACAATATCTATAATAAAACTAAATGGACCTAGGTCCTAGACAGAATTGAGCTTCAGACCTTAGTAAAGTCCTGATAGAATTGTTCCACACAATGATTCTAGTTAGAAATAGTTATTAATGAGCCGACATTGTCTCGATTGATTGTAATTAGAGCTTCGAAGACTTCGTTGCGAATATTTCAGCAGTTTGGACTAACTCCTAAGTGATCGATTTATATTATTGTAGGGAGCAAACTGAGTGTTTCTGTGACAACGGACTTGAGCTGAGACACGCTTAAATTTGATACAACAGCGTAGATATTTCCTCATAGGTAAGGCTTGCTGTGCCAATCACTCGCTTCAAATGGTGTTTTGTCGATTTTATTCCACTCTCCCATTAAGAGATTACTTGTATCGGTAGAGCAGCTGGGTGGGAGCAAGATGTAAAAGTCATTACAAACACTGGGATATCTTCGTTGACGAGTGGGAGCCTCGGAAATACCGAAAACATAATTTTTCGCGAGGGACAAAAAACAGTCACCTGACTATTTTTACGAGGTTTTCATTGAACGCGAGCTCAAAATGTGCGTTGAGGGGTTTTCTTACATAACATTAAATTGTTTTTGGTAAAAATTCGACTTAAGAGGTTTTCAGTCGTCGACGACAACATTTACATATTGTGTACTATGCAGAATCTTTTCATGCTTCGTTTCGACTCTAGAAAGATTTAAAAGCACCCTTAAAATACTTGCATACCTACTCTTATTCATAGTTATTTACGTATCAAACATATTACCGACTTGTTTGAATTGAAAGATTACTTTTGTCGTCCCCATTCCTGGGGAGGTTTTTTAGGAGCTCATGTAATGAGTGGCTCCCGCTCAACGGTTCGTAATGAGACGGCGTTGTCTCGATTAATTCCTTCAATAATTAGGACTTCGAAGAATTCACGTTCACGGTTTATTGAAGCGGCTCCATCTGATTGAACTCCATTGGGGTCGATTTGTTACTGCTGAAAGTAAATCCAACAAATTGATAATGCTTCAAGAAAGGTTGGCTTACTCAAATATGGGCCGATTTTTGTGATGACCTTACTGGTCCTACGTTTTACAGGAAAACTCGTTTCTACTGACACGATCATGGTGCCCCAACAATATTGGTGTTATTTGAAAGCCCAATAATTTCATTTAATTCACATTTAATTTCTTAATAAACGATTAACATAAACGCGATATACAATAAATGTGTCTTGAAAAAAGACCTCACTTTGGGCTCACCTCTGGGATCAATTAGACCAATTTTTATGGTTATAGAACCAAATAATGATCTCACGTGTCCTCTTTAACAGATGGATAGCGATTAATCCCAACTTAACAGTTTTATAGCCATAAAAGTTGGCTCAAGCGTAACTACCTATTTTTTGAGGAAGTGACTCTGGATTCTTCTACAGACACATTTTTGGGGTAAAAACCTTTCCTTTAATGAAATGAAGTTTAGAACCAGGCTTTTAAATCGTGCCAATATTGGTGGGAAGTGGGGATGCATACGTTTAAAAGTGCTTTTCGCGGGAGGGTCGATTTTTGTGATGACCAGTGTATTATCGAGGTCTCTTAACACAATTTAATATAGCCAAGGAATTTCTTAGGCTTTGCTTTTCTATCATGTAAGTCGAAACAAAAGGTCACAGCTCTAGTTTCTTACATAATGAGCATGCCACAGGCGTTATAAAAATGCTTAAGAAACTTATTTTAATTAAGAACTGAAACCTGAAAGACACTCTCACCTTAGAAGTCCCAAGTCACATAGCCAGTGCCATTTCTTGAGAGCTCGTACAATGAGTGATTCCCGCTGAATGGTTCATAATGAGCCGGCATTGTCTCGATTGATTCCTTCGGCAATTAGCACTAACGCCCGCCGCGCCCCACTCACCGTTTACTGAAGCGGCGCCGTCTGATTAAACTCCTTTGGGGTCCATTTGTGTGACTGCTGAAATATATCTAAGCTGATAGCGTCTAGGTAGGTATTATAGCTTTAAGTTTGCACTCAATATAATTTCAATCACTAGTTATGTAAGGAGCGTAGCCGGGAAGCCTTTAAAAACACAAGTCTGGACCAAGCGGCCGTTTATTTCAAACTAAGTTTTGATACATTTGAATCTTACAGATAAGTTATCTCTAACTCATTATCTACCACTTTAGTTCTCGGGTTTCTTCCGAACACATTTAAAACTAACCACTTATCCACATCTATAATATACTTACAAATTAACTAATCCCATTGTACAGCTTTTGTGTGAACAATCGTATTGAACATCGATATTGTTATTGNATCAGCCCTTAATGAAATTCATCCATAAATAAGTTCATCAAAGGATTCAGAGTTATCAAACAAAACGATCAAATCTTTTGTTTTTATGTCCAGATTTACAGTTGATTAAATTTTAAGGGGAATCCACAAAGAATCTCGAGACTGAAAACTTTAACAAACCATCAATGGATATTATTTAAAAATTGTTCTTGCTCAAGATTTCAATCGCTTTGATATCAAGTTATTGTTTGCTTTGTATTTTAAAATACAAATGTGTAAATTAGATTTCATCCACGCTCTTTTATATTTTACTAAACGTTTATTTGTTTTGCTTTGAACTTATCATTACTTTTGTAAGTATCTGATCTTTTTTAAGTCACTATAATACTCGTTTATAAAACTCTGGTTTGTGTTGATCAATTATTTGTCATAGCTATTTTTAAAAATATAAAATGTATAATGTAAGAAACAATAAAAGACAATTTCATTGCATTTGAATACTAGCACTAGGCATACCTAGAAAGGAGAAAGCCATTATCCTTGCTCGTAGTGGTTGAAAGAAAGTTATAACTCAGATTGCGCTCGTCCCAAACAAACGCGCTTTCATTAGCGGAGGACGGAGGACGCAGGCCGGAGGATGAGGCTGAGGAGACGGAGGCATTGTTAGGGCACAAAGACGCGCCGCAACGCGAGACTTCTCCTGTTTGCTAGCTCTGTCTTAAGGCAGGCTATCTCCTTAATTATGATTTTTGAATTCCCGGTTTCATATTTCGTGACAGGTTGTTTATTTGGTTACCTCACTGCTTTTTCAATATTTCTATTTGTTTAAATAGAGGCGATATTCTATTGTGCGCAAGAAAAAAACATGATATCAACACAATGAACAACACAACAGAAATATTTACGTACACAAAGTTATGTGGTACTTTGTGTAGGGGAGACTGGCCCAAAGCGGGCACCTTAAGGTAAAGTAGGAAAAAAACACACAGAATAAGCAAAACGGAATAAGTTTTTATCGTGATCAGTTACTACATTTATTGTAGTTTGACATAGCGTTTTCAAATCATTCATTTGTCTAATATATAAAAAGTAGGCACTCAAATACGAAACACTATCACTTGCTCACTTTGCCCGAGGGGGTGGCCTAAAGCGAGCACCGGCACACGGGCAAAACGGGCATGCAGAGGGCAATAGTTTTTTTTATTTTTACTATATAATTTTGACCTTTGAATAATAAGGAATGTCTCTATTCAAACACAGAATGAGAATCATACTTTCTGTATTGCGAAAAAATAGATTCTAGACAATAAACATTCATCAAACAACATAAAAATTAAAATATAAAACTAATCAGAAGGAACTCTCTTTGAATAATGCAGTCTTGAATCATTATCTTCTAGTATTTTGAAGCTTTTGAGCTGAAGTATTACAGCTTCACTTCAAGAACCTTGTTGTGATTTTCTTTTATATTTATTTACCATCTAAAAAGTCAAATAATAAGAGACTAATGTCGACACTAAAGTCTGTTTTTTTGCTTGTCCAATATTGTAAACAATCTTAATATTCCTTTTTAACGAAATAATTCGTTTTAAAATAAGATAAACACAAAGCTCACAACCTATTATGTAGGTAAGTCATTGTTGAACGCCGATATCTTTTCAAATCATTTAATTTATTAATTTTTTTCACTGATATTACTTTAAAAGTTATAAAAAGATTGTTTACATTGTTCGACTAGCAAAGAAAAACGGACTATACTTACACGATAAATATGTATAGAGGAGTAACAATAAAATCAAGTTAGTTTATATGGCTATGAAGAGGGTAAAGTGAGCATGCTCATTTTGCCCTGCTCACTTTGCCTTTTGCGCCACACCACGTTTCATAAAACATAAACTATAATTCCTTTTTAATAATTTTCAAGGAAATATCCTTAAAACACGGTTAAGTAGGTTTAACATATTACGCATACATTGATAATAACGTACGTCACTCAGTTTAATCCAAAACACAACGAACATACCTTTGTTTTTTCAAATAAAATTGACGAATTTCGTTTATCGCTGTCCACGCGTGGTGTTGTCACTCGGAGGTGGCGCACACGAATTCCGCGGGAGCGGCGGGGCGGGGGGATAACGTTAACAAGACAAGACAACAGGTCGAGGAAATGAGTGTAAGTTTAGAGGGGGGTGCCCGCTTTAGGCGGAGTGCCCGCTTTGGGCCAGTCTCCCCTACCTTAATATTTCTGTTGTGCAGTGCACCTAGATAAATAAAAATAAAGCTACTAAACATATTTCTCTTCAGTAGTAAACATAATCTCTTCAGTAGCCTCCTTAAACTTTGTTCCATAATGCAATGCTGTAATAGGCTTTGATATTGTTACTCGTATTCAGTCTTGACTTTCCCACTTTTCCAACTCCTGCCCCCGATGCCTTAGTTCATTAATCCCCTTAGGGTAAGAGTAAACAATTAAAGGGAGGGCGCTCTGGTCAGCCGATCGCTCCATCGGGGACATTGCGGCCGCAGCACGGGTCCTAATTTAAGAGGACCACCGTTTTGCCCCACTTTTCTGGTAATTTACGTAGAAGTACTTGCTAATTATTGTTTAGTAATCGCTGTCCTTGTTCTCATAGTTAATTCATTAAATGTGCTTTATTACTTTTATAATTTGAAATAATATTATGTGGCCAGTAAAGTCATATTATAAAGCAAGTGACTAAATTACCCAAGTGCGCAACTCATGGCCAAGAGTTTTTCTCCCTATAATAGAATAATCACCTTAGTTTGTACTCTTTCAAGTTTTGTCTAGTACCTATTACCTGAACTATATGGGCGATCGTACTACCTAATTGCTCACTCCCTCCACAACTACGTGGGTGCCCGTATTGTATTTGTTTATAAAAATGCAAAACGAAATAAGTATTATTCTGATTGCATTTAGCTTTCACATATATTATCTTTTTTATTTTTTTCTCATTTCATACAGGCCCGAGAGCACTATCGTATATTTTTTAACTCTCAATAAGCGATAACATTATTTTCTCCCAAACTTTCCGAGCGAAACTAAATGTTCGCTTTTCACCAATTAATTATTCTGCAATATTTTCGCGCGTGAGGTGAGTGCCAAGCTCCTGAAGTTTAATCTATCAGGGGTATAATACTCGGCAATGACCATTATTTTCAGAAATAATAAAATTATATTAAGTTTGTCAAAACAAAAAGATGCGGAAAGTTACCTAGAAATTACTCCATTAAATTACTAGACTCCATAGAATTGGTCTTTACATTTATCATATTTCAAGCACTAATTCCGCTTAGAGATTATTCAATATTCAATTCCTAGTAAATTCAATTTTATGTAATTTCCTGAAAAAAAAAATTGTTGTCCTTACGTTCTTCTTATGTAATGTTTGCTACATTCTGGACGATCTTCTGTAGATGGGTTCCATAAAAAGTGTTTTGTATTTTTTTTAATTTTTAACCTGACTTCAAGAAAATAATGGTCGCCAATCTGCACTGCCCGACAGCGCCCACTATCTGTATCTCCGTTGTGTTTTTGTCTGAAACTCTGACATTCCACGGAACCGAATTACGGATGGCCTATTTTGTATGCCGGAACATATTTCAGAGTGAAACGGTGAAACAAAAGTGGGGCTATGTGGAGAATCCTAAAGAGGCAGATTGGTCCCGCAGTTCAGGCGGATACCGCGCGTCTAATTGGATAACTGCTCTTTGTTTTGTTTTTTGACGGTATTATTATACCTAAGCCGGAAAAAAGGATAACACTTTATCTTACTGATATGAAAATTTTCTTTTCTTTTACTTTATAAAATAAATAATTAGAATTTATTTTTTTGTAGCCCCAACAATTTCATCTTTGATCTTATAGTCCCAAACAATAGCAGCGGTGGGGTTAAAGTTATAATTGGACGCATAAAAGTTATACACGCGTAGGCGTGTATGTAGATGTTTATGTAGATAAAGAAGTTAGTAGAAACTTTATGAATAAAATAATACCTACTCGTGTAATGTATTAAATACGAACATCATTTTGTTGTGTGTATAATTTATATACGTCTAATTTATAACTTTATCAGGTATAGTAATTATACCTGATAAAGTTATAAATTAGACGTATATAAATTTTTTAATTATACAGGACACATAATTTTGTTATGAGTCGAAAAGATCAATGATCTTGACCACAATCTGGTGAGATAAGCTGCGCTTTATCTATTTTAATATCTACCGTAATTATCTGTTCTTGGTGAATAAATAACCCTCCTTCTGGCGCAGTCAGGTAATAATCTGTAGTCTTTAAAAATACTTATAACCTTTTTGCTCGCCTGGCTGCTCCCATTATGCTCAGATTTAGGGATGATACACAGCAGTGTTCCGCGGCGGAAATTTAAGAGCTTGACTGTATTCAATCTGCGCCGTGCGGCTCGTAAAGCTTGATATACAATACTCGAGTTTTTACACAATTTGGATCAATTCAGTAGGTTTTCTATGGTAGTCATCCCATTCTACAAGGGTGCCAACTGAATGGCACAATAAAAGCAATGTCAGGCATATTAATTTATGGCGACACTTAGATATCAGGATTGTGACTTCAGTTATACAATAAAAGAAGAAGAATCAAGCCTAATTTCATACTTTTATTAATCACTGCTAAAAATAGTCCTTTAACCGAATGCCTCTAAAATGTGTTTGTTTCTTGAAGGTGTCTTCAGTTCGAAGTAGTCTTCTGTATTCAATTTCATCCAAATGATGAGCCATATCTGAAAAGAAAAAAAGGCAATCGTTATTAAATGAATACTGAATTATGTCACAGTGAAACCGCGAGCGAGTTAGGTAGGGAAAACGAATTTTCGACTACCACTCCTTCTGCTTCTTCTTACGTTGTAATGGAACTGATACCCAGTTACCATTCCAGTGTTAACGACGCATTGCCGCCGTATTTTAAATGCATATTTTATGCAATCATTATTGATGATTATAGCACAATTCATTTCGGAGAACATCGCATTTATTTGGCCAGAAAATATTGTCGTGGGTATTTTGGATTTATACTCGGATTAAAGTGGATTACATCATGGAATGACAAGAAATTGATCTGAAACAGCCACTGCTATTAACGAGGTCTCTTTAGCACGTACTGCATGAGAATGTTTGCTTCAAAATTAGCTATAATGATTTCTAAAACAAATTCCATTCTATGAACATTTCTGTTAGGATAAGTTTTTTTCTTCAAATTTCATTACGTGGTCTTATTTATTTACGTTTGCAAATAAATGTATAGCGTCAATAAGTCATTCTAGATACTCATTGGAAGTAGAGTTGAAGCATTTTTTCTGTATATCTAGTGCATCTATTCTATAGTAAAGAAAACTAAAAGAACTAAAGCTTCGAGTCCCCGGTAACCAACCACTAGACAAAAAGCGGTATCTGAGGATTCCGGGAATTAAGCTTGCTGCTGAGTTGACTCTAAAGGGTTCCTTTTAAGAACAGAATTTACTGGCATAAGGTCAAACTATCTACATTTTACCGAGACTTAAGGAAAGTTAAATATAGAGAGCTACGTTTATTTTCCGTGATAATGCAAATGGAATTCTCAATGATGTTTCATCCTGTCAGGCAACGCTTTGACACAACATTTCTTACTAGTAAATTCTACATTAAAAGATAAATTGTACGTTAATATAGAGCTAAGGCTGAGTTGCACCAACTAACTTTGACAGTAACTTTAACGATAACCGGTGCTTTTTTATGGAATTTGACAGATTTTTAACGTTTGTCAAAGTTAAAGTAAGATGGTGCAACCCAACCTAAGTGTTGTAGTAACTATGGAATATAATAAAACTATGTAGAAAATTTCCGGGCATAAAACCCCAATCGGGGCAGTATTGTGTTGCACATAATAGGCTCGAATCATAACATGTGTAAAAGCTTAACGAGCCCTTTGAAGATGCTAACGGATCCCGACCTTTTCTGGCGCGAAGCATCGGATCAATGGGTCCAAACGGCGGAGGTACGATGAGATTCCGTGGATGATACGCAGCGAGTTTTACAGTTATGGTTATACGGGGAAACACCCCGTGCAGATATATGACTATGGCGCTTTTTTTCTTGAAGGTTTTCAGGTGAGACTATTATTGTTGCAATATCACACCTATGAACACTACATAAGCACATAGTGCTTAGATTGTTGTGAGGTCGTCTGTACAGTTATAGTAATATGAGTGTTCGGTTAACATAAAATTACTCGGAGGTTGAACAATTGTATCATCATCGTTGGACGGGTTGTACCCCGTTTCAGAATATCGTTATTTTGATTTGTAATTTTTCGATTCATAGAATGATAGTATAGTCCAGTAGAATTAGATTTTAAATCGGAAATAATTCCTACAAAAGATTTTATTGCTTTAATGGGTTCATTGGTTGCCCATTAAGACTCTCCTAGGTTTTCGACTTCGACGGAGTTGTGCTTAAGTGGTGGGGGCCCCCGAAAGGGGCGCTTTTTAGGTTTTCCGGTTATACCGCGTGAAAGACTTACCCTATCGAAAAGTGGTCTTCCTGACGGTTGAAGGGCATTTAATCTTGCATTAAATAAGACCAAATTCATATGTTTTGGACAAACCGTTCTCGTGCTAAATGTTCGGCAAAGTAGAAAATATGTGTATAATTAATGACCCTCTCCACGTCCAATAGCTCGTCACCCGTAGGCTCCCAAGCCTTGTAAAGGGTCGCCTTAACCAGCGTATCCCTGTCAAGGCTCACGAGTTGGATTCGCTTATCCTTGTTCGTCCCAGCCGTTCCTTAACTGCGGTTGCTGCACCTCTTCCTGGCACTCTCCTGAACGACTCTGTGTTACCTAATTAGGCTGCCTCTCTTCATTGTACCCTCCTGTATGATTGCATTGNCAGCTGATGCATGATCCTATCAAAAAAATACGATTAACGAACTTCAAGAAAGAAAAATTAGCTACTCAATTGAAAAATCAACATTCTATTGTTGTAAGAAATAAATTACTGAATTGTAATGTTACTGAAAACGAAACGCAAGAACCACCATTTGTTCTTGATTTGAAAACTTTACAAAATATAAAAAGCAGAACCAATTTCAAATACTTTCACAAAATTGTTGTACTTGCGTTATGGATTATGTCTCTTACACCGCCTTATGACAAAGTGGTACGAAATATTTCGCTACATCCATTTTTCGTTTATTACTGGACTGAAGCCCAACTTAAGTTTTATAGGACGTTTTCACGATCGAATTACACGTCAATTATTACGTTAATTTAACTATACTTTATTTGTACAAAAATCATTAAATGTAATTATGTGACGTATAACGTTACACGTTCACGAGCGTTCAGGTAGTAAAGGATGATACGACAGAACACTTACAGACGTCATAGTTTTGATTCGTTTAAAATTGAAACTGCTCCCAAAGGCAATGTATATGAATAAGTAGTGTCTTTGGGAAGTGTAATATTTGTATTATAAGTAGGTAGTTCTGAATAATAATGACAAGTATATTTTGTGAATGTCTCTGTAATACGAACCAGTTCAAATATAGATTTGGAACACAAGGGACGTCTCATTCCACCTACCTTATACAAGCCCTACACGGACACCGTACACTTTTGGCGAACGAGGTTGATAAAATCTACGCAAAACGATGTCTTTCGGGAAGATCAACGAGTTTAACGTGAGTGCGGGGAATTGGTCACTGTACGTCGAGCGTCTGGAGATGTACTTCAAGGTGAATAAAGTGGAAACGGAATTGTGGCTACCTACACTTATTACGGCGATCGGAGACGAAACGTACGAAGTGTTGAGCAGCTTAGCGAGTCCTAAGAAGCCAGCGGAGCTCACCTATAAATCGGCGGTCACAATGCTACAAGACCATTTGCAACCGAAACCCTCCGTTATGGCCGAACGATATCGTTGATGAAGCCACGATAGCCGAACGGTGAAGGGGTCGGACTGGCCGACTCGTGATCCGAGGAACGCGGGTTCGGTCCCCGCCGCCGCTCGACTATTGTGGTGAGCTCACAAGCATATTTAGCTTAGTACGAGGGGCTAACGGGAATATTAGTAATTTGTGTAATAACAAATTACTAATAATCTTTAAAAAAAAAAAATCGTTTTCGACAAAGANACAAAGAAGACAGCGGGAGGGCGAGTCAATTGCAACGTACATAACAGAATTGAAGAAATTGTCAAAATTGTGTGATTTTGGAGCCAACTTAGAAGACAGTTTACGTGACCAACTTGTTTGTGGGGTAGTCAGTGACGTCATACGGCAAAGACTGTTTGCGGAAGATAATTTGAACTATACGAGTGCAGTTAAGTTGGCGTGTGCGTTGGAAGCGGCGGAACGTAACGCGGCAGTAGTAGATGTGTCATCATCGGGAACTACGGGAAGCGCGGCCGCGGTACACGCAGTAGGGGCGAAGCGCGAGCGCGGGCGCGGGCAGCGCGCGCGTCCCTGGCAAGCCAACGGTTATAACAACTCGGAAAATTGCATAGTGTGCGGGAAAAATGGCCACAGCAGCGAGGAGTGTCGCTACAAGAAGTTCGTTTGCAGTAAATGTAAAAAAGTTGGACACCTGCGTAGGGTTTGTCCCAACTCAACCGGGGGCCCAGGCCCGGACCGGAGGCGGGTGAACCATGTCTCATGCCAAGACAACGGGTCAGATGAGGATTCCCGGTCGGAAGACTATGAAGAAATGTTAAACCAACTCAGTTTGAGCAGCTATAAACCGGTAAGCTTAGATCTTATCATTGATGGTGTTAAGTTAAAAATGGAAATTGATACCGGTTCCTCAGTTTCGTGCATAAGTAAAAAAACGTATGAAAAATATTTTAAGTTTAGAAATATTGAAAAAGATAATTTAATTTTTAAATTTTATGACGGTAGTTGTATTAAGCCGTTAGGTATAATTAAACCAAAAGTGCAATGGAATAACAAGTTTAAAACATTGGAATTATTTGTAATCGATGGGGGAACTACTTCTTTACTTGGTAGACATTGGCTGACTGAATTAGGAATTAAAATTCCACCTTTTTATAATAATTCTATTAACATTGTAAAAGAGATTTGTAAAGAAAACAAGTGTGCTAATTTGGAAATGTTAATCGACAGGCATAAGGAATTGTTCAGCGGCGGGCTGGGGCGGTTCACGGGAGGCCAGGCGCGGCTGCGGGTGCGCGAGGGGGCGGCGCCCGTGTTCCACCGCGCGCGCCCTCTGCCCTACGCGCTCAAGGCGCAGGTGGACGCGGAGCTGGACTGCATGCTGCGCGACGGCATCATAGAACCGGTCGAGGTTTCCGACTGGGCTACGCCATTGGTACCGGTACGTAAAGCGGATGGTGGCCTACGCATTTGTGCGGATTACAAGGTTACGTTGAACCCTGTCCTGCTGGTCGATAGGTACCCTCTACCTAAAATTGAAGATTTGATGGTTAGTCTCAACGGGGCTCAGTTATTTTCTAAAATAGACTTATCGCAAGCATATAATCAGGTGGAGCTAGATGATACAAAAATGTACACTGTTATAAATACACACCGGGGATTATTTAAATATAATAGGTTAGTATTTGGACTTTCATCTAGTCCGGGGATATTTCAACGAATAATGTCTACTATTTTGAGTGATATACCGGGGGTAGAGGTGTTCTTAGACGATGTTATTATTGCCACTAAAGGGGACCGTTTGGTACATCTGGCTACATTAGAAAAGGTATTGAGTAGGCTCTCGAGTCATGGAATGAAACTTAAGAAAAGTAAATGTTCATTTTTAGTTGATGAAGTAAAATATTTAGGATACATTATTTCCAAGGACGGAGTGAAAGTAGATCAGGAAAAAGTGGCAGCTATTGTCAAAATTCCAAGACCCGAAGATATTTCCCAGCTGAGATCATTCCTAGGACTAGTTAATTTTTATGCTAAATTTGTGAAAAATATTAGTACTATTTTATTTCCACTATATAATTTACTTAAAAAAAGCGTAACATGGAAATGGTCTAAAGACTGTGAAATGGCTTTTATTAAAATTAAAAAGATTTTGACAAGTGCAGAGGTTTTAGCTCACTACGACGCCGATAAACCCTTAACTTTGACTTGTGATGCGAGCTCGAAGGGCATCGGAGGGGTTCTTACCCAGAGAGCGCGGGGGGGCGCGGAGCGGCCGGTCGTGTATGTGTCTCGCGCGCTCACAGAGGCGGAAAAACATTACTCGCAGATCGATCGCGAAGCTTTAGCTATCGTATTTTGTTTACAAAAATTACACCAATACTTATATGGTAGACGTTTTACTCTGCGAACTGATCATAAACCGTTAGTCAGCATTTTTGGGCCTAAACACGGAATACCGGCATTGGCCGCAAGTAGAATGCAGCGATGGGCGGTTATTCTATCGGCATATAGTTATGATATAGAATACATAAATACAAAACTAAACGGAGCGGACGGTCTGTCGCGGCTACCTGTGCGCTCTGCTGATAAGAATGACTCATCGTTAGACCCGCCCGAGCAAACTTATTTACACTTCGCACAGGACGCGTTGTTACTCGATTCTAACGATATTAAAAAGCAGACTTTGCGGGATCCGTCATTAAGTAGAATATTGTTATTCATTAGAGAGGGGTGGCCTACGGAAAATGAAATTAAAGCATTACAACCGTATTTTAATAGAAAAACCGAATTGTATGAAGAATTAGGATGTATTATGTGGGGTCATAGAATTGTAATACCCGAGAAATGTAGGAGTCAGGTGCTTAATGAACTTCATGAATCCCATATGGGTATTTGTAAGACTAAGGCCATGGCACGCAGCTATGTGTGGTGGCCTGGCATCGACGAGGCTGTGGAAGCGTTGTGTCGCAGCTGTGAGGTATGTGCAGCGGAGGCTGACGCGCCGCCCCGTCATGCTGTCACGCCGTGGCCATGGCCGGCGAAGCCTTGGTCGCGAATTCATGTAGACTTTTTGGGCCCTTTTCATGATAAGATTTACTTGGTTGTAATTGATGCTCGAACTAAATGGATTGAAGTTTTTCCGGTGCCAAGCACAGCAGCTCGTTATACGATAAGTAAACTAGAGGATTTGTTTGCTAGGTGGGGATTACCTAGGCAGCTAGTCAGTGATAACGGGCCTCCGTTCACAAGTTCTGATTTTTCATTTTTTATGCAGAACAATGGCATTGAACACATATTTTCAGCTCCCTACCACCCTGCTTCGAATGGGGCGGCGGAGAATGCAGTTCGAACAATTAAAAAAGACATAAAGAAAGCCATTCGTAAAAAAGAAGATATCCAAAAGTTTTTAAATACGTTTTTACTTCACTATCGAAACACAGAACATTGTACTACAGGCGAAAGTCCAGCCACGTTAATGTTAGGAAGACAGTTAAGAATCAAACTAGATTTACTCAGGCCGGATAGAGGTAAAAAAGTTAGGGATGCGCAGGCTAGGCAAATAAAAATTGGAACAGAGGTAAGCAGAGTTTTAGAACCAGGAGAAGAAGTCTGGATCCGCCAATACCAGGGGGGAAACAAGTGGATACCGGGTAAGGTAGCTGAAAGATTAGGAACAACTGATTATAAGATATTAGATACTTCAGGTAGAGGGTCCCACAGACATATTGACCAGTTAAGACGGAGATCTTTGCGTAGCTCGCTTGTAGCCCCACCGCTCGAAATCGAGGAACCAACCACAGCGGCTCAAGTAGCGGTACCAATGTGCGAGGATCAGGTGCAGTCCGGCACCCGCCCATCTGTAGCTGACAATCCTTTGGACAGTAATATTTCTGTCGATGTGGACAAGGACTCTGATACCTTCTGCGATGCGAGCTCCTCTCCCGCGCCCGCAACCGATAAGCCCGCCACTCCTCCCCGATCTAGGCCAATACGAAAGTGTAGAATTGATAACCCACCNTTGGAAAATAACTGAAAAAGAAGTGAAAAAAGTCATGTTTTTTTCTAATTAAATCCATTCTTACTCCCTTAAAATGTATGAAACTTGTATCTGTTTTCTACTTCTGCTAATAGATAATTTTATTGGCTGTCGCATGATATAAAATTTTTGCTTATTAGTGTTAAGCTACCCACGCTTTCACTTGTTTTTGAAGGAAAAGGTGAAAACTAAAAATTAAAAACTTAAATCCTCGTAATTTTGCGAGAAATGGGTCAAGCCCCAAATTTGAAGTATTTTCATCGTACACACTGTATACAGTGTGTCCGGGCTTGTAGTGATCAAACTTTAAGGGCGTAATCTATGGACAATTTTATCGATGAAAATACTTCAAATTTGGGGCTTGACCCATTTGTCGCAAAATTAAGAGGATTTAAGTTTTTAATTTTTAGTTTTCACCTCTTCCTTCAAAAATAAGTAAAAACGTGGGTAACTTAACACTAATAAGCGAATATTTGATATCATGCGATAGTCAATAAAATTATCTATTAGTAGAAGTAGAAAACGGCCACAAGTTTCATACATTTTATGGAAGTAAGAATGGATTGAATTAGAAAAAGACATGATTTTTTTCACTTCTTTTTCAGTTATTTTCCAACACAAGAAAAACCAGGTCGTTAAGGTATGTTTTATTTGCATTGTATTATTAGTATTTGAGCTATTCTACAAAACGAATGTAAATTTATTAGTCTAAATCTATTAGTTTCGACGTAATTGTTGAACAAAGATACCCCTTCCCAGTCCCAGCGTATTAAAAGTTGGTAAGAAACTCCCATAATACACTATCTGGATTTTTAAAATATTTCCTATTAAATTCATTTCTAACATTTAGTAGGTAGTCTTCTTCTTTTCTTTGGTAATGACGTACTTTACGTAAGATGCATTTACACGGAAAGTTGAGAGAAAATTGTTTACTAGTCAGGACTTGGTTATTTATTATATTATACTTTCAGCGACATCTGTCGTTAGTGAGCTTAATTATTAAATATTAAACTTCGATCAGTCTGTAATTCAATAATGATTTAATTTATGTTCAAAATAAACAAATAAATTAAGTTTATTTTTTATTTTTATGCTACTTACGTATAAAATATCTAGTCAATCAGGCTGTATGGATGAAACGCCTATATTAAAATTAGTTTAAATAAGTAGATAAATAATATTGTGGGTAGGTGGAAATAACTATGACTTTTATGGTGTTTTAACTGCTTAATTGTTTATTTATATTTGTCAACGTGTTTTGTGTAAATCTTTTGATTAAAAATACTAAATCCCAAATATGAGCGATTGTGAGATAGTCAAGTCTAAACGTGGAAAGGATATACAGGATGTTTCAAAATACCCCCTAAAGCCTGAAAGGGCACAGAAACTGAAACAATCTGAAATAGAAGCCGTTGTTCCTATTGTCATATCTTGAACGGTTTTGGAAATAACGTACTATCGGGGACTCTTCCGCCTGACCACTTTGTAGAAATTTTAGCGTAAACGCATCGCTCCGGTCACGTGCTCACCCCGTCTTTGGTTACGCATTTTACTATATTTTTACTACGACCAATAAGAGACAATCAGGGCTTAGGTTGCAATACGAAATACCATTGTGCACTTTATTGTCATACAGTTAGGGTTTAAAACGAAATGTTTCTTTTTCTTCAATCTTTCTTAGTTTTAGGCTGAGTTGCACCACCTAACTTTGACCGTAGCTATAANTTTATTTATTTTTATTATTATTTTAGCTACACTTATGGCGTCCATAGCACATAATAATACTGCTGAGCATAGGCCTCCAATGATTTCGAGATTAACTGATTGCCATTGCTACAACCACTATAAGCTCATCTCACCTTCTTCACCTTGTAGGTGGACGTCTTAACAACAATAGCTTGGATAAGTGATACAGCTCGGTAGAGTCATCTAAAATACCTTAGTGCCATAAGATGAAAGTCTACATCCAGTGTGTCAGTGATGACAAATTGTACTGAAAAGCGGCCTCTCACTGTAGGCTTACGAACCACAAAGTTGCATAGTGTACACTGGAGTGGACTATGCTTGTTTTTTTATGCAATCGAATCTCAATCAAAAAAATCAAAATCAAAAAATATTTATTCAGTTTAGACCACAAGTGGCACTTATGAACGTCAATAGAAAATAATAAAAAAAGAAAAAGGTAGCCCTTATGGGGCACTTTACATGTCTCCTTATCTTTTGGGCCCTACCAGCGCTTCGAGACAAACATATGGCAAGTGCTGAGAAGAAACGCCGGAACAATCTGTAATGAGGAGTCCCGTAAACGATCTAAAGTCGCANCACTTTACATTGCTTAGCCATATGCCTGGTCCAAGGTTCGACGCCACAAAATCAACTTCCTACGCGTGAAAATAGTTTAAATACTATTTTCCGTGCTTGCAACATTTTTCTTTACTGCTTCGCCTCTATTAGTCATAGAGTGATTGTATATATCCTATAGCCTTCCTCAATTTATAAGCTATTCAACACAAAAATAATTATTTCAATCAAACTAGTAATTCTTGAGATTAGCGCGTTCAAACAAACAAACAAAAAACTCTTCAGCGTTTTAATATGAACTTGTTGTTGTTGATTTTTGGCGTCGAACCTTAGACCAGGCATACTGCTAGGAAACGTAGTCGTGCAGGAGGATACAAGGAAGAGGTACAGCCACAGTAGGTAACACAGAGTCGTTCAGGTGAGTGCCAGGAAGAGGTGCAGCAACCGCAGTTAAGGAACGGCTGGGACGAACAAGGATAGGTGCATCCAGCTCGTAAGCCTTGATAGGGTCACACTAGTTGAGGCGCTCCTTTTCAAGACTTGGAAGCCTGCGGGTAACGAGCCATTGGACGTGGAGAGGGTCATTAATTATACACATATTTTCTACTTTGCCAAACATTTGCACGAGAACGGTTTGTTCAAAACATATGAATTTGGTCTTATTTAATGCAGGATTAAATGCCCTTCAACCGTCAGAAAGACTACTTTTCGATAGGGTAAGTAAGTCCTTTACGCGGTATAACCGGAAAACCGAAAAAGCGCCCCTTTCGAGGGCCCCCACCACTTAAGCACAACTCCGTCGAAGTCGAAAACCTAGGAGAATCTTTATGGGCAACTAATGAAGCCATTAAAACACTAAAATCTTTAGTAGGAATTATTTCTGTCTGGAAGAGATCGCTTCATAGCGATAAGACCGCCTAATTGTACCTTATGTGTTCCTTTTCTTTCTGTTTCTTTTTACAATGTGGTGTGCAATAAAGAGTATTTATTATTATTATTATTATTATTTCCGATTTAATTCATTTTTGTGTTTAATTCTACTGGCCTAGTAGAACACCTTTCGATTCTTAGTTATCTTGAGTTGACGGGTGTGACTTACATTATAAAATATGTGTGTTATATCTATCTATATGGAGTAGGATTTATTAAACGGTTTCATTGTGTACCTAAGTGGTTAATCACAGTACCTATTATTTTCTTATTCGTATCGTGCATTAATCTTAGGCAGAACATCTAGGAGAAATAAATGGTGTGATTCTGTTATCTCTGCAATGGATAAAGTAATCGTGTCACCCGTTTGACTCCAAAAGGGTCATTGACGAGACGATCGCGGCTGCTCGGCTTCGACTTGGGTGACGATCTGAATATCCATTCTCATCCCTGTTCCCTTTTTGAGGGGTTTCAAGCACTTCCAGATGTTTTTGATGTCAAAGACTCGAACTCGCGGTGAAACTTTACAAATCCACAATTACATTTGAAATGTGCCCGAAGCTCGTAAAAATATGTTTTGCTTACTTAGTCTTAAATAATGAGATACATGATAACTTTATAATATTTTTTAACGTCAAGCCGTGAGTAGGTACATAATGTAACTCATAAAAATGTCGCGTTGAGACCCGTGTTTTCTCTATTTTATTTTAAATAATAACTTTTTGTTTGGTTCAAACTAGTGGAGCATAATATCTAAAAGCAGCTGTCAAAAATATACAAATACAGTTTCTATTGAAAGTTATCATTAGAAAACAAAATGAAACAACAATAAGTTATAATGTCAAAGCTTTTGATTGTGTCCACTGCCTCGTTATCTGAACTCGAACTCGAATCTGATTTATTCGAAGCCAACTTAATGTGACTTCAAAGGCTTATTTTGTTAAATTTGCACGCCACAATAGCACTTTGTGTCTGATGTCAGTTTTGTTAAATATACGGGTTTATGATTTTGACATTCTGCTTGATCGAGCGAACCTTAACGACTGATGCCCAACAATAGTTATTTATTGGATTTTCATAGTAAAGGTTCAATATTTATGTATTACCTACTATGTCAGCACACACATTGCTTTAGATACTAGCGCTACCTATTCGATAATAATCTAAAAAGTATCCATAAAGTTTCATTACCCACAGTAACTATTTATTCACTAAGATATTTTTTGTGTCTACCTACCTGATGTAGCTACTATAGTCAGCGTCAATAATTCGTGACACCCAAAGTGGCCAAAGAGTTGATATCACAACCTAATTCCAGTAAACAAAGATGTGTTTCGAACTTATTGGCTAATTGGGTGTCACAACTATTTGACGCTGACTGTATAAAATTTACCTACCATTCAATAAACGATTGTTTAAAAGTTGCTGTTCATGGCACCATATTCGCAACTTTCTGCCAAGAATAACCAACAAAGGAATAAAAGCAGTATTCAAAGAAACCAAATGCTTCTTGAAGCAATCCATTGTTGCAAACAATAACTCATCGGCAGGTTCCCACGGCGGTCATGTGTCACAATCGCTATTTAATTGCCGGCGGTCGGGAATACACGTAATTTATGGAGGGACCGAATTGATTCATCGATGCAAATCTGTGTGTTCGGAAATAATTCAGTTTGGGAATGGGTGGGTTCACTGGTAAGGAAGAGGGGTGTTTGTCAAGGGAACGTTGCAACTATTTGGATAAAATTCCAGTTGGATGTATGTATTAGAACTTTAGGTTGTGATAGGTCAACAATTCGTACTAACTAATAAACATTAGAAAGGCTGAGAATATATATTTTTTCTCTATCTCAAAAATTACGGCAAGCTTTATGAAATGCCTTTAGATAATCAACCTTTTTACTAAACGTAGGTATAAAGAATGTCAATTTACTTTAGTGTCGATATCCAGGCTGAAAAAAGTCTGAAAATAAAAAAGGACTCACGAAGTCTGACCGCACTTTATGCCTCCAACCTTTTCGGAATAAACAGAGAGAAACAGTAATTAGCGGAGAGGACAACGTCGGAGGCGCCGCGGAAAAGCGAAACCCCAAATACTTTGTTAACTACGAAAACTTAACTTCCCTGAAACATGGACGCTACCGAGCGTAGGCCAAAGAAAACGAACATCTAATTTAAAAACATAAATACCATTTATAGTCAATGTTAAAGATGAGCATTTTGATTGATGACAAAATCCTCTGTTATCATAACTCACTAAAGTAACTAATGCTACATTCAACAAAATTGTAGCCGCAACTCTAAGGCTGAGTTGCACCACCTAACTTTAACCGGAACTATAACAATAACCGGTGTTTTTTGTATAGAGTTTGATAGATTTTTGATGTTTGTTAAAAATGAAATAAGATGGTGCAACCAGTGCAACGTAGCCTTAAGCCGTTCTACTTGAGCTGTGTCCTCTGCCAGTGTTGGACTTCGTCTTTAAAACAAACCCAATTTTTCCCGGAAAATACCAATTCATTTACTGCTTTCCTCCAAACACAAGCTTTCAGGTGTGGCAGCGGATGTGTGTGGAACGAATTCCTTCCGAACTACACTTTAGCACACTGCAATAGAGTTGGTTATTCGACACCCATTAAAAAGTAACCAAAAACTATTTGACCTAATATGGAAAATTGAGCTCGCTTGATTATTTTGTTATAAAATTTCTCCGCATTATTTTGAATGGTTATTTGAATTGCATTTACATACGGCACTCTATCAACATTTTTCATGCAAGTATTTGGAGTACATTAATGGTGTTTATTTAACTGAAAGCCTGAAATGAAAGCCTTTAATGTTTTTACTCTTGTGAAAGTGGTTTCAGTTTTGATCTGGCTTGTGGATAGGTTCCACGAACTTTCAAGGCAATAAAAATTCCTAGTAAAATTGTAGAATTCATATCATTTAATAACTAACATGTAATGGAATTTGGGCAAACATAGTTTAGAATGTCTTGCGTTGATTGAGTTGACTTGTAATTTGGAGTTGCTTGTAATCTTCAGGAAAACTATTATCTTTTCCCTAATTCAGACTAATACTCGTATGTAGAATTATCTGAAGCAGCGTATATGGGCGGAATAACGTAATCTCATTCATCTGTAAGACGCGGATGATGTTCAGTTGTGTAGTCTCAAACACGGTCGGATATTAAATTTACATACTTGGATTAGAATGGCATTTTCCGAGCTCTGTTTTCGTTGATTAGACTGGCGTCGGAATGAGCGAGCAATGTTGTTCCAGGCGTATAGTTCGAAAGCTGGAAGTGGAATCAGTAACATGAATTGTAAGTAAACAATAGAACCTTGTCATCGAAATCAACACATCCCTCTAGAACCAGATTATATTATTAAGAAATATAATTAAAATAACGATTTTCATTTGGCAATAATAGAATCTGCAATGTCAGATCATAAACAGATCTACTTCGAAATAAAAAAATATCAATCTAAAACTATTATCAAAAAGTCATATCTAGCAATTGACTATGTAAAGCTTTATAAAAACATCGAATCGCTTGACAATTCCTATGACAATTACGACTACAAGAAGCTAGAGAATAAAATAATAACATGCATAGAAAGAAGTAAAACACAAAAAATCAAAATTATGAATCCTCCAAAGCAAGATTGGATAGATCGCGATATAATCAAAGGAATAGACAGAAGAAACATACTTTGGAAAAATTATAAGAAGAATCCTGGAAACAAGGCAATAGAAAAAGACTTTAAAAAAGCAAGAAACGAAGTAGCTCAACATATTCAAACACGCAAGAAAGAGTACTACTACAAGGCCTTTTCGGAATGTAATAAAAAACCTAGAAAGATGTGGGAGTTGATAAATAGTCTTACTAACAACAAATATAAAGAACCCGTTAAGCTGCCGAAGTTGTTGACCTCTACAGGTGAATTGACAGACCCGATTGATATATGTAACGGCTTTAATAACTTCTTCGCAACAATTGGTNAACAAAAAAAAGCAAACCACAGAAGAAAACTTACGAGAAACAATTATTTATAATAATTTCCTTGGCTACCAAAAATTCATGACCTTATAACTTTGTTTCTAAAACGAATTATGACATCCCTTTTAGATATATTAGCTTAGTTTTTGCTACTTAATGCAGTGGGAAACTAAAAATAGTTAAAAACAAAAATTTTTTTCATACCAAGGAAATTAGGCAAAATTGACCATTTTTGGCGAAATACCCATTCATGTAAATAAGAAAAAAGTATGTAAATATTTTTATGAAATTGATATCTTTTAAATACGCCAACTTTTAAGTTGACAGTCCAAAGCCTGTTGAAGTATGAAGGGAGGAATTATATTATTATTCAATTTCAAATTGCATTATTCATACTACGGTTGTATCTTTTCAAAGAAAATTGTATTTTAAAGTCATATTACTTGGATTAGTCCGCACTAGTCGCGTCAAGTATGCTAAATTACTACGTACTAGGTGGAACAGGTATTTGGATCGAGTATTAATAAATACTTGGAATAGGTGCACCTAGTATCAAATTTACCTAGTATAACCCATCTCTAGTATCTAGGTATGGTTGTGGTATGGTCCTACGCTTATATTATAGAACATGGTTTAAATATAGGTACCATTTGTTGGCCCCACTCCTGAACTGTTGGACCTAATAATGGATAAATAACTTAATGTATTTAAAATGTAAGTAGATAAGTATATTAATTAATAATATTTTTTGTTTGCGCAATAAAGCACCTATTACTATTTTACACATTATGTCAATTTCCAAGCAAACCCGGGAGTTTTTGGTAGTTATTTATATGAAAATATATTTCTGATATTAAGTCCTAACAAATAATAGTAGTTACATTTCTGTTGGTTTTACGCCCAGATTCTGAGCTCTGGCCCCTATTGCGATAAATATTTTCAACTACAACTCAACTAGACGACGAACGAAACTTACAAATTCGTATCGCGGTGTCGCTAGTTCAAACGAAAACAAAACGCAACTGCTTCTTTGTTTAAAAGCCTGTAAAATAAAAGCTATAAAGTTATTATTCCTCCTAAAAGCTGAAACAAAGCTACTTTTTTCTCAAACTCAGGTCTCGGTCTCAAATCTTCACGAATTTGCTGTTTTAATGAAAAAATAAGGTGTTTGGACTTTTATTGGAAAATGAATTCCGATGGAATCATCGGAAAGAAGAAAAGTTAGAGATGTTTTTATGATCATTGGCAATCCATTAGCACCATTTTTTTTAAACCGAATTCTAAGTTGAATTTTTTAATCGTAGTTTGTATTTTGTTCAAGTTTGGCGGCTCGTAAGTCTCGTAACTAGCTATCCAATCATTATCTGGATTTGAAATTTATTTTATTTAACTAAAGATATATTAGATAATATTATAACAAATAAAAAAATCGGTTGAAAACGCGAGAAAAAAAAAGAAGTAGTTTTTAGGTTAAATTTCGGAAAAAAATTAATAAAAACAAAATATAAAAAAAAAAACCGCGGCTAAAAGTAATATTGAGCCCTTACAGATAGCGCAAAATAAACTAGTGAAAGCTTTGTTCCATTACGGTTTTCTGACACCCATAGAGAAAATATACAAAGAAACCAAAATTATGACCGTTAAACAGACATATACGTCATACTTTACCTGTGTATTGGTTCGGAAAATATTTACTAAAGAAATCCATAGTCAATTAACATTTCTACAAAAGAAAAATATGCACACTAAAAGTCTGCGACGCATGAATGACTTGTGCTTACGACCTCCAAGAACAAATTATGGAAAGAAAAACATTATGTATGAGGGTGCAAAATTGTATAATAAACTACCTAAAAATATTAAAGAAGCCAAATCAATGTCTTTATTTAAAAAATCCCTTAAAATTTATATTAAAAATAATTTTGAAAGATAATTTGTAATAAAATATTTGTATTAAATTATTTAAAAAATAATTACAACATTAAATATATTTAATTTTCTACACATATATACTTATCTACTAGTTAACTTGAAATCATATAAATACATAACATAAATTAAATCAAAGTTTATTTGAATTTTCTGCACAAAACTGTTGATGAAACACATCTTTACCTGAGCGTAGTTAGAATAGGCCACTTCCATTCCCGCGCGGTTAACTCTGTGTTCTACGTTTAGTCGGACTCGGCGCGCGCTAGCTGGCGATATTTACGGATCGCGCGCAATTTGTGAAGTACCCACTTATAGTTAGTTTATGAAATTGTTTGTTTATCTTTTAGTTTGTACGTATATCCAAAGCTTATGTTACAAAATATTGTATTTAATTATCTCACGTTAAGTGAATTATAATTCTTGTGAGAAATAATAAAGATCTTAAAAAAACACAAAAAAAGTAGCTCACTTAGGGTCAAATGGGCGAACTTGTATTCTTAAAATTACCTCACCTATACACCCACGAAAGGACAGTGCCAATCNAAATTATACCGGGTGTTAGGTAAATGGGTATATGAGCCGACGACACTAGCCCATGTTAACATGGTCATATAAATGGTATGGTGAAGTCAGAAATTTGATATCAACATTTTAATTTTTTAAATTTTCATACAAAATAAATTTTATAATATCCGATTTGTATGAAAATTAAAGTAATTAAAATGAAGATATCAATTTTTTGACTTCACCATACCATTTATATGACCATGTTAACCCTTAACTGGTATCGTGGGGGCCGCGCGGCCCCCACGCATGACGTTTTCTTTGAGTTCTAAGAAGCTACGCATCGTGGGCAGCCAAAATTTTTGGTATTCTCATATCGGCGCTACTCGCGTCTGGTGCAGGCGTTTCAGCACTGTATCATTCACCAGGACGAAGATATGCACGTGTTGGGGTCCGCGCGGCCCCCACAATACCAGTTACGTTAGTTTTTTTTTCATGGCAATTTTTATTTAATTTTTGTTTTTTTGCAGTATTGATGGTTTATAAGTGATAAAACAATAGAAGATACCTAAAACGAAGTTTTTGATTCCAAATTAGTGATTAGTATTATGTCAGAAGAAGGATATAGTGATAATAAAATTATAGGCCACTGTGAAGACCCAATAACCAATATTCGGTCGATAATGAGTATATTGAATCTGATTTTCAAGTTTTTTCTTCGGAGAGTGAAAATGAAGATGTTGTAGGACCTAGTCAATCCAGCTACTATGAAAATATAAATACAAGTGGTCTGAAAATCCACTAGGACCTGCTAATGTTTGTCAACATAATATTTATGTTTTTATTTTTATAAAATGCTTATTATTTTTATTAAACATTACATTAAAACGTTATTTATTATTAAGTTCACATTATTATGGATTAATTAAAATAATAATAATTTTGGTTATAACTTTCTAAACGATAGGTTTCATAGATATTTGTAACGTTAAAAAAATATTACGTAAAAAGTAGTTACTATTATGTAATGTCTTGAAGTATATAAGTAAGAAGATTTAATACAATAAAAACTAAATGATTACATAGAACAAGCCTGATATATATCATTTATGAGCATTTATTCAAGTATATAGGTAAAACATGCTTGCTAGAAGCAAACATAGTATGGGGGCCGCGCGGCCCCCACGATACCAGTTACGTATGTCCAATTTACGATACCAGTTAAGGGTTAACATGGGCTAGTGTCGGCTCATATACCCATTTACCTAACATCCTGTATAATAAACTACCTAAAAATATTAAAGAAGCCAAATCAATGTCTTTATTTAAAAAATCCCTTAAAATTTATATTAAAAATAATTTTGAAAGATAATTTGTAATAAAATATTTATATTAAATTATTTAAAAAATATTTACAACATTAAATATATTTAATTTTCTACACATAATATACTTATCTACTAGTTAACTTGAAATCATATAAATACATAACATAAATTAACTCAAAGTTTATTTGAATTTTCTGCACAAAACTGTTAATGAAACACATCTTTACCTGAGCGTAGTTAGAATAGGCCACTTCCATTCCCGCGCGGTTAATTAACTCTGTGTTCTACGTTTAGTCGGACTCGGCGCGCGCTGGCTGGCGATATTTTTACGGATCGCGCGCAAATTGTGAAGTACCCACTTATAGTTAGTTTATGAAATTGTTTGTTTATCTTTTAGTTTGTACGTATATCCAAAGCTGTTGTTACAAAATATTGTATTTAATTATCTCACGTAAGTGAATTATAATTCTTGTGAGAAATAATAAAGATCTTAAACCACAAGAATATTCAAGTAATAAAAGAATTGAAGAAGCAGCTACGTTTGGTGATTCTTTTGTTTGATTTTTAGCTGAGGATTTTGCTATTAAAAATTACATAGTTTTAGGAAAAATACTTGTGTAACCATTTGAAATAGCTACGTAATAAACGACATATTTTAAATGGTTTGCTATTTAAACTGCTATGAGGTTAATTGAATCACACTATCACACTAATATTATAAAGTCTTAAGTTTGTAAGTGTGTATGTTTGTTACTTCTTCACGTCTAAACGGCTGGAGCGATTTTAGTAAAATTTGGTATTGAGTTAGCTGACACCCAGGTTTAACACATAGGCTATGTTTTACCGCGGGTAACACCGCGAGGCACAGCTAGTGCATAATAAAAAAGAGCCGGTATGATAAAGACGCACCACATGAAAGTACAACTGATGTTGCGGTCGCAAGCTCCACTTAATAGATTCGTGCCCAAATTGAATCAGGATTACACATGACCTATGTTTGTCTTGGCCATTACCCGACCCTCGCCGCTACATATAACATTCGGACCTGCCTGTGCATTAATATGGATTCCAAAGGCTTAGTTCCAAACTTTTTAATTAACAATCATATCATATTTTTTTAGTATTCAGTATAAAAACTGTTTTTTTACTTGATCTAACGCTTCAAGTGAGCTAGAATAGTCCACTCAAGTTGCCTCAGTTTTCTTGCGCGTACTATCGAATTATCTAGGCTTTATCAATCGATGGTCAATATTATAATAATAAGCTCTTTTTCTTTTATATTTATGGATAGTAAATTATTGTGATAGTACTTACTACTAAAGAATATTCAATTATTCATGTATTTTTGAAGCGGAAATTTTGCACCACAAATTACTAAAGTGATGGTTAACCACTTTTTGGTTTACCATCACCGGAATGTTCAATCAGTTAATTGCTATACGAGTACTCGTAACTTGTTGAATTGCTTTTTTTTTTCTTTTATCATCATAGTTTTGGATTTTTTGCTATAGGTAACTATCAAATCGACTCGTATGTACTTATGTTGTCAACAGCTCAAAATAATTTGCTATCTCGCATTTTCATGAGGTCCGCTCCGCACTGACCCAGGGATAGTTTTGTAGCTGAGGCGTTTCTGCGAATAAATTAGAATTTGTTTAGGTTTTTGCACACTCTACTTTTTGATGTTTTACACGGTTTGATAATCCTTCCTGGGGATTTTCCTAAAATGAAAATGTGCTGAAATCTAAAAAGCTAAACTTATGTAAATCATAACGTAACTGTCTCTGAGGTAAATATTTAAACTTTGTTACCGAAGGTTTTACGAAAAACGAAAAAGATTTATAACACACCAGTTACGGCGTATGTGAGTAGCTTGTTAAAATTTGAGTGTGCGCAGTGTTTTTATATAACCGTATTACAGGATTCGAATTTGTGAATAAATAATTAATGAATCAAGATAAATAACGCTGAAGGATTAGCTTTTGCTAGTTTTGTAAACAATGATGTGATAGTTAAAACAATACATCGATCTGATAAGTTTTAAATAGCCACTTACAAAATATGATGAAAGTAGTCTTCATAAAGAGCGTTCATAACCAAAAGTTTTCGGCAGAATCAATCATCCACTCGCTCAAAATTTATTCACTGGTATTTTTTCCGTAATAAAAGTTCCCTCACTATTTCATTTACGGTTCCCGCTTCATTCACCGGTCGCAATGAAATTGTTCTCTCATTCAAGCAGGTGCAGAATAACTGCGAGCGAAAGGAATCAATCTCAATCGGCGAGCGAACGTGTGGAGTAGCTCGATTGGACGGAAACGTCTTGTTGGGACTTTTTTCTTGAGATTAAGTTTTTCTAAGTAAGACGTCTTCTTATTTATGTTAACTGATAAAGTAAGGTACTTGCGAGAGCGCTTCTTCTTATTTTAGGCGTCATTACCGACGTTATTATCTTTGTGATGGAGAATCGTCAATTCCAAACTCATCCGTTTCAACGAAAAAGTGAGCATTTGTCGTGGGAAGCACATTTCGGCCGGAACCTCTCCACGCCACTCGGCCGCGTTATAAAGTCCGATGGATTCGGGAATTGCCCACTGTTTGGTTTCGCTCCGGTTTTATGCCACCTCCATTTTATGGAAGAGGCCATCGTAGAACAAGTGACGATCCATTCCGGATTCAAGTACGGCTTTGAGTGCCGTTTTGGGAATGAATATTAGATCTATGTAATTCAGTTATTTTCGGTATTTATTTACCTATTCGTATAATACATTACGTTAACTTAATCGCGTAAAAATATCACAACCCACACAAACATGATATGAGGATAGCTCTCAGATATACGATCTCTCAAATAATGACCAAATATTATCGTCTCTTTTCTCAGAAGGAAATATGAGATATTTTCTTACTCCATTAATATTTGAACATATCTCTGTAAGTGTTACGGATAACGTTACGAGCTCAATCAAATAGGTACTCCTGTTTACTTATCGTATAAAACTTTTATATCAAACAGTGCGTTACCTTGACTATTGTTGGAAAATACCCAGTAGGCACAGTCAGCGTCAAACAGTTCGTGACACCCAAAGTGGCCATAAAGTTGACAACACCACCTTGTTCCAATTCTAACAAAGACGTGATGCGATCTTTTTTTGGCTACTTTGAGCGTCACGAACTATTTGACGCTTACTGTACTTAAATTTAACCCCAAACCGCCTACCAGGGGTCTTACATACTCCGGTGAATTTGTAAAATAATGTACCTTTAGGCCCAGAACAGACGGTGAAACGCAACTGCAACGAAACTGCAACTGCTAGTTACTTTTGAGTTGCATCTAAGTTTCTGCCATAGCGTCCGTTGAGAGACCACACATGACGCGACCAGTTTGAAACTTTCAGTTTCAGTTTCATTCATAAGAATCATCAGAAAGTTGCAGTTTCGTTGCAGTTGCGTTTCACTGTCTGTTCTGGGCCTTAGACAACTTAGTTTTTTACTTTAGTCCTGAGGGAGTAGGAGTCTGAGAGACCCCAGGTAGGTTATGTGACTGAAACAAGTGCTAGGAGGTTAAGAGTTAACTTGCTCATCCATAAGTGTGAGGAGCGTATATTGGCGTAGGCAACGTTCTAAATATTAACTATTCAATGGCTTCGTAATTCAAGCAAATTGCGCGTTATCATAGACGATCTCGTGCTTGGGATGACAGTTTTGATAGTGTTTCGTACATGAATGAAGCATAACTGACGTTATGCCAGCTTAGAGTAAGCACAGAGTTAAGTTTATTTAACGCCTGACAGTGATCGCTGGCGCGAGCCGTCAGCGCCGCACATATTTGCCGAGAGACCCCGGGCGCGAGCTAGGCTAGCTAGCTAGGTATAACACTGATCTTGCTCATGCAATAGTGTATGAAGCTGAAGCTCATGATTGATAACTATAGTTAATGTTTAAAGTTGCCTACGTTACTCAACATAATCGACCGTTATTATAGACGTCCTCATACCATGTGAGATGACAGTTTGATAGTGTTTCATACATGAAGCATATCCGACGCCGACGTTTATGCCAGCTTAGGGTGAGCACGGAGCTAAGTCTATTTAATGCCTGACAGTGATGGCTGGCGCGAGCCGTCAGCCGCAGCGCGCACATATTTGCCGAGCGCCGAGAGCCGAGCGACCCGCGGCCGCGAGCTAGTTCACAAACAACTCCATCCTACAGCCGCTCGCGTGCCGTAATTTATTCAAGAGAGCGGTTATGTATTATTGGTTATTCAAATACCAATAAGAATTTTATTTAGAATCGGAAAAATCACAAGATGTTTTGTATTTTTCATTCTCAGAATTTTGTTAAAGCGACAAACTTATTTTATAAACGGTAATGGTTATTTTTGTCTTGAAATATACCTAAATAACGAAACTGAGTCTTATGAATAACTTCCAATAACCTGTAAATTTAGATCTCCAACACGATAATTATTTTCTTGCAAATTAATTATTTTATCCTAAAAATATCGAGAAATGAATTTGCACACAAATCAAAATGTTCACTAAACTTGACGAACGTTCGCTTCGCCGCCGCTTTACCTGAAGATTGATGCCTGTGGCTCGCGAGTCTTGGAGAAGCGCCGACGCCAATCTTGTAAATGATTGGAGCGCCACGAAAAGCATGAAGCAAAGAAAGCATTCCTAACTTATTCGGAACATTTTGTAACTGGACGAATAATATAGTTTCATTTCGCTCTCTCCTGTGGCTCGTGGCCTGGCTGCGGTCAAGTGGTCGCCAGCAGCGAGTCTTGGAGGAGCCGACGCATTTACAGATTGGAGCGCCACGGCTGCTTCCGTAACTTATTCAGAACATTTTCGTGCTGGACGACGTTATTCGCGCTCAATGGCGCCCGCTAAAGTGGTTTAAAGCATTGGTATATTTACCCTTTGTGAGTTTCGAGTTCTTTAATATTTTGGTATTGACTACCGGAGTTTTCCTTCACAATAATATATAAACTATATATAAACTAAAAATATGTAAAATATGTATAAACTATTTGTGAAAACTATTTTGGCAAATGTGAAGTTTAATTGGTAACTCTATATGTGTTATAGAATGCTGTTTGTTTTCCTAACAATAAAATAAAATAAAATAAAAAATAAAATAAATTTCGAAAATTTAATTTTTGTAATTGACTGTATGCCCTTTTAGGGAACTAATGTCCATTCGAAATAAAGCTTAGCCTTTCACCACTTCGAGTCACCTATTTAGCTATTAGTTTTTACTTAAAAGACACGACCACAAGATTTATGCTTTTTATCAATTTAACTAAAACTGCCATAAAAATAAAACATCAACGTAGAACCAAGTAGAACTCAGTTTGAAAAATTCAAAGTTCGAAATGAAATTACCTTGCACCCTTTTAAGGCTAGGATTTACCGCCTCGATGCCGTNTTGCTCATCCATAAAGTGTGAGGAGCGTATATTGGCGTAGGCAACATTCTAAATATGAACTATTCAATGGCTTCGTAATTCAAGCAAATTGCGCGTTGTTAAAGACGATCTCGTGCTTGGGATGACAGTTTTGATAGTGTTTCGTACATGAATGAAGCATAACTGACGTTATGCCAGCTTAGGATGAGCACGGAGTTAAGTCTATTTAACGCCTGACAGTGATCGCTAGGCGCGAGCCGTCAGCGCCGCACATATTTGCCGAGAGACCCCGAGCGCGAGCTAGGCTAGCTAAAGCCCGGTCTGTGAGCACGTAGAATTTTGTCCAATGACCTCAAGCTACCCATCCTTATCGCTCGCGCGTAATTATATTGCTGTAGCGACTGTGCGACGGGCGCCCGCACGAGCGAGTGCGACAGCAACATAATTACGCGCGAACGATAAGGATGGGTAGCTTGGGGTCATTGGACAAAATTCTACGTGCTCACGGACCGGGCTTTAGCTAGGTATAACACTGATCTTGCTCATTCAATAGTGTATGAAGCTGAAGCTCATGATTGATAACTATAGTTAATGTTTAATGTTGCCTACGTTACTCAATATAATCGACCGTTATTATAGACGTCCTCATACCATGACGTGTGGGATGACAGTTTGATAGTGTTTCGTACATGAAGCATATCCGACGCCGACGTTATGCCAGCTTAGGTGAGCAGGGAGTTAAGTGTATTTAACGCCTGACAGTGATCGCTCGGTGCGAGCCGTCAGCGCCGCACATATTTGCCGAAAGACCCCGGGCGCGAGCTAGGCTAGCTAACTAGGTATAACACTGATCTTGCTCGTGTATTAGTGCAAAGCTGAAGCTCATGATCGATAACTATAGTTAATGTTTAAAGTTGCCTACGTTACTCAACATAATCGACCGTTATTATAGAGGTCCTCATACCATGACATGTGGGATGACAGTTTGATAGTGTTACATGAAGCATATCCGACGCCGACGTTATGCCAGCTTAGGGTGAGCACGGAGCTAAGTCTATTTAACGCCTGACAGTGATCGCTCGGCGCGAGCCGTCAGCGCGCACATATTTGCCGAGCTCCGAGAGCCGAGCTACCCGCGGCCGCGAGCTAGTTCACAAACAACTCCATCCTACAGCCGCTCTGGCGTGTCGTAATTTATTCAAGAGAGCGGTTTAAATACTAATAAGAATTTTATTTAGAATCGGAAAAATCACAAGATGTTTTGTATATTTTCATTCTCAGAATTTTGTTAAAGCGACAAACTTACTTTATAAACGGTAATGGTTATTTTTGTCACGAAATAATAAATAACGAAACTGAGTCTTATGAATAATTTCCAATAAACTGTAAATTTAGATCTCCAGCACGATAATTATTTCCTTTCAAATTAATTATTTTATCCTAAAAATACTGAGAAACGAATTTGTACATAAATCAAAATGTTCACTAAACTTGACGAACGTTCGCTTCGCCGCCGCTTTACCTCTAGCGGCTCTAGCATGAACAACTTTCGTCTTCGAATCGTTTTCGTACTAGATAAATTCGATACTCAATCTTCAAATTAAACGATAACGTGACAATTTTGATTCTCAAAATAAGCTTCGTGCAACCATATCTCATACTAAGTTCACTTTACGACACGTTCACAAGGGCGCTGTTGTAGTTTTCTTATTAAATCTTTTGATGGCGATTCGAGTACGCAAACGATTTGAACTCGAAAATTTTTCGTGCTAGCCGTACTGAAGATTGATGCCTGTGGCTCGCGAGTCTTGGAAAAGCGCCGACGCCAATCTGTAAATGATTGGAGCGCCACGGAAAGCATTGAAGCAAAGAAAGCATTCTTAACTTATTCGGAACATTTTGTAACTGGACGAATGTAGTTTCATATCGCTCTCTCCTGTGGCTCGCGGCTCGGCTGCGGTCAAGTGGTCGCCAGCAGCGAGTCTTGGAGGAGCCGACGCATTTACAGATTGGAGCGCCACGGCTGCTTCCTTAACTTATTCAGAACATTTTCGTGCTGGACGACGTTATTCGCGCTCAATGGCGCCCGCTAAAGTGGTTTAAAGCATTGGTATATTTACCCTTTGTGAGTTTCGAGTTCTTTAATATTTCGGTATTGACTACCGGAGAGTTTTCCTTCACTATAAATAAAGCTTAGCCTTTCACCACTTTGCGACAACATATCAGTTGATGCTAGAAAGTGGCAGAAGAAACTCCAATCAGTTTAACACATTTATAAATCTTAATCAAGATCTGTAACTACTTACTCGTCTGCCTATTTAGTGATCAGTTTTTTCTTCAAAGACACGACCACAAATTTGATCCTTTTTACCAATTTAACTAAAACTGCCATGAACATCAACATAAAACTTAGTTTGAAAAATCCAAAGTTCGAAATGAAATTACCTTGTACCCTTTTAAAGAAACCACTTGATGGAAACCCGCTGTTAGTTTAAAAGTAGTTAATTCTCTTAACCTGCTCTACACCTATCAGGGGAGGTATTACTTCTGGAGCGCCCCAGCGCTCCAGTTCGCACTCATTATCCCCCGCTGTCGATAATTTAGCACGCCACCTTACACTGAGGTGCGCTAGCAATTGTTTTAGCGATACCTACCTACAGTCTTCTGCAAAAAAAGACAATTGAACCTTGTTTATTATTTAAGTTCGAGATTTGATTGATTTCGGTGACTACAACTTATGTACTAAAGTACGGCCAATGAGAAGCGATACCAAATGTAAACAAACCCAATGTCATGGTCATTTGGTATAGCAGGGGTTTGACTTTGACATATTATTTTGGCGGGAGAACGAGACATTACGACAAATACACAAGATGGGAAGAGACAGAATAGATTGTCAGTTCGACAGTCGAATCGACCTTTTGTATCGCTGCTAGTTGGCCGTACTTTACGTAATATCTATCAACCACAGTCACTATGCTTGACGCACAATAGAGCGGCAATCGCTAGTAATATAAAAATAGGTAATAATTCATTATTAAAAATAAGTGTTACAATAAATATATTTATCTAAAATTTCCTCAGTAGTTGGGTAGAGTCTTGAATTTTTGGTATAATTCCTATATTATAGTACATTACTGATTTATTGTTAGGTCGAGTGTACTATCAGACCTCACACGATGCCCGCGCATGCTAGGGAACAACATGCACCATTCCTGCGGCGGCGAAGCGAACGTTCGTCAAGTTTAGTGAACATTCTGAATACGCGCAATTAAGGCGTCCCCTTTGTATTGCATTTATGAAAGAGTTTTAAAATCATTGGTAATTAATACTTTAAGCGCTTTTCGTAATTAAACTACATGTAATCATAGCCAAGCAAGATGAGTTTAAAGCATTAGGTACAAGTTAAATACATACTTAGGTATGTCAGTGTCAGTGACTAATATGTTAATTTTTATATCCTTTTTCCATAGTGATTTATGTCTAGTTCTTAAGATTATTAAAATACTTTCATAAACTTTGTAAAGCTCGCAGTTATGAAATTTCCAACGTTATTTACTTCAGCAAAGGCAAACAAAGTGCCTCAGAGACAGCGTCCACTACCGCTGTAATTGTCTGTCGGGCAACTTCGCGACTACATTACCTGGCTCGCCGTCCAATCTACCTGGTTCATTCGCGCTACTAAGGCTTCCCGGTATTTTATTTTCTACGCCAGTAATAAGTAATTTGCATTCATTTATAAGAATTTACAGGCTTATACTAAGTTATTTCTTAGATGCAAACGTACCGAGGCAGTTTGTTTGGTACTATTGTATTGTGCCATTTCAACGTTAGGTTTAATTTTGGTTTAGGCTGAGTTACACCACTTAAATTTATTTTATTTTATTTTTATTCTTCTTTATCTCTTTCTTGAAAAATAAAAACAGTACAGTATGATCAGACCTTTGCAGCTTTGACCGTAACTATAACGATAGCCGGTGCTTTTTGTATGGAGTTTGACAGATTTTAAAGTAAGATGGTGCAACCCAGCCATAGTAAGCGGTGCCTTTAATCATATGCTTGCTTACTTAATGCAAACGTTATGTAATTTTGTAAAAACCGACCTCAATTTCTCAAGTGATCCAATTATCGTTGTGGCTCTCAATCGAAAAATAAATTACAGATTTATTTCAGTCTTGAGTTACGTCAAATTCTGTAATGTGGTATTACAGAAGCAAAACTAAATGAAAATACTCAGATCAACTTTTGACTGATAGTGTTGACACAGAGCGGCAGGTGTCCAACAGATTAGTTGCCTCAGTAACGTCGTCAGGGTTCTGACTTCTTAACGAGTTTGTCGAACCAACTTCTTCCTCCATCAATTATGCAGTTCCATTTTTCATCACCTCCAGGATAATGGTGGCTATAACTTTACCTGCCATTTTTGTTGAAACGCGGAAATCCATCTTTCATAGCGGAGTAATTTGCATTTGTTTTGCAAGTTCTAGGGGTTGTTGTGGCTCCATTTTATTAGATGGATATAAATTTGTCAGGCTGTCTCATTGCATTATTAGTCATGAGGCATTGCTTTTATTTTAATGTCGAGAATATTGTCCATTTGTGAACGAGTTCTCATATTTTATTGTAAAAGCACAATCCTAATTTATAGACAGCTTATGTAAAGAAATACTGATTAATAAACAATAATACTGTAAAGTTTCATCAAAATCCGTTAAGTACTTTTTGAGTGAACGAGTAACAAACATACACCTACACAAATTTTCGTATTTATAATATTAGTAAAATTTTAACAATAAATTATAATTTAATTCATATTCGTTCAGGGAACGCTTCAGATACAATAATCGAATACTGAAAGTACCTAAAATACCTATCTAAATTAATTTAGATATCCAGTTAAGCTCATTTCACTTCACTTTATAAAGTGTACCTACTTAACAAAAGATCATTTGACTTCTCTCCGCATAAATTGCTAACTTTCAGCTGAAAGAACAAGCAGGAGCGAGGTTTACCAACACAAAGTCAATGTCTATCAGATTTCGTTGAATTACGTCCAAACTTTAATGAGGTAAGTTAATGTTTAAAACCATTATTGTACACTTGACGTGGAGCTGCGATACCACCGACTCTGTGTAATGCTTGACATCAAAGGCTTTTTAGATTCACGCTTAGATATTTGTTTGTTTTTGTAATAAATTTTCGTTTTGAGAAGAAAAAGGAAAATTCCAATATTTTATCGACATCCAAAATATTGTAGTAAGGATTCTTTGGCTATAAATTAACTAGCTACCCATCTTAAATTAAGTCATGTCATATTCCAACAAGGGTCAACATAAAACTAATATTTTTGGAACTGTATACTTATAACATTTTTGCAATACAGTTCAGCATGAAATAATAAAGTAGGTAGGTAGGTATGTTTTATTATTTTATCATGCTTTTTCTTTTGCAAAATATTGTATGATATTTACAATAAATAATCCTCCTTAAAAATTCTTATATCGCCTCAGACCTCACGTAATTAGGTACGAAATTTTAGATATCTACTACGCCCATTTTCCGATGGCTATCTAAATCTAATTTTAACGCTTTCTTTTCAAAATTTATAAAAACTAATAGTATTTTACACCCGACCTTGCCCGTCCACATCGACCATTCCACAAAATTGGTCCTTCGAGTCGGATGGCCGTAGAAATTCCGAATTTGAATTGGATAAGTAGTTATTGAAACTAAGATGCTCCCGTGCTTTAATAGCACTTAATTTATTGGCAAGAGTCGTTTTAAGCTTTTTGCTGCTTTATTTTAATTGCTGATAAAAATATTCTAAACACCTAAAATAGAATACAAAGTATTTATTTAAAATAGAACAATATTGTTCAACCGAAGTGCCACTTTATTTAATTTGAGAAGAATTGATTCAAAATTAATGAATTGTTACTAAGGAAAAGAAAAGTGATAGAACGGGAATGAGCCCTAATTTTTCTGTAGTACCCTTTTCATCCATGTTCATTAATCTTCGTTTAGAAGCACTTGGATATGAGTACCTCTCAGACTCCAGTTACGGACTAAATCAATGAGAGAAATTTGAGTAAAGGTTCTTTTTTTGGAAAAAAATAGACTTGGCGAGTATTGAGAGGTACTCCCCGTTCGTATATGTACGGATGATGGCACATGGCAGACACTGACATCCTATCCAGTTGTTATTAGTCCAGTAGAATTAGCTTTTAAATCGGAAATAATTCCTACAAAAGATTTTATTGTTTTAATGGCTTCATTGGTTGCCCATTAAGACTCTCCTAAGTTTTCGACTTCGACGGAGTTGTGCTTAAGTGGTGGGGGCCCCCGAAAGGGGCATTTTTTCGGTTTTCCGGTTATACCGCGTAAAGGACTTACCCTATCAAGAAGTGGTCTTCATGACGGTTGAAGGGCACTTAATCCTGCATTGAATAAGACCAAATTCATATGTTTTGGACAAACCGTTCTCGCGCTAAAGTTCGGCAAAGTAGAAAATATACGTATAATTAATGACCCTCTCCATGTCCAATGGTTTGTTACCCACAGGCTTCCAAGTCTTGAAAAGGGCCACCTCAACCAGTGTAACCCTATCAAGGCTTACGAGCTTGATGCGCCTATCCTTGTTCGTCCCAGCCGTTCCTTAACTGCGGTTGCTGCACCTCTTCCTGGCACTCACCTGAACGACTCTGTGTTACCTACTGTGGCTGCCCCTCTTCCTTGTATCCTCCTGCATGACTACGTTGCCTAGCCGTATGCCTGGTCTAAGGTTCGACGCCAAAAATCAACAACAACAAGTTCATATTAAAACGCTGAAGAGTTTTTTGTTTGTTTGTTTGAACGCGCTAATCTTAAGAATTACTAGTTTGATTGAAATCATTATTTTTGTGTTGAATAGCTCATACATTGAGGAAGGCTATAGGATATATACAATCACTCTACGACTAATAGAGGCGAAGCAGTAAAGAAAAATGTTGCAAGCACGGGAAATAGTATTTAAACTATTTTCACTCGTACGAAGTTGATTTTGTGGCGTCGAACCTTGGACCAGGCATATGGCTAAGCAATGAAATCGTACAGGAGGGTACAAGGAAGAGGGGCAGCCACATTAGGTAACACAGAGTCGTTCAGGAGAGTGCCAGGAAGAGGTGCAGCAACCGCAGTTAAGGAACGGCTGGGACGAACAAGGATAAGCGAATCAAACTCGTGAGCCTTGTTAGGGTTACACTGGTTAAGGCGACCCTTTACAAGGCTTGGAAGCATGTGGGTAACAAGCCATTGGACGTGGAGAGGGTCATTAATTATACGTATATTTTCTACTTTGCCGAACTTTAGCGCGAGAACGGTTTGTCCAAAACATATGAATTTGGTCTTATTCAATGCAGGATTAAGTGCCCTTTAACCGTCATGAAGACCACTTTTCGATAGGGTAAGTCCTTTACGCGGTATAACCGGAAAACCGAAAAAACGCCCCTTTCGGGGGCCCCCACCACTTAAGCACAACTCCGTCGAAGTCGAAAACTTAGGAGAGTCTTAATGGGCAACCAATGAAGCCATTAAAGCAAAAAAATCTTTTGTAGGAATTATTTCCGATTTAATCAATTTTTGTGTTTAATTCTACTGGCCTATATTGTCTATTGTGGTTTTGCAACAAACATGTTAGTCTCAATACTATCGACTGTACTTCAGACAAAATAATAAACTCATATTCCCACGAAAATAAAAAGTAAAAAGTTATAATAATCTGTTATAAATAAAATCTTTCCTCCGTAGAATATTAGTGAAAACAAATAAAATAAATACTATTTAATCTAATGAATATTGGTAAGATAAATTAGAATAATAATATGTAGGTACATGCAATAAATAGCACTGTGGTATCCTTTAATATTTAGCGTGCTAGGTATTTTGTAACAAAAATTGTAATTTAATATTATTACGCTGTTGGCCGCACAAAGTAAACTCATAAATAATGGAAACCAATTCAATTTGACACAACACAGACCTCCATTTCTCGAGCTTTACCTACATCATGGTATCATGTTCCATCAGATAACACGTTGGCATCGGTCGATAATATAATTAACGTCCAACAATAACACGAGTGACTACAGTCAAATAAAATAAGTCAACACATTTGCTAAATTATCAACTAGCCCCCCTTATTAGTTTATTACAAAAAGTTAAATCCTAGTTTAAATTGACATTTACTATGGGAGTTTAAATTAAAACCGGTGTTCATCCCGGGTTTAATTTTTACTATGTTTGTTATAATTTTTATTTTTAAGTCTGGTAGTTTATTATCAGAGATAATTGAAGTTAAATGGGGATTTTGATTTTATTAAAGATTTTTTTTTGAGAGAGTGGCCCCAAAACTGAATTGCCGTCGGAAAGGGCCCTTATGTGCGAATGAGTATGATTTTTTTATCTTACTTTGTTGGGGCTGTTTTATTTCAGTAGTACCACATGCAATGTTTTCATTTCGATCACTACATGTTTTGACCAAACCGCACTACATCACATCGTACTACTGACTAACGGTAGACTGTTAATCACATACCGATGATTTTGATTTGTGATCGCAATTGTGGCTTGTTTCGCGCGTTTCAGATGCGATATTAGTTTTGCCTAACGTTAATCTGGTTAGTTCATTACGAACTACTATGCACGGGTCATGAATATAGATAGAATGGTATACTACTACCTACTTATTGTTAGCCTGTTCGATTTTCTTCAATCGATTCAGTTAGAATCGAGAGTCGATTACATTGATTCAGTATCACAGGTTGCAATAACTTAAATCACGATGGAAGAAAGGAATTAATTGGGTTTTATATAAGTGAGACAAATATCTTCTGTTGTATAATGGAAAGATTTCCTGCTAATTTGCAAAGATGACTCTCTGCAGTGCTGGTTAATGAGATTCAAGATAAGCCCCGAGCGAAAACAATTAAATATTTAGCTCTGATAAGAAGTTCTTCCAATTCTAATTGCACAGGAATGGAATCTCAATAGCAAGTGGCACGAGCAACAAAACGACTGCGTGAATAATTAAAGCCGTTTTGCGACTATAGTCCAGTCAGTACAGAGGCAGAGCACAATTTATCGCAAAGAAAATAGATTACGTTTAAATCCTGCTCGTCCATTAGCTTTTTGCTCTGTACAGTGTACACTCGTGAATGCTAAGCAGGCGCTGACAATCGTCCAGTTGATACAGCCTGCATAACTTTGCATCGACTTCAGTTTAATAGATTAAATAAGGCGATGTTCTCTCGCTTTTGTAACCAAGACAGACACATTTATGAAATAAATATTTTGCTGAACTGAACAGAAATTGCTTTGTACAACGACTAGTCTCATAATATCTATCAACTTTTGGATTCCTGTTAACTTAAGATTCCTGTTAACTTAAGATTTCTGAAAACTTTCGATTCCTGAAAATTTAGAAATCTTAACGGTCTTATTCATAAAAATTTAAAATAGGTTTATTAGCTTGTTATAGTAAAAATCCCAAAAAGTATTATTCATAAACGTCATATAGTACCGCTAAAAAGCTTTGTAAGTATTCAATACCCGCTTCATAACTTATAACAGGGTCGACCCTAAAAACCTTTAAACCTCTAATAAAGAGAAATATAGTCGACAAATGTGCAACAGCTGATTTTTTTGCGTCCGGTCCGAACCACAGATGAGTCCGAACCGTTTTGACTTGAGGTTTGTTACAGTTGTCGTCCTCTTTTCAACCGACTTCAAAAAAGGAGGAGGTTNTAGAAATCGACTCTCAATGTGCTAGTGTCATCTAGCGGCGAGCGGCGTAAACGTTTCCTAAACTGGATACATCTTCCAAATAAGCACGGTGATCCGCGGAGGCTTGGTAATGCAGGCGAACACCACGAGATGGCGCTAGTAGTATTGATTGATAAATGTGACGTTGTTACAGTACGAAATTTTAGATATCTACTACGCTCATTTTTCCGATGGCTATCTAAATCTAATTTTAACGCTTTCTTTTCAAAATTTATAAAAACTAATAGTATCAGGCTATCGTAAAATTTTACACCCGACCTTGCCCGTCCACATCGACCATTCCACAAAATTGGTCCTTCGAGTCGGATGGCCGTAGAAATTCCGAATTTGAATTGGATAAGTAGTTATTGAAACTAAGATGCTCCCGTGCTATAATAACACTTAATTTATTGGCAAGAGTCGTTTTTAAGCAGCAAAAATATTTTAATTGCTGAGTATTCTAAACACCTAAAATAGAATACCTACAAAGTATTTATTTTTATAGAAAAATATTGTTCAACCGAAGACCCGAAGTGCCACTTTATTTAATTTGAGAAGAATTGATTCAAAATTAATGAATTGTTACTAAGGAAAAGAAAAGTGATAGAGCGGGAATGAGCCCTAATTTTTCTGTAGTACCCTTTTCATCCATGTTCTAATCTTCGTTTAGAAGCACTTGGATATGAGTGCCTCTCAGACTCCAGTTACGGACTAAATCAATGAGAGAAATTTGAGTAAAGGTTCTTTTATTGGAAAATAATAGACTTGGCGAGTATTGAGAGGTACTCCCCGTTCGTATATGTACGGATGACGCAGTGTTGTTCCTGACAAATTTAGGGTTGCCGTATTCTACTTCTAAAATTGCCGGATTTTTAAGGAAAACTAAGAAAATTGCCGTATTGTATAAAATGTTTATTTGGAAGGTTTAAATTTAAAAAAATACAAGTGATGTATTATGTACTATGCGTATACTACTTTTAAACTTACTTACTTTATTCTTCACTTTTTAAGGTTTTGAATAATTTAGTCCAAGAACCTACCCGAATAAAAGTGAAGAATCTACCAAAATGAGGAAATAACGATTTTAGACATTAAAATCTCGAAGATAAGGTTGCATTTTTGGCGTTTCTTTTCGTGGCGCTTCTACTTCATCTATGGTTTACAAGTTTTAGCGTTCCATTAGACGAAATATTTATTTTTTGTTTACAAACTCATGAAAAACTCATAAAACTCTACTTTACTCAATTGCCGTATATTTTGATACGGTAATCAAAGTGCTGCCGTATACCGTATTTATGGTGCCTAAGATGCCTGAATACCGTATATTACGGCAATTGCCGTATCAAGAACAACACTGGGATGACGGCACATGGCAGACACTGACATCCTATCCAGTTGTTATTGTCTATTGTGGTTTTGCAACAAACATGTTAGTCTCATATACTATCGACTGTACTTCAGACAAAATAATAAACTCATATTCCCACGAAAAAAAAAGTAAAAAGTTATAATAATCTGTTATAAATAACTAGGTGACCCGGCAAACTTCGTACCGCCTATGTCCATCAGAAATAATGTAAGAATTCTAATGGTGAAAGAATTGTTTTGAATTCAAATTGATCCAGTAGTTTTGGAGCTTATTCTATACAAACAAACAATCAAAAATGTTTCCTCCGTAGAATATTAGTAAAAAAACAAATTAAATAATTATAATTAATGTAATGAATTGATAAGATAAATTAGAATATTAATATGCAATAAATAGCACTGTGATATCTTATATTATTATAGTGTGTTATTTTGTAACAAAAATATGTAATCTAATATGCTGTTGACGGTACAAAGTAAACTCATAAATAATGGAAACCAATTCAATTTGACACAACACAGACCTCCATTTCTCGAGCTTTACCTACATCACGGTATCATGTTCCATCAGATAACACGTTGGCATCGGTCGATAATATAATTAACGTCCAACAATAACACGAGTGACTACAGTCAAATAAAATAAGTCAACACATTTGCTAAATTATTAACTACTCCTTATTACAAAAGTTAAACCCTAGTTTAAATTGTCCTTTGGTGTCTTATTAAAACACACGAAATAATCACAGAGCTCTATTTAACGCTCTGTGTTTGATTTTCTGCTTCACTTAAGTAAGCATTGTTTGTGAATACAGGCGTAAAACTCACACTTGTGTATTCACTCGATAGTCCAGTTTTGCGGGATCCTGCATTATTGATTCCCCCAAAACTGAATTGCTTTGCCGTGGGCCTTTAAGTGCGAATGAGTTTGATTTTTATCCTACTTTGTTGGGGCTGTTTTATTTCAGTAGTACCACATGCAATGTTTTCATTTCGATCACTACATGTTTTGACCAAACCGCACTACATCATATCGTACTACTAACTAACGGGAGACTGTTAATCACATACCGATGATTTTGATTTGTGATCACAATTGTGGCTTGTTTCGCGCGTTTTAGATGCGATATTAGTTTTGCCTAACGTTAATCTGGTTAGCTCATTACGAACTACTGTGCTCGGGTCATGAATATACATAGAATAGTATGCGTATTACCTACTTATTGTTAGCCTGTTCGATTTTTTTCAATCGATTCAGTTAAAACAGGGTCTTTGATCTGCATTGCACACCTTTGTAAAATAACATACATGTAACAAAACAATAGGGTAACGAATTTATTCAGTATCTAACTTAAATCACAATGGAAGAAAGGAACTAATTAGTTATTAGGCTTCATAACCAGATAAAGTGAGACCAGGTCTTAATATCTTCTGTTGTATAATGACAAAGATTTCCTGCTAATTTGCAAAGATGACTCTCTGCAGTGCTGGTAAATGAGATTTAAGATTAGCCTCGAGCGAAAACAATTAAATATTTAGCTCTGATAAGAAGTTCTTCCAATTCTAATTGCACAGGAATGGAATCTCAATAGCAAGTGGTACGAGCAACAAAACGACTGCGTGAATAATTAAAGCCGTTTCGCGACTATAGTCCAGTACAGAGGCAGAGCACAATTTATCGCAAAGAAAATAGATTACGTTTAAATCCTGCTCGTCCATTAGCTTTTTGCTCTGTACAGTGTACACTCGTGAATGCTAAGCAGGCGTCGACAATCGTCCAGTTGATACAGCCAGCATAACTTTGCACCGACTTCAGTTTAATAGATTAAATAAGGCGATGTTCTCTCGCTTTTGTAACCAAGACAGACACATTTATGAAATAAATATTTTGCTGAACTGTACTTGTTTTGCACAAACGACTAGTCTCATAATGTCTATCAACTTTTGGATTCCTGTTAACTTAAGATTTCTGAAAACTTTCGATTCCTGAAAATTTAAGAATCTTAAGTTTTTAGCAATCTTCAGGAATCATATTTTTAAGGAATTGCAAGTTATCAGGAATCTCAAGTTTTCAGGAATCTGTCTTCAATTTTGAAGAACCCTTCACAATCATAACGAAATTTACAAGCAACGAGCGCAAATATCATGTCCACTTCAGCATTAAGCTATCGAACGTCATAAAATACTACAAGGCCCTTCGTTAGTATCCTCTTAAGTTTCCAGCGATCGAGGGCCCTCCAGATTGTTTGGAACTCACTCCTCGGATACTGGATACAAAATCTTTTATCAAAACTTGCAGGTTATTTTATATCTTAAATGAAAACCGATAAGATCCAAATTACCAAGATGCAAATCTGTTGCTAGATTGGATCGCTTTCTTTGATGCTGTGATGCATTCTTTTATGGAAATTGATGTTTTTTGCAGTTTTCCTTTTCATATTGCACTCTAGTTTCCTCGTTAAAAATTTGTTTCTGCTTTGTGGCGAACAAGTTTTTATTAGCAGGCTGTAACGCGGACCTTCCTGATACGTCGGTTGCCTCGGGCCTGTACGAGTAGAGTGTAAAGCACGGCCAGGGTCTCTTAATTTTGAATATGAAAGGTAGAGCCAAAGGTAAAGTTAAAAGGTAAACATTAACTAATTTTTATAGTTTAATAATAAACATGAATTGCAAACATTATTTTTGGCCAATAAACTTGTTTGCTACCTACCAATTACAAACTTAAACTAATTACTAACTATGCTTAAATGCAACAATAAAAACACTTAAGCGTACATAGACTTTCAGTCAAAATTAATGGATTCAATTCCTGGCTAATATGACTCTGAGTCTCTTGTGAACAATTTTCTTTATCTTAGCTATCCCATTCACCCTGTACCTACTCACTCAGATCACTAGTTGATTTATCAGTAGAAATTAGAAAGGCGAAGAAACTCATAAAATACACCTAGCCCAGTTAGTTAAAAAACGTTTCTTAACGCAAATAAATGCCTATTTATTAACCAAAATAAATAAAAGCAATCAAACAAAACCTGAGATAAATGATTCGAGGCCCATTTGAATACGGCTATTAAATTCAAGATCGGCTCTAAGTGTTTCATGAAAATTCATGAATTTATCTCATTAAATACGAGAAAGTTGCTGAAGTCCAATCATTAATTTTAATTTCACGTTAAACCAAAATTGGATTCTTCGATGTCTGCGAAAATGTGACTCGTTAATTAAAATTCAAAAAATGACGGTGATAAATATTAAAACAGAAAACGTTTTTAGTACCTATCTAACTGTAATAAAAATTAATGGCTTATTACAAAAAGTTAAACGCCCGTTGAACACTTGTTTAAATTGTCACTTCGTATAGAAATGTCATTTTAAACCAATTTTCAAGTGTGCTTAACTTTTTTGTAACAAGTCCCTGAGTTTATATTCATTAGGCTTTGACTCAGCTAGACATTCTCTAAAGATTTTGGTTTTCAATTAGCTAGTACCTACATAAATGCAAAAGTTAAAATATCAAAGAAACAGTTTTCAGTAGGTAAACTACTTTAATTTTGTCAAAACAGAAAACATTGGCGACCCTTCGAAAGACAGTTGAGTTTTGTAACGAGGCGGCAGCCTTCCTTTTGAATAATTTATGCGCCGACAGACCCTTCAGGTCAAATTACTGACCTGTGTAGCAACAATATTTTGCATAATATTTTAGTGAGCTGACACACACACACTTTGAACACTTTATAGTTAACTTAAAAGCTATGCAAACGGTTTCACTCACATGCGCATTTTCGGTTTATCATTCGTTTTACGAATTAAATAAACATTTACTTATTTAATTTAATACCATGATGATTTATCCGACCGATTTCGACCATGGCCACGATTCTTAACTGTCTTGGCGGCGCTGATGCGCCCAAAGATGGCTTCATAGCCGATCTTCGCGGCAAATCTCCCCGCATATTGAGGACTCATTATACCGAATGACAGCATTTTATACAGGGTGTAGTTACAAAAAAAAAAGTCCCAAAAAGTAGTGTGAAGCCGAAGCCCAGAGGTAGAGCATCACTACGGCTACCCAAATCACCGTGACTTTTGATAGTTTTAGAGTTATGATTTTTATTTACAACATAGAGAATTTTAGGTTACATTCGTGTTATGGATGGAAATACTTCTGAATCAGCTAGGCCTAGTATTCATCTAATAATAATAAAAAAAAATCAGGCTTGTAACTTGACTATTCGCGCCACAGTGACCAAAAAAGTGCCTAAGCACAGAAATTAAAAAAAGAAGTCACAAAAACTCATAAAACTCATTTATTTTTGCAAATAGGCTTTTAAAAAGCACTTTTACACGTCCCAGTATTAACCCTACCATTGCTTCGGAANAGAGCAAAGTGAAATCATTGCTTAAATAATTGGAAAAAGGCGTAAGCGGCAGTTTCGCCCTTATACGTAGGAGCCATCGACATGGGGGTGATTTGGATAGCCCTAGTGATGCTCTACCGCTGGGCCTTGGCTTGACACTACTTTTTGGGACACCCTGTATAACACAGGTATTTTTTAAGCTTATTCGTTTGGCAGGATTTCGATCACTTGGGGTTTTAGGTAACTAGACCTACGCAGTGAACCTTAGGAGCCGCGCCAATCTGTTGAGCGTTACTTTATGGCTCCCAGTTTATCGTGGAACCCTTTGTTTTTATCGGCGTAATGTCGCTCCATTGATTGTTTACGGCACCTGCTTTATCTGCATACGAATAGTGGCCGTAAATGTATTTATGATCGGAAGTAATAGCCCTTCGAAGGGCTCCCAATATTGTTCGGGCGAGCGCTGCTTCGGCGATAAAATTAAAGGATACTTTTCCATTGTAAAACGTTTAAAATTGATTCTGCTATCTTGCGTCTCATATAGTTTTTTTCATTTCAATGCTATTTTCAACAGATTGTAAGTCATTAAATAATTTAAGATCATTTTGTTGTACCTAATGACTTAAGTATTGTGCCCGTGACTTCGTTACGCCGGAAAAACCCTTATCAGCCAGCGGTACGAAAAATTTACCTCCTATTCTTAGACCTACTGAATCACACAAAATTTCCGTTTCGGAGTTTTTTTTTACTAAAATATGATACGCGAAATGTTTATCTTAGATTTACTTAGATTGTTGTCCCAAAAACTACACAAAAAGCTGTACCTAACTTCAGAGTTTCAAAGAAAAGAGTAATTAAAGATTTAATTTAGGCATTCTAACTTATAAAATGTGAAATCGATTGCCTGGTACTACAAAGTCACCTTTAACTCTGATCAGTATTTAATTAATACAAGTTTAAATTACTTTTAGAGCAAACAGTAGAAAAGATGCAATCACGATTTAAATTTTTGGCTTGTCTGTCTGCCAAAACCAAGTCAGATTAACCTGACCTAAATGAAACTCCAGTGTAAAGTAGGGCTTTGTATTTTACAAAATAATTTCTATGCAGTTTTTATCTTAATCCTTCTCAATTAGCTCAAGGAACGCTGGTCCTTTCACCCGCGGTTTAATTCCTTGCAGCGCCGCAAGCGCCGCGCGTCTACAGCCATTTAATCCGCTGCACCGGTAACAAGATTTCGGTAATTCTTTTGTGGATACTCTGTAGACCGTCGACTTAGCAGTGTAATTGAATAAAACAGTGTTTGCAAATACGAGTATTTCTTACAGCCGTCCATAATCCGGGAATATATTACGTATTATGCCAATACAACGAGTAGAGACATACATACAGACATCTGGGCGGTGAACTCAGTAGGCGACTACTATTATTTACTCGGTATAGGTATATTAATGTTAGTATACATTAACACACAATCGTTAGACACAAACCCAAAAGCAAGACAAATTACGGATAGGATTTATTTTTTCATTTTCAATTCTGAGCACAAGAACACAGATAACGTTAAACTTTGAACTTTTCAAGTAAATGCCTTTTGTGAAGTTTCACAAAGATTAAATGCCAGCTAGACGAAACGCAAGTTTGCTCTGCGCCTCACATAGTTCGCGAGAGCAGAGCGGGCGAGAAATGCAAGAAGCGGGATGTTTTTATGATTTCCAGCGGTTTACCGAATCTCGCCCGACTTATGTGGCTAGTGGCTACTATACTTGGAATATTCAAATTTTCCCGAGATTAGATTGCCTTAGTTTGCTTCTAAGCTGGAATGAAATTTCTTTCGCTTGTAAAAATGCTTCATTTCCCTTGGTATGGTTATTGTCTCAGTTCTTTGTATGTTTTTAAAACTTATCAAGTTTTAATCATTTTGTCAATCATTGAGAAAAGTGTTTGGTTGCTGATTACACAAAAATAGTGACTTCTAAATTAACCAAACCATGTTTAGCTCACCACAATATAGTTTGTTTATTTTACACAACATTTTATTCCTCATAGCCAATTAGCAAACTTAGTAGTTTGTAGTATTCTCCAGTTCGAAAGTCACTTTTTTGTGTAAACAATAACCAAACCAGTATTTTCAGTGCATCTCAAGTTTAGTTACTCAGTTCTTTAAGTCAATTGCATTGTGCTGGTCCAGTAACCTGTACAAAGCTTTAATCAAGGCTGCATTTCACGTAAACCGTATCCCCCAGAGCTCCCTTGCGATCGAAAGAAACTCAGTTTGATTGGCTAGTAATGTATTTAGCTTTTGTGCTTCTAGAGAGATTGTGACCGTATTTTGAACGCTTGTGTTCAGGAAAATAGCTTTTTGAAGACTAGCCTTATCAAACAGTTGTTTAAAGTTAAAAGATTCAGAAAGAGAGAGTTTCAGGTGTATGGGGTAATATTTTCAGTAATGAAACAAACTCGTATAGGAATAATGTTGCTAAATATTTGACTGCCGAGACACTAGACACAGTATAAATTTTATTGTTAGAGGCTCACCAGGGAGCATCGTGGCGACCTATACAAAAATACATTCTATCCGTGATTATCATATTTCCAAACTATTAATTTTGATTACGCCAATTTCCCTTTCATCCGGATTCCTTCCACGTCTGATAGTTCCGAACGAAGGTCGATTTTGCAAGTAGGTCGCAGGGCAGGGCCTTCCGAGGGCAGGAAGGATGCGGCAGGGCCGCTGGGACGTCCCTGTCTTGGGTACGTAACTCATTGTTACACGGAACCGCTATAAAGGTATACTCGTACGTCTATATATTTCGGGTGAATGGGCTGTAATCTATTTTGATCTTAACACAAATTGTTTGACGTTGGGTTGATGTTAGTGGCCCAATGTCAGTATGCAAATGACCAAAGTAACTAATGATGAACAATACATAATCATAGAATCATTCAGCCACAAGACGTGGCTGAATGATTCTATGACGCTACCAACCGGGCGATGTGAAAATCATTGGGGGAGACCCTATGTTCAGCAGAAGATGTCCTGCGGCTGAAATGATGATGATGCATACCTAAATCACTCTACTATGATGTAAAATGTTTCAAAAATAGAAATATTTCGACATTTTCTTCTAAACTTTTACGATTCGTATACCAAAATGGACTGGACACTGGTCAGTGACTGCGACAAAGTTGCCCGCGCCGAACTGGGTCAGGTATCAATATCCGGCACTGCACGGTCGTGCATTTAGTGCTGACAAAACAGGCCATTTTGTCATCGAATATGCTTTACAATTTATCAAACCGCGGTTGAATAAGATACGAATTTGTAGCCGATATGGTTGTGTAATGTCATGCTATTTATAATTTTGATTGTATTACAAGACGTTTTTCTTCGTAGCTTCTATATTTTTAAAGCCAATACATTCTAACCTAAGCAAACGCATTAATATGCTAAAACTTAGACTGACTTAAACCGGTGTTTTTGTATGGAGTTTTACAGACTTTTGACGTTTATTACGGTTAAAGTTATGGTGGTGCAACTCAGCCTCAGAAAATGACGTCCAGAACGATTATGGAGTAGGTACTTTATTTAATGCATTTATGCAAAACGATAGATTATGTCATCAATAAAGCAAACAATTTATCATCTTGAATCCAGCTTAATGGTAAAGCTAGAATCTACGCGAAGGTAGGTAATTTACGAAACAAGGCACAAAATATCTCCCCAAGTACCAGGCACTAAGAAATACCTCGGAGGTGTAAATCAGGGCGGTAACAGTTGACACGGCCGTGATCTACTGCCGCACCGAAACGCGAACGTGATGAAGCCTCGTATAAAGCATGTACAAAGAAGCTTGAAGATTTGTAGGCCTCTGGAATTGAGTAATTTTAGGCCGTAATATGTTTCTGTGGTGAAGCCTTCAGGCACCAGGTAATTCGCGCTACGACCTACAAATCTAGTAATTGCTAGGTTTTAATTAGGTCAAAATATAGGTATGTGTAGTTTTGGTACGAGCTTATTAGCTATTTCATTACATAAATCTGTGTTAGCGTGTCTCACATCACGCCAAATAAATCTGTATGTCATTTTATAAATTACTCATTATTTTATTATTACGTTTTTCTCTACTATGATGCCAAAGTATTTACTGAATTATGAACAATGAACATTCAATGCTCACTTAAAAACAATTAAGCCTTAAAACAAGAATCGTCGACGTCAATCCTCAACGCAGTCAAATGTTAGACATTAATGGATTCTAACCTCGACTTTTGATTTTGTAGAAACAATTTCTATTCTGACGGAAAGTTGCCTTCAAACAGCGCCAGTATTGATGTAGGCCAAGTTGAGGATTGAGAATTTAAAATTAATGCTTTCGTTTCGCTCACGGAAACTTTGTTTTGTGTTTCTTTCGGGAAATTCACAATGAGTCCGCTTTAATAAGGGGAATTCGAAAATCCATTTTGGTTTCGTGTTTGTTTCGTCTTCTCGATTCGGATTGTCGAGACAAATATTTGTTGGCTGGCGCTAAGTTACAGGCCCTGATGGATTGCTAAGGTGGATCCGTTTGATGTGGTGAATGTATTTTAGTTTATTGTTCTCAGTTGGGAAATTTCGTGCTAAGAGCACACAGCAATATTTGAATGTTTCCTCAATGTTTTGAATCGGACAATTTGTAAATTGCGAAGGTAGACAAAACGGTGTTTTCTTTTGTTTCTATATGGAAACTTTAAGTATATTGCTCTTTGGGAATTGTTAGTACACTTAAATTTGGGTGAACACTAAAATGAAGTATTATTTCAATACAAAAGTAAAATAAAGCATTGATGCAAGACCATGATTCTCTAATTGGATTGTTACATTAAGGCGGAGTTGGACCATTTAACTTTAACCGTAACTATACCGATAACTAGTGATTTTTGTATGGAGTTTGACAGATTTTTGACATTTGTCAAAGTGAAAGTAAGATGGTGAACCTAGCCTAAGAATTTAATAATTCTCTTTATCAGTTAGTCCTCTCTTGTAAAGTTAAAAAATACACCAGTTGAAATGTAGGATCTCGAAGAATAATCGCGGAATTAAACTCTCGTAATGATTTATGGCCGGCGAGTCGAAGAAATAAACGGGAAAGAATCTAATATTCAAGACAAGAAGTTCATGAAAATTTCAAGGAATATTTTCCAAGAAGATTTCACGGTGCTCGGGTAAGCGTTAGGCGCGGAGTCAACTCGCCCTTACCAAGGTTTTAAATGTTAGCTTTTTTCGGATTTCCGTGATTTCACTTACCACCTACTTGTGGCGTGAAAAATTTACATACCTATAGGTAATTTTGCTATTGAATGAGATTTTCTAACAACTGAAAAATTACCCACATCCGCATCAGAGTTTATGAGCTGCCATAAGCATCTAACATAGCTTAATCGGAATACCACTTATTTCAAAAAAGGTATCAAACTAACGATAATGTGCAAGGCACCATTACAGAAATTTTTTTAACGTGCCTTTGATACTATAACTTCCAACTAAGTCTAGAACACGGAGGCGCTTATTAAGTATGTTTTGACAACTTGAAGGTAGTTTGTTGATTGAACATTCCAGAAACATATTCCATGAACTGAATATTCATTAAAAACTTTGCTGTATGTCAAGGACTGCTACCAGTACTACCACGTACCGTATTAAGTTTTCAAATAAATGTAACTACACTCCCAAAAGTTTCATGATTAGGCAAACTGAGACAAATATTAGCTTAACGATGTTATGTGCTTACATAACAACCCAGCAAAAGTTTGCGCACGGTATTTGTATAATATCTGTATATTACACTCGTCCTGAATGCCGAGAGCCACAGTGTAAGTAAACAGAAATGGTGAATCTAAATTCACTAAGATTTTTTTTATAATCAACAGCGACGGATCATTCATGCAGTAAAGATTACAGCACGTTAGCTTAGCCTCTTCTAATTGATCAATCTGTGAGCTCTTGGCTGAAGGGATGTAGTTCTTAAAATTACATTTCGACATTCCTCAATTCCTAGCTTTGTTATTTTTAATGTAATGACTATCTGGGTAAAATGCTTTGATATACTATAGGTCTAGAACCACGTTTATGAAGAAAACGTGTAAACTTTAGGGAAGTTTTCAATGAAAAGTTGAAACAAACATTGCGAATGTGAAATTACTGTTCCTATCTCCTTTTATGTATTATTATTGTCGGTAGTACAGGAACTTTCGTCATACACTGAAGATTTTGAAATTACAAAACAGCCATAAAATTCAGTCAACGTAGGTACTTTTTCCTTTTCTCGCACTGTTTTTTTTTTACATAACTAGACGGTACGTTTTACTCAGAATTAAGGTTTTCCTAAACTCGTTCATGGAAAGTAAAAGAACTTCTTCAACTTTAACACTTAAGGACTCGCTAATGGGTCTAACGGACCCAGTACTTCAATTTTTGTGTAATAACTTTTAAGTTTTGACGTTTGCGATGTTGTCGCTCTTAGTACCTTTCTACGACAGTTTAGCACGGCCAATAGCGGTCGTACTCGTCAAATAGCCCACTGCATGTCGGTGCTAGAGACGAAAAAGGTGATTTTGAGTCAGATGGACCCGGTAAATAAAGTGATTTTTTTAATGTTCTATAATAATTTCTCATTAATTGATAATTATTATAAGTAGGCAAATCATAGTAGTTTACGAAAATATACACGGTATTTTTTTAAATAATTAATTACGGAAATTTTCAAAAATAACCTTCATTTTGCCAAAAAATGCTTAATTTTTAAAATAAGTTGTTATTTTAGAAAAAAGGCAATGAATATTACTATTTGGTTTACTATTGTCTTTGTTTATATAATATTATCCTTCTAATAATGTAGTTTTCACGTTTATTAAGTGTTTTTGAAAAATACATAGGATTTTATATACTGGGTCCAGCGCACCCGGTAGCGAGTATGGATGTTACAAATTAAGGCGCGAGTCCTTAAGTGTTAACCAACATTTTTTATATGTCGCAGTAGAACAATCATTCTCTTAAAATAAATAAGAATATTGATGTCGATTGCGCACACTTGACACTTATAAGTCCGTAAAAGTATTGGTATAACATAAAATGTTTATAGCCCTGAAAATATCAAGCGAAATAAAATAAAAAGTAATGGTGACACGCACGGAAGCCGATCTACACAAAACAAAAATCACGGCAACGAAATTTATATTTATCACGGAGTCTAGACGATACGTGTTGTTGTTTGAAAAAGGTTGTAAAAACTTATGAAACAAAAAGTAATGCTATGCTGTTATAAATATGGTTTAGGTTAGCATAACAAAATAACGCAACGAGTGAAATAAATTTCACGATTTTAATAGTTAACTCCTAACGTATCCTCCTCTACTGTTTTTTTTAATATGAATTTTACACCTTTTGTTATTGACTCAATTTATAAATGGCGTAAGGCTATTTTGTTTTCTAACAGTAATAAGGTATGAGTTTGCTGCCTAACTCTATTCAGTCATGCGTGGTCATGCTATGGCGTTGCGTCTTTATCACACGTCCTACGGGTATAAAATACACGTGTTAATAATAATAAATTTCACTCATAACGGGATTCTAAACCGCAATAGTTGTTGTTACGAGAATATTTTTGAAAATTCTAATTTAATCAATAAAAAGTCTACTTTTAATAACACAAGTTTTACTTTGCGAGGTCAACAGTCCTGTTACGAGAAAACTCATCAATAGTTCAAGAACTAAAATTCCAATAGTTTAAATCTAACACTGATCGTGGACCCATAGTAATGCAGTTCAATTGAAGAGAAAGGTGAGTAGGTACCCTCTCTGCATTCCACCGGACTTCACATCGCCCGCCGGTTCATTACGATTGTGCTAACGTTCCGTTTCCGAGACTGTTGTTGGTAAATTGACTTAGCATTGTAGGTAAACTATTGTTAAGTTTTCTCTCAACCCGTTGGCTTCCATTTGTAACAGAACTTCGTAAACATTATTATCATTGAATTCAAAATAACTTAGAATTAGGCCTTTGTTTAGCAGTGGACGTCCTATGGCTGAAATAATGATCATGATGATGATGATGATTTTAATCTCGTGCCAAATTTCACTATGGATCTAACACTAATGGTTGCTGTAATATTATCTCCCTACAATCGTAACTGATTATGAGGGCATGGCAGTAAATTTATCGCTACACAATATTAAAGTAAACATTATTAAGCTAAGTGTTATTAAAATTGTTATGACAGAAAAATACGCTCGTCTTTTATTAAAATCCACAGACTATGCCAGGTTTCTTATCTGATTAAATTTAATACTACGTTGTGCTTATTAAGCCTAGGCGCAGACCACCAACTTTTAGTTGGCTGATATTTTAGTTGGGCAGTTAATCAGTATGGACATTGGACATGTATGAAAGTGCGCACATTACACCGATTTGGTATCGGCCGATTCTTCATACAAATTAAAATCGGGCCCAACTATCGGCCAACTGAAAGTCGGTGGTCTACGCCTAGGTTTATTCTTATTCTACTATAACACAGGTCTGCAATGGTTTTCCTCTTTGAAATCTAAGTAACTTTTTCTATAGTTTCTGAAGTGCTGATTACGAGAAAAATAATAAAAAAATTCCATCACGTCAGGAATTTTTGATATTGAATATTTAAGATTTTGCTCAAAAATGTCTGAGCGCCTACATTTTAAAATTTATAAAACGTTATTAAATTACTTCAGCTTAATTGTTATTGTATTTAATTAGTGTAAGGGGACATAAAAATTAATGCAAATCAGTAACTTGTTATTTACTACCTAATTAGTATATGTAATTCGCATTAAACATGTCGAAAAAGGGGTATTTTGGCTTAATTTCGTAATGAGCTCATTCATACATAATGAATAGGTAATATTACCTAATTGTTGTAAATATTATTAGAAAAGGGTGTAATAAAGATAAACCAAAGGGTTTTTGTATAAGTGATTTAGCAAATTATGTTGTTGAACTGCGGATCTTGCAACATAAACTTTAAAATGTCATCGCAAAGTTGTTTAAATTCTCCGATCAGTTTTTGTAATATTTGCGGGAAATTTATGGTGATAAAACAACGAAACAGCATTAGAGATTTTGTGAAAAATATTTACAAAAGTTATTTTTGATACGTTTTAAGTAATCAAGACAAAACTTGGACTTCTCATAAAATTTGTACGGCTTATTTATTAGAACTTCGCAAGTGGTCAAAAGGATAGAAAAATTGCTTCAAAATCATTTCGCCTATGCTATGGATATGTCTATGCTCCGACTATAAAGAAATAGTGGCCAAAATGATTGCTAGTTTTGGTGTAATGGGTTGTAACATGAGCATTAAACTTAATTTCCTTAATTCGCACATTGATTACTTCCCAGAAAATCTAGGAGCCGTTAGCGAAGAACAAGGCGAAAGATTTCACCAAGATTTGAAAGAGCTTGAAGTCCAGTATCAAGCAAGATGTAATACTAGCATGATAACGGACTATTGTTGGTTATTGAAGCACGACTATTCAAACCGGAAATTTAAGCGAAAATCGAACAACCGAAGCTTCCAGAAAAAAAAGGACCAGGTTTCACAAATAAAATTAACATGTAATTTAGACTAGTAAATAGTTATCATTATATTTTAGTAGTTTTTTAAGTTAAAAGTAATGTACTTCTTTAAATATATATTTTTTTATGAGAAAACTTGTGATTTTTTCCTATTTTCTATCTGTACCTTTTTTTGAAAAATCTGGAGGTGATGGAGAAAAACTAAGTACATATTCGTAATCAGCGCACCAAAATACCTTAGAATCAGCTATCAAATTCCAGAGAGGAAGTTATGACCCTCATTTTGCAGGCCTGTGTAATTTATTGAATGCGACTAATGTCCAATGCCCATCAAACAAATGTTATACAGTATATTTTATTTAATATCAAAGTCCTTTGTCCACTTAGCTGCACCGTTTTTAGCGTTTGCGTTAGATTTTACATTTTGTAAACAACAGAAAGTGAAGAAAAATAAAAATGTATTTTGTTACTCACTGCAGCTAGTCGAAACCGATCCGGCTAGTTTCTGTTTGATCTTTTAGAGAAGTTTACCATAATCCGGACATTTAGGTCCAAACCGAAGCTAGGTAACGGCAGCTGGCACCAGACAGGGCCGTTCCCGAACTACTCATTTATACAACACGTGACCTTTAGCTGAATGGCCATTATTTCAATTGGATAAGAGATCAGGCATTAAACCGGCATAGCTGTTCAATCACTTAACCCTCGATAATGGCTGCCAGTCCTGAATTAAACATGTTCGATGCCCGGCTGAGGCTATAGAGCCATCGTAAAACGGACCTCTCAGACTTTCTGTTTTAAAATCAGACGGTTAATTTGTGGTGTTTGTTTGCGCTTTCGTGCCTTTACGAGTAGTGCGGATTTCAGCACGCGTGCGGATCTGGTCCGCATGCGGCTGCCCGCATTTCATTATTTTATTAGATCCGCACGCGTACCAAGATCCGCATCACAGGAAAAAGGCACTTATAGCTCAGAATAAGTAATAGCTTATAGTCAGTCAGTCAGCTCCTCAATTAATTGTTTATTTCAGGTATTAAAATTATTCTTTATAAAGCAAACTACAATATTTTCGTTAATAAAACTTTACGCCTTGTTCGACTCGTTGTTAAAAATTGTTTGACGAAACATGTTGAGCTCATTAATTCATGCAGCACCGAAATTCCCTCCACATATTGTTCGGCTGAAACGTGAATATTTTACTCGATTCGTGAAAGCAGGAAATCTGTGTTACGGAGATAAAAATTTGGTCGATTGTATCCGACTTCTTGCTTTTAGGATTCCGTACTAAATTAGAATTAATTTGATTTCTTCTTTTTATTCATATTTTGATGGTTTTAGATTTATGTTTCGTTGAATAACAGTATTCGTATTTGAGTTTTAAACAATAAGGTTACGACATTGATCTCTTAAAACGGTCCTATTTACACAAATAAATACTACTTAGCTATAGTATTTTTATGTGCAAAAAATAGCTTTTTCAAACAATCGTAAACCCAAATTACGAAGTATATAAATAAAGCTCGTTTATTATAAAGCCAGAGTTCATTGTCATTGTGACCTTTGAAGAATTTCAGCCCAGAATTACAAGTTTTCCAGTAGAGTATTCAAAAAAGTTATAATTACTTTAAAAGAAAAATACTGTGATTTGGAAAGAACACAGAACGGCCAATTTTATATTTTTAACTTTTTTGTTACTAATATCAGTTTTCATATAACAGAACTCTAAAAAATACAGTAGACGGTGAAAGTGGATGGCGTATTGCTTCGTAGATAAAGAGACGATGCCTTTATTCATGAGCCTCCGACTCACGCTATTTCTGAAGTAAACATAGGAGTCAACAATAAAAATGTTATCGTCTGCTAACCTCAGAAGTACACGAACACGGCTAGTTTGAACTCTATTATCACGGAGCACAAAGATAGCTTACAAAGAAACTTCTGGCGTAGCTGTACGTTCTATTTGAGTGGAAAATAGGCCTTGAAGATTTAGCAATAGGCTTTCATAACTTTATATTCATGAACGAATAGCTGTAATCTGTTGAAACAAATATACGTATATAAAAAGTTTAAGGTTGTAAAGTAACATTATATCTACCTATACTTTAGTAATTCAACAACAGTGACTTAGCGCTACACATTTCAAAACTTCTCATGTATAGCGTTTAATTGTTTAACAAAACCTGGCCATCATGAACCTGGATTCTTAAAATTATGTATTATGATGATAACTTTGATTGGTGCTCCCTGGTGCTCCAAATTAGTAGATAGCACAAAAATCACAGAAACCCACAAATAACGCAATGCTTAATCCAATTTACTCCGCGCTATCCCACGTCCAATATTTGACAGTATCTTAATTTTATTCATGAAAAAACCTAAAAGTTTCAAGTTGATTGGAAGCGCAAATTGTGTCGTGGCCAATGTTAATTGAGAAAAACTAATTTAAACTTGAATCCGGTGAGAACAGGAATTTTCAGGTTAGCTTGTTTCCTTTTGTTTTTAGATCTTCTTATTACATACTTTATTATACAGCCATGATGACCTACGTTGGCTAGATTTTGACACGAGGTTATGATCTCATTTGCCTCACACATAGAAACACCCAATAATATTTGTGTTTATTTTGGTAATTGTTAGTTAGTTTTTATATTTGATGGCAATTTCTTAGTTATAATATTATTAAGACGACTGAAACAATGATTATGTACTTTAATAATCTTATTTTAACAAGCATAAGAAATTGCTGAAGAAATGACGCCGATTGTAGGGATACAAAGTTAGATTTTTCGCATCAATACAAAGAATTCCCTGGACTATGTCAGTCGCTGTGACGCAAATTTATATTTAAGGTCCGTTATCTGCCTATACGAGATAGACTATGCGACATAAAGAGTGGCGAATATTATTTCGAGAGAAAATGGAGGGTTCTCGCGGAGTCCCGGGAGAGGACGGTATCTTATCGCCATATAGAGTGTCTTTTGTGACGTTACTTGCGCTAAAGAGCGAAATAATGCGACTTTTCGCCCTTCTGTTTTCGTTTAATCTTGAGCATTTTGTACGCGTTATTTTATACTCGTGATTTTATACGATTTTAATCGCGTTGCTACGAGTAAAGTACGATACATTTCTACAATGGTTTGGAATGTTGAAGGTTATCGTCACATAGGAAAGGGGTTTTATATTTTTATGCTCAGTATGTAATATCTGCATAATGTGTATAGTCTCCATTATTTAACAGTACAACTGACAGACCAATTACTAGGTACCAAACAAAAGCTTGTAACTGGAAATGTTTCTTGAAAAGTTTAGTATCTTACCAACGGGTCGAAACAGCAAATAAAAAGTTTATTTGACTCCAATAAAAGAGGGTGTCATATTACAAAAATAAAAAGTGAAAGTATCCTGATGAATAAGTTTTTTCAAGTGCCCTATTTTCCCAACGTTAGGTAATAAATCTGGAACTAGTTCCTGGCTCCATATAAAACTTCTCTGGGCAGAGGCGTAAAATGGCCGCCCCGAGTGATGCCTCGGTAATTCAGTTTCAGATTGCTTTATGAGTACGTCGAGCGGCAACGTGTTGACAAACTGCGTGGCTTGTGGATTGAGTCGTGTTACGGCTGATGGATTGACTTACGCTCCGCAAACTACCCCAGTTAGGGCCGTTGTGTGCTTTACCCTTAGGCGGAAAAATCTGTTTGAGATTACATTAAAAGTTCCTTTAGTGTGCTACTCCTATTAGAGTTATGAACTGACAATTTGACGTGAAAGTTCCTGCAAAAATTTGACAAACAGTATGGCCTGTAAATTACTTTAATGTGTTTGATTCAATTGGCCTTTATCTTGCAATCTATCCCATCCAGGCCATGTGAATTTATCGTAGAGAGAAAAAATATAAGTTTGGCCTCTCACAAACAAGTTGTTAGCGTGTGGATTAGAAAAGAGATGTTATTTCTTAGATCGATTTAACCCAAAATCCGTAAGTTTATTAAGTGGTGGTTAAGATATTTATAAATAATCTGAAGAAGTCAGAGAGTCAAAGAAAGATGAGAAGAAATATTATACCTACAATATAATAAATATAAATAAAAAAACGTGTCCCACATCTTTTCGGTATTATCACAAAACATTTCCAATATTAGCAGCGGCTTGTCACAAAAAACCCAATAAATATAAAGAGAAGTCTTTCAAATAGAAAAGAATATAAATAAGAAATCTAAAAGTTCCACTAAATCGTATTGCAACGAACAGAATTCAATTCCATTGAAAGTGTTTTACTAAAAACACTCGTAATCAAAATGGACTACCTACTTTGGAAAATTAAAGTTGAATCGGATACATCTTGGGCAAGGTTACGTATACATTAGGAATTGCTCAGCGGTCTTATAGTGCAGTATTAAGGTTCAATATCCGTCAAAATTGTTTAGTAACTCTTTGCGTAGTTGTACAAGGAAGATACGGTAAGTAAAGACTTTGTTCCTAGTGCTTGTTAATAAGAAAGCGTTCCGGAGCTGAATGTAAATAGGACTGGGTAAAATAAATGGAAAAACATGGAACGGTTGTACTTTGCAGCTGTTAGCACTATCTACAGCTTCTCTAGAGCCTACAGAATACAGGCTGAGGTTTTCCTAGAATTCAAGGAATAAAAATCTACTGAACAGCTATTTTTACTATGGTTATTTGAATTAGAAGTTTTGTTGAAAGTACCTACATAAATTATTAGTTTAGATTTTTTTTAAAGTAGTACGAATATAGGTAATGCACTTTACTACTATTTGTACATTATGTGACTTTAGCTCTAGCACTTAACTCAGTCCATGCGTGAGGTATGGGAGGTTTTTGGGACGTCAAACGTCAGCTACACTTCAAATGTGCTTCAGATTTGTATGCTCCGTCACGTCATAATATCATTTCAATATCCCCCTTCCGACCCGCACTACCTCAGGCACTGAATAAAGCGCTAGAACTATAGTAATCAATTAATAACTTTTGTCACGAAATACATAGCTTATAGCACAAAATATATACAGAAGGTAAACTCCATACTAAGCGCGCTCGAGCCACGCACACATAGACACCGCTCACGTACGCGTTATCAAGACTGTCTTGGACGAATGCGAAGCGCGACTTCGTTCGCTTGAGTGACGCGTTTGTGAAATTATTTTGTTTGTGCGAAAATGAGTGACCAACAAAAAAGGGGTATTATAACATTTTTTAAGTAGATGGTTGCTTACACTCAACATTAAAAACTAAATTTTCGTTTTTTAAACTACCAGTTGATTCCTGTTTTCAATTTGTAAGTAAGGTATTTATTTGTATTTCAATAGTTCGTTTAACGTTGACAAATTGAAACCCAACTCAATTATTAGGAATATCGATAATGTGGATATCTGTTATTGTCTTTTTTCCATAGTAATAAGAGTTACATTTTTCTATCATAACGAAATAAACGCAACACATGACAAGACAACCCTAACGCGACGGCAGAGCGCAGGCTCGCGAAGCGAAGTACATACATGAGTTTACCTTCTGTTATATTTTGTGCTAATAGCCTGTTTTATAAAGCGACAAAAAAACAAACCTATGATAATTTAATACGTATTAAAAGTTAAATGTTAAGTCGCTAACACAGATATTTTAAATATTTGAAAGCATCCTTCTTTAAGCGCACCCTGTATATTCTCGTCGCCGCTGCTTTATGTCTGGGCGCGGGTGCACTCGGACTCTCATCGCATCAGCCGGTCTGTTGTTAGTGCCTCTCTTCCTGATGGGATTACATTTTTATAACGACTTCTGTTTACTACACACACTATAGCAGTTATTTTTTTGTATGAAAAACTAATAACTAAATCTTGACTGTTTTATAAAAAAAAACATGTCTTAATTGAACGAGGAACGTCTCATTTATAGGACAAGTAAAGTTTTTGATGCATGACATACCTCTATCTAACACCTAAGTTGTCTCTAATATCAATTTGTTTCACGCTTTATAACTATTGCAGATTGTTTAATTGGAATTAAACATGAATTCAGTATTTTTACGTAAGTAACATTAATTAATAATTTCTCCTACACGGTGATATCGCTTTACAACCTAGATATTTCAAGGACATTGAGTACCCGGGTACTTCTCATTTACACTCAAATGTGATGGTCACACAATAATAGTTCATAAACGGTATAAGTTAGAACAATAACTTTGAAATCAGATGATAAAATATCTATTTAGCTACATACAAAACAAATTTTATCGTAATAGAAGCAAAACTAATACGAAAACATCACATGAAACGATAAAAAACGGGGTCATTTTTCGCGTTCTCATCGTGTCACACCTTCGGTTTCAATGAAACATTTGGTTACTGCATTCACAATTTTCATTCAATTTGTGTGTATCATATACTAAAATCATCGTAATTAAATATACTTTCCACACAATAGTCAAAAAAATATCTTCTTATAATTATTTCGAATTGACAAAGCGAAATACGTTGGTCACACGATTTTAGGNGAAATATTATACCTACAATATAATAAATATAAATAAAAAAACGTGTCCCACATCTTTTCGGTATTGTCACAAAACATTTCCAATATTAGCAGCTGCTTGTCACAAAAACCCAATAAATATAAAGAGAAGTCTTTCAAATAGAAAAGAAAATAAATAAGAAATCTAAAAGTTCCACTAAATCGTATTGCAACGAACAGAATTCAATTCCACTGAAAGTGTTTTACTAAAAACACTCGTAATCAAAATGGACTACCTACTTTGGAAAATTAAAGTTGAATCGGATACATCTTGGACAAGGTTACGTATACATTAGGAATTGCTCCGCGGTCTTATATAGTCTTATAATAAGGTTCAATATCCGTCAAAAGTGTTAAGTATATCTTTGCGTAGTTGTACAAGGAAGATACGGTAAGTAAAGACTTTGTTCCTAGTGCTTGTTAATAAGAAAGCGTTCCGAAGCTGAATGTAAATAGGACTGGGTAAAATAAATGGAAAAACATGGAACGGTTGTACTTTGCAGCTGTTAGCACTGTCTACAGCTTCTCTAGAGCCTACAGAATACAGGCTGAGGTTTTCCTAGAAACTAAGGAATAAAATCACTACGGAACAGCTACCTATTTTTTACTATAGATATTTGATAGTTAGGCATTTTTGTAGAAATTAATTTAAATTATTGGTTTAGAAATGTTTCAAAGTTACAATATAACTTTACTACTATTTGTACATTATGTGACTATAGCTCTACTCGTAGCACTTAACTCAGTCCATGCGTGAGGTATGGGAGGTTTTTGGGACGTCAAACGTCAGCAGCTACACTTCAAATGTGCTTCAGATTTGTATGCTTCGTCATAATATCATGTCAATGTCCCCCTTCCGACCCGCACTACCTCAGGCACTGAATAAAGCGCTAGAACTATAGTAATCTATATATATAAAAATGAAACCCGTTTTCCGTTGTCACGACATAACATGAAAACGGCTTGACCGATTTGGCTGATTTTTTTTGTAGTTTTCTAATACTCTGTACAAGGTTTTTACGGAAAAAAATATAAAGAAAATCTCTACGCTAAGGCGGTACGAAGTTCGCCGGGTCAGCTAGTCAATTAATAACTTTTGTCACGAAATACATAGTTTATAGCCTGTTTTATAAAGCGACAAAAAAACAAACCTATGATAATTTAATACGTATTAAGTTAAATGTTAAGTCGCTAACACAGATATTTTAAATATTTGAAAGCATCCTTCTTTAAGCGCACCCTGTATATTCTCGTCGCCGCTGCTTTATGTCTGGGCGCGGGTGCACTCGGACTCTCATCGCATCAGCCGCTCTGTTGTTAGTGCCTCTCTTCCTGATGGGATTACATTTTATAACGACTTCTGTTTATTAACACACTATAGCAGTTATTTTTTTGTATGAAAAACTAATAACTACATCAGTGACGGTTTTTTTAAACATCTTAATTGGAAAATGTTAATAATGCTTATTTACGAGGAACGTCTCAAAATAAAGGAGAAGTAGAGTTTTTGATAGGTACCTACTAACATGACATGACCAGCTAACATCTGATTTGTCTAAAATTTAAATTTGCTTACGCTTTATAACTTTTGCAATTGGAATTAAACATGAATTCAGTAATTTTTCAAGGCGATATCGCTTCACAATCACAACCTAGATATTTCAAGGACATTGAGTACCCACTAACTGCAGTATTGATGTGTAAATTGAGTTGCGCTCGAACTTCCCCGACCGTTTCACCTATTTGATCCACGCCGGCGGTGACGCGGGAGTGCGCTTGAGGAAGTATCACTCGAATTTCAGTCACGCGCGCGCGCCATCTATCGGACGAGGCACATATGCTCTGGCGGCGACAGCAAGATGTTTGGGGAATCGGCTGATCATGCGAACTGAGAGCTTTAACTTACTACGTTATGTGCGGAATGCAAACGAAACGTAGGTAATTCACATTCCAACCTTTAGCATAAATTCAAATACTATAGCGTTTATCTGAGTCAGTGCCTGAGGTAGTATGGGAGCAGCATGAGAGAGTGTTTTTATGACGGTCATACGTCAGCGAGACTTCAGATGCTCTGTCATTTCATAATATTATGTCAATATCGCCCCTCTCGTGCCGCTCTCATACCTCAGTATACCTATAATCTGTAGCATACATGTTTGTGTCAAGATCGTAGTTATACAGCTTAAAAGACACTATAGTATATCTAGATATTTTAGTTCAATATGCTCTTAAACATGAAACATAATGGGATGCAGAGCTATTGTAAAATCGCCTTGTAAACAGGACAGAATAACGTAATGCACACCATTTGCAATCTATTGAAGCTGTCTCCAGGCATGCTTATAGAGTTTGCAAGCGGGATGCGACGGATCGTCTACAATTTAATGCAACTGAAATTCGACCTTAATAATAGACTCGTTGATATTAGTTCTCTGACAATGTAAGGATTTCAGCGACTGTTGTATTGGGTTATTGGAATTCTGGTTTGGAACTGAATATTACATGGAGGTGACATTTAAGCACAGCGAGCGGTTTGATGGAATTGTCTTACAAAATATAATTAAAAAAACACGCCATTAAATCAAAAGGGAGCCAATTTACTGCATTTTATAAATTAAAACCGGCAAATAATCCCGTACGTTGAGATAAAAATCAAACATTCGCAATTAATCGCAGCGATTCGCAAGTGATCGTTTCGCCGCGTCATCCCGCAGACCGCACCCGGACGGACGACGAATAAAGGATTTAATTAAACCCTGTTTTTAAATAAAATCACTACGTGGAACCGTTTCATTTTGCTCTCTGAAATATTTCCGAAGCACGTTTCATAGAATATTTGAACGCAACCGGAATAAGTGATTTAGTCGCAAATGTAGTTACAGGATTTTTGGACAAATTTTCATTTGATTAACCCCGCACCAATGTTGTAGCTGAAAGAACATTTTTATCTGCTGGTAGTGTAACAAAATTATTTGCCTAAAATGGGAAATTCGTGAAAAATTGGATTAGTGTATACTTTTTCCAATAGTCAATTAGCAGGCTGGACTAAACTGGACTACCTACTTAAAAGTTAAGAAAGTGTAGACCGTGGGTATTAAAGACGCCAGTTAAGGTTCTGTCGGGCGCGGTGAATTTTTTACCTTAGAGGACCTCTTTGTCAACAGAATCTAGTCTCACCCACCACTAGAATTAGAAAAGTATTGTTGACCCATCCCCACGAGATAAATCTCATGAACATTTTAAAGCAGTCTTTTCAATCAATTACGTACGTGTTATTTTAAAATATTCCACCCATCAGGGATTCCTGGAAATAGCAGCATCTCAGGCTCCGTACAAATTAAATCACCGTCTCTTTGGGGAAAAATATTTTTATTCCCTGTGATTATGCGTGCTCAGTTGCGAGGAAATGTTTTTACAGGGATTTTTAATCATTTACATTTTTCAGCTGGACAGTAACGAAGTTCGGACGTGAGATCTATTTTTTTAAATATTATGTTGTTAAACAAAGAGGAATTTAATTGAGAATGGAACATTGTTTGTAGAAAAAAATAGCTTTTTCAATAACCCTCCTTGAAGGTGCAGTCGAGTAAAAATGTTGTTCGCAAACGCTTTTAGGAATTATAACAGACTCCTATACCCAAAACTCTATCAATATTAATACCCAGATTACGTGGTCCCTTTTTAAGGTCAGGCAAGGTCAAGGGCAGTGCTTAGAGCAGCCACTTATGCGACAACATATTTTACTATCACTGTTTACCTACATCAAACTAACGCCACTAAGCGGACTTTCGCAACTGGTTTTATGTGGCTTGTTAGGGAAGGGCTGTAGACAATTACATGTACAGTAAAACACAGGCCTGCAATGCGGGAGTCTGTGAAGGGTAAACGAACTTTGCCTTGTCGAGCTCGTGAGATGACTAATGTTTGTTTGGTAGTTGTCCTGCGTACTTGGACTTGGTTCTTTTGGAAATTAAATGTAAACATTAAAACGTGGTCCTCACTTTGAGGTGAAGTTTCTATTACAACCCTGATTTTAAAGTTCACCCTCACTAGGTGCACTAGATATCTACCACAATTCATCAAGGCTTGATGTCCTCTAAACACGAAATTATATTTTTCCTTCAAACTGTACCTACTGATAAAATGCCTGCAATGTCCAAACCAAAATAGGAAAAATTGCATAAAATAAGATTTTTCAATTTATTTGTGTAGGTCACGTCGGAAAACTACTTACTATCTTTAGTTTAGAGTAGAGAGTTGAATTTCTTAACTCTCAGGTCACAGAGATGGTATCGATGTAGCAGTACAAGGCAGATAAGAATTCCATTTCGGCAAATAACTTAAACTTCTCAATAAATAATAATAATAAATAATAAATCTTTGGACAATTTCACACAGCGCCAGCTAGCCCCAAAGTAAGCAACTTAATGCTTGTGTTATGGGTGCTAGCTTAACGGATATACTACTTATATACTTTTTTATTTTTTAAATACATACATATTATACATGGTAACACCCAGACCCGTCACAGAAATTAAAATTCATCATTTCAATTTCAATTTCTGCCCGGCCGGGAATCGAACCCGGGACCTCTCGGCATAGTAGTCCGCTCTGAACCACTACACCAAACGGCCGACTTATTTTTTTTTTTTTTTATGCTAGACAAGGCAGGTATTTGACAATCGCAATCGCACCTGATCAATCAAAATCAATATTTTAGACGAAAGGCAAAGCACAAAACATTATTTACGATTTAATCAAGGAAATCTAATTCTAACGAAATAATCGGAAGTTAAGCTCATAATTTCAAGAACTTTGTGAAATTTAATACGTAGCCATAAGTTGATTAAAGTTTGATACAGGATCCTAAAATTATTTCGTTGAAATAACAAGAAATTCGATACTAGGGAATCTTTACAACAGATAACAATTTCAAATAACAGAAGTCCAACAATAAAATACAAAGAGTTAGGTAAAAAGGTAGGTACTATCTACGTGTGTCTTTTGTAACCCATTTTGAGACAAATAAATTCATTCAATAGAAATAGGTACATCGCAGGCACGTTTTGCTTACGTCGTATTTTGATGACAATTGTATTTAATAAGTAACGACCTAAATTCAAAGACAAACTGTAGTTACAAACTACTACAATTCCTTAAATTTTCAAACTCACTGTAAAGAAGACTGATCACCTGGTATTCACTGCAAACGACACTTAAACGTGCTTAAACTAAATAATAGCGCTCATTAATGTAATTACGAGTTTAGCTCTATCTGATGTGATTTGTTTTAATTGTGGATCCGAATTAAGCATTTATCGGGGCAATTTGTGGATTAGTGCCTTGCCTAATATTGCCGAAATGTAGGCGAATGTTGTAGAGAGCCATCTGCGCTCACCTATTGCCCGGTGAAGCTGAGAATGCCGCTCACGGCTATCAGCATAGTCACTGACTATTAGTCAGTCCGAAAAAAAAAAACTTTTAAGTATTCTCGAATCAAGAAGCGAATAAAATATTTTCTAAAGAATTGTAAAACTGTAGGTTATTGGAAGCCAAGACGGCCTGGCCCAGTTTTCTCAATACGGAGAGGAGAAATATGTAGATGTGCGGAAATGGGTGCTGTAACAGGAAAAGTATCTTCCCAATGCGAAGAAGTAATGAGCGGAGATAAGTGGGGTAGCGGGTTGAATGCAAAGCTGAGATTTGCACGAATTTTATGTGTTTATCGTACCTACATCACATTCTCGAATTATGTAAGGAAATGCCAATTCCCATCGTCTCTAATTAACATCCAATGAAGTGGCTACGAAAAGTTTACATAATATTTAGTATTGGGGTATTTTGCTTGTGTTTTATTATCCCTTTTCCTTTACCTCTTCCTTGGAAATCTAGACTCAAACTTTTTGACACCATCAGGTACCATCCAGATGTGACCAGAACGACTGTTTAATACTTTATTGTTACATGTCACTCGACTAAAAAGATCTATAATTTTTAGGTAGCTTCATGCGAGCTTACTGAATCCTCCTATAATATTGTTCAATAGTTAACGCAGGAGTAAATTGAATTAATTAGTCATGTAGATTATAATCATTAGCAGGTAAATGTTACTGCATTAAGTAACATTTGAGGTAAGTAATTGAGAAATTAATCCAAAGATACGATATGACATTTTATGGTATCATTTTAAGAGAACTATCTAATGGTACGGACTCCTAAAGCCACTAAACGTGAAAAATTGCTTTACATTTTTGCTAACAGTATCGTCCATTTCAACAGTTACACCTTGACAACAATAAAATAAATCTGTAGTATCGGCCAGATGGCTCTTAACGAACTATCCTAAAGACATAGACATAAACTATGGAGTGGCGGCAGTATTTTTTGCGGCGATCGGGAACCCAGCCATTCGTTCGGGAAGAGTAACGGGGGTTATCACTGAACATATGGCGGCCCAGCCTCGATTTATGATGGCCACAATACGGACTCTGTCAGGAAAGTATCCGACTGGAGGTGCAAGCAATCGGTGTTCTTAAGAACAGTGAGTAATTGGCAAGTTTCATTAAATTCTATAATGGTCAGTGTAGCTTTGACATTGACTCATCTGGATCTTACTGGGTAACTTTCTTTAAAATTTTCATGAGAACTTAAGTATCTAGGTTTTAAAATCTTCACTAAAATTTTCAAACGCTTTAAATTGAAATTTTTGTCCTCTGATTTGATCTCTTCTTGTTAAAAACCCAAATAATATGAATACTAAAGAAACCCCTACCGATGACTAGCATTTTCTTGAGATATCAAATGTACCTGATTGCAGAATGAGATAGTTCACAATAAGTGGATGAACTGTCAGTCAAAATATGTTGAAAAACAGAGCTGACAAGTATTAGGTCGGACACTTTTTGGACAAAATCAGATCTAACCGAATTATTCAGGTAATTTAACAAATGGGAACGGAATTCTAATGCAATCAATCCCTTATTCAGACGGTAATAGATAGAATAAGTAAGAACAATGAAAATAAAGAAGACAATAAACCATTTTGAAGTACGACGTGTTATTTCACGACAAAAAACGACATTGCCTCGGCGATATAATTTATTGTGATAAGGTAACTACTAGTTACACCATATTTTTTGTTTAGTTACGGATCATCATAACGCTTAAGAACGAATATATTTTTCCGCCTGTTTATTGTCTAATTCAATATAACAAACACGTGTACATGATTTTGTTGTATTCCTGGATTGTTCCTAATGATATTGAAACAAGAGTGGCTGAAATTGAGACGGTTTCACGCAAAGCAAATTGTCATAATGATCATAACTGTTATGTTGGTACATAATTTATATTGGTACATAATATTCTGCTTGAATTGAAAGCTGTAAATGTATTTTGGTTTAACAAATCAATGCATTATAACACGCAATTCAAAATAAGATTAAGAATCTGAATATCACACACGATCTAGCTTTCGCAAAATTGGCTGTCTCTATGATTGATACCAGTCATATCACGCGTCGTTTATCACCGCCGGCATAGTACATCGTTTAGTGGCTATGTAGGTCCAACATTATCCGAATGCTAAACACGATGTTGCGTGCCATACGAGAGTTTCGGCCGTTTCCGCAGGAAAAAAATATGTGGGCCTGATTGTAGTCCAAATAAAACACACTGTCAATTCTGTTTGAAACAAACCAGCTCAATAAAGCATCTTAATAAAATAACTGAAAAAATATTTTCCATCGATCCCTGATTTTTAAGTAACCCCTATGAAAACGAAATTCCTGATAAGTGTTACCATAGGGGTCACTTAAAAATTAGGGATTTATGGTACAAACGGGCATAAATTGTCAGGCAGATAATATAAGTTTTCTGTATTCTACGATTTAGGATTCCATTGTAGACTGTGGTAATCCTGGAAAAAGTGGAGATGAATTGCGGTTGTGTTGAATTGCCATTAAAGTATTTAATAGAATCTATGTCCTTTTCAGGGCACATAGACACATCCCATATGTAGCTTGCTCTACCACCATTTCGGGACAACATATAGGCTAATGCTGAGAAGAATTTTGATAGTATGTGACATATTTTTTACTTCCCAGAACACCATAGTTCTATGCAGAACAAGCTAGCCGTTCTCTCCGTTCTGTATCTAACGCGAAGAGGCACTGAAGTAGACGAATTTATCGCTGGCCCCGCGCTGAGTGACGTGCCGAGTTTGCTCAGCGACTACCCGCTGGCAATTTATCGGCGCACGACCGGCATGCTGCTTTGTTTTAATGCGTTACAAACATGTAATGTGGGAAGTAACTATAATAGTTCCACATAAGGCATTGTCGACAATGTCAACGTTATTGACAATCTAGATAAGCAATGCCGATAACGTAACTAATCAGTAATAAAGAGAGTATACTTGTACCTACTCCAGTCGGGCTAGGATGCGCGCCGTGATAAAATCTTATCGATGATTTTAGACGACAAACGTATGGGTTTATCGCGTAAAATCGATAAAATGGCGCGATAAAACCCATCGCGGTATGCAACCCCTAGGCCTAGTAGGAAAGGTAGCATCTAAGTAGGTAATTCTTATGTGCTTACAACGTGAAATGAAAGCAAATAAACGATTATTTTCAAAATATTAAACTTCACAAATTAGGTGAAATACTGCTCACATTACAGAAACATTTCCATTTCTCTGTAAAGCCCTATTTTCTATAATCCGTAAGCAAAAATCATCAAAGCCAAAATACAGTCTTCCAATCTTTAGATTATTAATTTATGAAACCCAATATGGGATCTTGGGTGACCAAACCAATCGACGCGGTACTTTTGCCGCGAATTCAATTTTCAGTTTCCACAATATTGGGTGGAGCTCATACAATGAAAAATTATTCAGTAACTTTAATAAAAAATTAACTAGTCACAAGTAATACCTAACTGATATCCAGTTTTGACGGTCTCAACCACATCTACATTCTACACTGCTTTTTCTTAGCACTCCCACTTTATTGACCCGAAGTATTGGTTTTAAATGATTAGTGTTTGTCGCGGCGTCCAGCCTGCATGGTCAAAGACATAGACTAGGACTGGCTGACGATAAACGGGACGACGTTTTTCTTGACTTGACTTTTGACAGAGGACGAACAATCGACGGTAATTTTCTCATGAAATTGTAAAGTTTTATATATTGGTTTTAAGACAATAAACCAGTCCGACGAAGCCCTGACTTTTTCTTAACCGTCACGACGACGACGGTTCAAGTGGTCCTTCGAGCATAAACAGAATCAAAATATGGAAACACGCAGTAAGTCAAGGGCCGCGGCTATGACTACGACGGCAGCCGTTCCAGACAAGGATGGGCACGACGACAGACAGTCCATTCGGAACAGCCGCCCGCCTTCGCCGAGCCCGTCCGCCCGCTCTACCACGAGCACTGCGTCGACTGTGAGACGACAACGACTACTACAGATAGAGCTTGAAGCCGCGGAGGAACGAGCCGCTATCGCCAATCGCTTGCTGGAGGAAAAGCTAGCTATACAGAGGCAGGCGCTGCAAGACGAAGAGTACCTCGCGTGCAATCTATCTCGTGCCCAGTCACGCACTTCTTTGACGGCAACAAGAACCAGAGGTACCCAGACTTTTCATACCGATTCTAATCACGTCGAGCGTCATCATTCACCCACGCCAGTTATGCCACATCATTCTACCTTTCATACAAGTCGCCTAGAGGAGAAAATGACTAAGCTGTTGGCAAGACAGACATGCTCCACGGAGCTGCCACAGTTCTCAGGCGACCCAGAAGAATGGCCACTGTTTTACAGTAAGTTCATTTCGACCACCCGACTCTGCGACTACTCGGATGATGAAAATATTGCCAGACTTTCAAGGTGTTTGAAGGGGAGTGCACGCGAGTCGGTGTCCGCTTTACTCATTAGCGCTACTAATTTGGACAAAATTATTAAGACACTGAAAATTCGATTTGGTAGACCGGAATACATCATAGAGAACATGTTGACAAAAATAACTCAAACCAAATTCATACGTCATGATGACATAAATCACCTCATCGAGTTCGCTACCATAGTACAGAACGTCGTTGCAACTATGCACGCTACCAAGGAGACTGGCCACCTGACAAATCCGCTACTTATGAAAGAGGTTGTTAATAAGCTGCCATCCAACCTCCGCTACCAGTGGTCATTTCACGTAGCCAACAATATGCAAAGCTCGGTATTGACCCTGAATGAGCTATCGGAATGGCTAATGGACGTAGCGAACGCGGCAACCATTGTAGCGCCGACGCGTGCGACGACAGAAAATAGACCGAAGGTACATTACGACAAGAAATGCGTTTTGACGACGACGCCGGTATCAACACCTACTAGTACGTGTGTCAGATGTAAAGGCAAGCACACATTGAACGATTGCGCCGAATTTAAGCGTCTTCCGATTGATGACCGGTGGAGCTTCGTGACTGAACAGAAGCTTTGTTTTTCGTGCCTGTCAGAAAACCACCAACTCAAGACCTGCAAAAATCGGAAGAGATGCTCAGAGGACGGTCCCTGTCCCTGTCCCTGTCCCTGTCCCTGTCCCTGTCCCTGTCCCTGTCCCTGTCCCTCCGTCTCCCACTCACCCGACGTTGGTGTTGACGGTGCAAGCCTTAGCCGCCTCTCCGGGGTGGAAGTGCCTCGGCGAGGGTATGAAGGCGGTGGACGGCGGCCGCGACGGGCCACACCAGGACGGCATACAAGCGCGCCTGCCGGGCTCGCGCGCGCGGGACCAAGGCGCCGACTACTGGTGCTCGTGATGCTGATGCTATGACGTCAATAGGATGATACTACTAAAGTACCTACTCCAGCCGATAGTGACAAAGACGATATTACCTACTACTTCTATCTCTTTCTCTTTTTCACTAGTTGCGATGCTATGACGTGGTATCATGAGGAAGAAACTTTTTCTCTTTCTCTTTTTATCTCTTTCTTTCTTTCACACTCCCTTTCTCTCTCACACTCTCTCTCTTTCTTACTTTCTTTATGTCTCTATTGCCCTCTCTCTCTCTCTCTTTCTCCGTCCCTCCGTCTCTCCTTCTCTCCTTCTCTCCGTCTGTCCGTCTCCCCCTCCCCCTCCCCCTCCGTCCGTCTCCGTCCGTCTCCCACTCACCCGACGTTGGTATTGACGGTGCAAGCCTTGGCCGCCTCCCCCGCGTGGAAGTGCCGCGGCGAGGGTATGAAGGCGGTGGGCGCGGCCACGGCGGCCGCGACGGGCCACACCAGCGCGGCGTACAGGCGACTACTGGTGCTCAAGGTGATTGATGCTATGAGGTCATTACGAAGATACTACTACTAAAGTACCTATATCTACTCCATCGTGACAATGAAGATTGTACTTACCTACTTCTTTTTTCATCCTCATCCTCATCCTCATCCTCATCCTCATCCTCATCCTCATCCTCATCCTCATCCTCATCCTCATCCTCATCCTCATCCTCATCCTCATCCTCATCCTCATCCTCATCCTCATCCTCATCCTCATCCTCATCCTCATCCTCATCCTCATCCNAACTCAAACCAAATTCATACGTCATGATGACATAAATCACCTCATCGAGTTCGCTACCATAGTACAGAACGTCGTTGCAACTATGCACGCTACCAAGGAGACTGGCCACCTGACAAATCCGCTACTTATGAAAGAGGTTGTTAATAAGCTGCCATCCAACCTCCGCTACCAGTGGTCATTTCACGTAGCCAACAATATGCAAAGCTCGGTATTGACCCTGAATGAGCTATCGGAATGGCTAATGGACGTAGCGAACGCGGCAACCATTGTAGCGCCGACGCGTGCGACGACAGAAAATAGACCGAAGGTACATTACGACAAGAAATGCGTTTTGACGACGACGCCGGTATCAACACCTACTAGTACGTGTGTCAGATGTAAAGGCAAGCACACATTGAACGATTGCGCCGAATTTAAGCGTCTTCCGATTGATGACCGGTGGAGCTTCGTGACTGAACAGAAGCTTTGTTTTTCGTGCCTGTCAGNGAGATTTAGTGAGGTTTTCGTTGACCCCCTCCCCCCCGCTAAAAGTCTCACGTAATTTATGGACGCCCCCTAAATAGTCCAGTTATTTGTTAATTTTACTTGGAAAGTTTTCCGGAATTTTTGAAAATTGGTGAATAAATAGATTTCGCAATGTTCTTTCCGAATTTTGTGACCTCGTTTAATGTACCTTGCGAGTTCTTTTTTCTTTGATCATGGCAGGACACGCTGCCGGGTGTCCTAAATATGCTGAAGTATAAAAAAATTCGCGTTGCTGAAGTATACATTTTTTTTGTCTTGTTTGTTTCTACATTACATAATTGTATCCCACTAATATTATAAATGCGAAAGTTTGGATGTCTGGATGTCTGGAAGTTTAAAATAAAGTAAAGTAATGTTTATTTCTCACCAACATAACAGATAATATTATGATAACAAACAATCAGGAAAAATAAAAAGTAAGAATGTTGGTGGTTGATACCTGAACTAGGAAGATTCCTGTGTCTCAGGTTTGTTACCCCTTTACGCAAAAAGTACTCAACGGATTTTGTTGAAACTGTACAATATTATTGTTTGTAACCCAGATCAACATATAGGCTATAATAATTTATTTATGCCGATCTGTGACACTAAATTTCACGCGGGTGAAGCCAAAGGCAAAAGCTAGTCGTGAAATAAATAGGAAAGTTTAAGGATCTGAAACGTGGTCGCGGCCTTATAAGAAGGCTCAAAGTCACCCAAAGGGTGATGGAGCGGGCTATGCTCGGGGTTTCCGAATGCATGATCGAATCAGAAATGAGGAGATCCGCAGGAGAACCAAAGTGACCGACATAGCATGCAGAATTGCTAAAATCAAGTGGCAGTGGGCGGGACACATAGCTCGTAGAGACGATGGCCATTGGGGTAGAAAATTTCTTGAGTGGTGACCACGGCACGGGCTGGAAGACGTAGCGTGGGCAGGCCTCCTACTAGGTGGACCGACGATCTGGTAAAGGTCGCGAGAAGTACCTGAATGCAGGCAGCGCAGGACTTTTCATTATAAAAAACCCATGGAAAACCCAAATGCCTCTCGCCTTTGTCCAGCAGTGGACGTCATTTGGCCGTAATGACAAAATAGGAAAGAATTNAAACTGTAGGTTATTGGAAGCCAAGACAGCCTGGCCCAGTTTTCTCAATACGGAGAGGAGAAATACATATAGATGTGCGGAAATTGGTGCTGTAACAGGAAAAGTATCTTCCCAATGCGAAGAAGTAATGAGCGGAGATAAGTGGGGTAGCGGGTTGAATGCAAAGCAGAGATTTGCACGAATTTTATGTGTTTATCGTACCTACGTCACATTCTCGATTTATGTAAGAAAAAGCCACTAGATCGCACAATTCCCATCGTCTCTAATTAACATCCACCGAAGCTAAGTAGAAACGATACGTTTACGAAATATCTAGTATCGGGTTGCTTGTCTCGAAGCGCTGGTAGGGCAAAAAAAGAATGAGACATGTATAGGCTCCTTAAGAGCATTTGACGATTTGCAAGTACATACTAATTTAATTAGTCTAAACAAATAAAGAAAATTTTGATTTTGATTTTGACTTGTCATCCCTTTTCCTTTACTTTCTTCCTTGGAAAACTAGACTCAAACTTTTTGACACATAGGTAGGTACCATCCAGATGTGACCAGAACGACTGTTTAATACTTTATTGTTACATGTCACTCGACTAAAAAGATCTATAATTTTTACGTAGCTTCATGCGAGCTTACTGAATCCTCCTATAATATTGTTCAATAGTTAACGCGGGAGTAAATTGTATTAATTAGTCATGTTGATTATAATCATTAGCAGGTAAATGTTACTGCATTAAGTTACATTTGAGGTAAGTAATTGAGAAATTAATGCAAAGATATGATATGATATGACATTTATGTTATCATTTTAAGAGAACTCTAATCTAATGTTACGGACTCCTAAAGCCACTAAACGTGTAAAATTGCTTTGTATTTTTGCTAACAGTGTCGTCCATTTCAACAGTTACACCTTGACAACAATAAAATAAATCTGTAGTATCGGCCAGATGGCCCTTAACGAACTATCCTAAAGACATAGACATAAACTATGGAGTGGCGGCAGTATTTTTTGCGGCGATCGGGAACCCAGCCATTCGTCCGGGAAGAGTAACGGGGGTTATCACTGAACATATGGCGGCCCAGCCTCGATTTATGATGGCCACAATACGGACTCTGTCTGGAAAGTATCCGACTGGAGGTGCAAGCAATCGGTGTTCTTAAGAACAGTGAGTAATTGGCAAGTTTCATTAAATTCTATAATGGTCAGTGTAGCTTTGACATTGACTCATCTGGACCTTACTGGGTAACGCTCTTAAAATTTTCATGAGAACTTAACTCTAGATACTACGAGGTTATAAAATCGTCACTAAAATTTTCACACGCTTAAAATTGAAATTTTTGTCCTCTGATTTGATCTCTTCTTGAAAAAACCCAAATAATATGAATACTAAAGAAACCCCTACCGATGACTAGCATTTTCTTGAGATATCAAATTGCAGAATGAGATAATTATTCACAATAAGTGGATGAACTGTCAATCAAAATATGGTGAAAAACAGCTCACAAGTAAATAGGTCGGACACTTTTTGGACAAAATCAGATCTAACCGAATTATTCAGGTAATTTAACAAATGGGAACGGAATTATAATGGAATCAATCCCTTATTCAGACGGTAATAGATAGAATAAGTAAGAACAATGAAAATAAAGAAGACAATAAACAATTTTGAAGTACGACGTATTATTTCACGACAAAAAACGACATTGCCTCGGCGATATAATTTATTGTGCTAAGGTACTAGGTACACCATATTTTTTGTTTAGTTACGGATCATCATAACGCTTAAGAACGAATATATTTTTCCGCCTGTTTATTGTCTAATTCAATATAACAAACGCGTGTACATGATTTTGTTGTATTCCTGAATTGTTCTTAATGATATTGAAACAAGAGTGGCTGAAATTGAGACGGTTTCACGCAAAGCAAATGGTCATAATTATGATAATAACTGTATAATTGATATTGTAACATAATATTCTGCTTGAATTGAAAGCTCTAAATGTATTTTGGTTTAACAAATCAATGCATTATAACACGCAATTCAAAATTAAATTTGAACCAAACATAATCTGAATATCACACACGATCTAGCTTTCGCAAAATTGGCTGTCTCTATGATTGATACCAGTCATATCACGCGTCGTTTATCACCGCCGGCATAGTACGGCGTTTAGTGACTATGACCAACATTATCCGAATGCTAAACACGATGTTGCGTGCCATACGAGAGTTTCGGCCGTTTCCGCAGGAAAAAAATATGTGGGCCTGATTGTAGACCAAATAAAACACACTGTCAATTTTGCTTGAAACAAAACAGCTCAACAAAGCATCTTAATAAAATAACGGAAAAAGCTTCAGCTTAGGGCGTTGTTTAAATCTAATGCCCATTTTCACCATCAATCCCTAATTTTTAAGTGACCCCTATGAAAACGAAATTCGATACTGATAAGTGTTACCATAGGAGTCACTTAAAAATTTGGGATTTATGGTGCAAACGGGCATAAATTGTTAGGCAGATATAAGTTTTATGTATTCTCCGATTTGGGATTCCATTGTAGACTGTGGTAATCCTGGTCAAAGTGTAGATAAATATCGGTTGTGTTGAATTGCCATTAAAGTATTTAATAGAATCTAGGTCCTTTTTAGGGCACATAAACACGTCCCAAATATAGCTTGCTCTACCACCATTTCGGGACAACATTATAGGCTAATGCTGAGAAGAATTTTGAGAGTATGTGACATATCGTTTACTCCACAGAACAACATACTCGTAGTTCTATGCAGAACAAGCTAGCCGTTCTCTCCGTTCTGCATCTAACGCGAAGAGGCACTGAAGTAGACGAATTTATCGCTGGCCCCGCGCTGAGTGACGTGCCGAGTTTGCTCAGCGACTACCCGCTGGCAATTTATCGGCGCACGACCGGCATGCTGCTTTGTTTTAATGCGTTACAAACATGTAATGTGGGAAGTAACTATAATATGTAGTTCGTCGTAAGGTATTGTCGAAAATGTCAACGTTATTGACAATAGATAAGCAATGCCGATAACGTAACTAAACAGTAGTAAAGAGAGTATAATACCTACTTCAGCCGTGCTAGGATGCGCGCCGTGATAAAATCTTATCGATGATTTTAGACGATAAACGTAGGTTTATTGCGTAAAATCGATAAAACGGCAAAAATGCAGGAAAGGTAGCATCAGAATAGGTCGTTGTTATGTGCTTACAACGTGATATTAAAGCAAATAAACGATTATTTTCAAAATGTTAAACTTCACAAATTAGGTGAAATACTGCTCACATTACAGAAACATTTCTATTGCTCTGTAAAGCCCTATTTTCTATAATCCGTAAGCAAAAATCATCAAAGCCAAAATACAGTCTTTCAATCTTTAGATTATTAATTTATGAAACCCAATATGGGATCTTGGGTGACCAAACCAATCGACGCGGTACTTTTGCCGCGAATTCAATTTTCAGTTTCCACAATATTGGGTGGAGCTCATACAGTGAAAAATTATTCAGTAGCTCTAATTAAAAGGACCAGTTTTAGAGTTATATCAATTAATATTTTTTGAACTATTGACGGTCTCAACCACATTTACACTGCTTTTTCTTAGCACTTTCACTTTATTGACCCGAAGTATTGATAGGGGTAGGATATTAATCAGTATTGGAATATGTTAGACCTACATTCATTAATTTATTGTCCTTCTAATTCTTCAAATCTTGACTTCAGGGTTCAGAACTGATAGCTGAATATCTCAAATTTTCTTAACAGCTGACGTTATACTGATGGATAAATCGGTAAACTAGTTTGACGGCTCAATTACGTAATAATGGTCCTTGAATAAAAACTACTTTATTCATCTCCACTGTCGCCGCCGCCTGTAGCTTATTCTACCCAATTTGAATGAGCAATGCTTTTGTAATCGAGTGGATATTGTATTGGTACACATTTTAATTTATTTCTGTACTAGAGGCTCGCCCCGGCTTCTCATGCGAATATATTACATGATTCTTTACCTGAACTAGCGATTAATAACATTGTTTAGTATTTGCGTAAAATTAAATTCGAAAATTAATATAGGCGCTCTACGAACATGTAATTCTTTACATAAAACTTGCTCTACCTCACGAACAAGCGTGGCAAGTGGCATTTTTTCACACCTTTCTAGCATAATAAACAGCCGAAATTAAGGCAGCGGCTTGATAAAGTCACAAGGGCGGCAACGGGCGGCAAGTCGCCAGGCCGCTGTAAAGTTGTCGGTAAATTGTGCCGCAGGTGCCGCTGGACCTGGCTTGTGCGCGGAATGTATGGTTCAACCCGTAGGAGGACGCGAGACATTATAAACTACTAAATAAACCCGGACACGTGCTTACAATCCGATCGAGCTAATTAGGCACCTTGCTGGAATGCGATTCTCCCTCCCTCTTACCCGCACATCTTCCCGCATTCGCCCTGTCCCGTACCAGAGCGTCGATGTGACATTATGGCAGCTAGGTGTGCAGTTAACGCGACCAAGTTGTAAGCAAATTAAACCATGGATGCCAAGTTGTGCACAGAACATGAGCACTAAGACATGCATGAAACTACGAGCAGTGTTGTATATTAGTTACCTGATGATGAATTTACACCATAAGACATCTGCTTAGCTCGCATTAATAATAATATAATCTTTGAAAATGGGCTGTCAAAGTGACTGCAGTTTCATGAGCTCTTTCTTTCCAGGCCTGATACGCGTTAGTGTCTCAAAGCAGTTGAGTTTAAATTATTTCGAGACATGGAAACATGGTTCTTTCACATTAGGGTGGCAGACGGAAATATTAGAGGCAAATCGAAACTACCGCTCATCGCTTGCAACTTACGCCCTAACCTAATGTCTATCGCGCTGTGCCAAAAACAAGGCTGCGGCTGAAGAAATGGTTCCAGTTGGTATTAAATCTTCCGCCGGCCAGCTGATACGGTCCGGGCGGCTCTTGGAACGGCTTCATTGGGAATGTCCAGCTTAGCTGTTTCGTGCAAAGCATTTCACAGCTTGCTAATGATGTTAGTTTGTAGTGTACTCGTATGTAGACATATTAAGTTAGTGTCTAAGGCTAAGTTGCACCAATTTACTTTAACCGTAATTGTAACCATAACCGGTGTTTTTGTATGGAATAAGACTGACATTTGACGTTTATTATAGTTATTGTAAGATGTGCAAAACGTTAACATTATTTTTTTACTAGTAGGTATGTATTCTAGTGACAAGCTAATCTAAAAATTGAATTCTTTCACCACAATGTTAGTTTCCCAATACTAAAGGTAATAAACTTCTTTCAAATATACATTATCTTACTTTCAGACCCATATCAAAGGTACTGACACCGCGATTCAAAAAAACGTAAGTTTTTCCGCTTCATCAACAGGACTTCCCTAAGACATTAGGGTGACCGGCGCAAACCGGTTATTACCTGAACGCGGCGGAATGGAAACGAGAGGGAATTTTTATTTCATTACTCACTCCACTCAAATATGTATGAGGCCGGTGAGGGACCGTTAATGAAACCTGTAGATGGCACTTTTGCGTTACAACCGGAAACTTGGGCGATAATTGGCAAACACAATGGGAACATTTCAGTATTAAATATTGGACTTGAATGAACTTTTCATTTTTTTACTGCATTCTATTCAAGATCTAGTATTTCATGTACTACGTTCTTTATTGACAAAGGTAACTCAGTTTCTTCCGCCACTTCTTCTCAGCACCAGCCCGTTATGTGTCCCGAAGTGGTGGTAGGGCAAGATACATATATTTGGAACGTGTATAAGCGCCCTGGAAAGGGCGGAAATACTGAATAAAAAACTTTGACTTTGACTTTTAACGCCATTGTCGGATACAATACAGACGGCACAAGCTTTACATAATTTGGAACTCGATAACGCAGCGAAAATGTCCAAAGATTTATTATTAGGTAAACACTTCATCTAAAATATTTAAACCAAAATAAATACCAAATGTTTACGTCTACAGACAATGGACAACACGCATAAGTTGTAATATTAAGTTAAATTATGACTTAATTTAAAGTTTAGATCACACACATTACAGTAGTTTTTATTTCACCTCAATCCATCCAGTATTACCGAAGATAGAGCCTCGAGAAGTTTACGGACATTTTAAAATTTTCAACCAATATTCGCGCGTGACGTCACAACATGATTTTGCAGCCCCCGCACGTTAACCCATTTACCACTTTTTGTCTTTTTCCAACTAAAATAAAATTTTACCTAACTGACAACTGTTGTTAGTTGTCATCGTTCAATCACATTTCAAACTAGGCGTTAAAAAAGTAACCATTTTTATATATTTTCGCAATAGTGATGCCGATGATGTTTTTTTTTTAATTTCGAATTTTCTTAATTTCGACATTTATTCTGCATCTTTAGTGTTCACAAATGCAGATGGAGGCATTTTTAGTTTAATTTGATAAGACGGTTTAGAATAAATTGTCATTATCATCATAAAAAAATCATTTTTTTTACTTCAATAACCCAGTTTTCTGGCAATTTTACTCTATTTCTTGCGGGAAAATTTACGTGATATTTTTCGAAACCCCCCCTCTCCCCCACGTGAGATTTAGTGAGGTTTTCGTTGACCCCCTCCCCCCCGCTAAAAGTCTCACGTAATTTATGGACGCCCCCTAAATAGTCCAGTTATTTGTTAATTTTACTTGGAAAGTTTTCCGGAATTTTTGAAAATTGGTGAATAAATAGATTTCGCAATGTTCTTTCCGAATTTTGTGACCTCGTTTAATGTACCTTGCGAGTTCTTTTTTCTTTGATCANGAATATTTCAGTCATTTTTAAAGATATCAAAAAAGTAAAAATACAGTATTATTCTAATTTTTTGTAGTTTTTTTGGCATCTTCAACAAAAATTGTGCGCCATGTCCATTCTAACTCCCAAGACATTCACGGCCGCTACGTAGCCATCACGGCACTAATCCGATCCGTGCACGCGTGAGGCGGGCAAGTCTGCCTAATCCATCCTTTGACGAGCTAATACGTGGTATAGCCGGAGCACAGCTAAACACATTACGCGACTGGGACTCGGCCTGGACGCATGAACAACACTACAATGTCTTGGTACCTATGATGCTTAATGTACCTGAGTACGTTAATTGCGTCATGCAATTTTCTCCGTACGTATTATGATCAGCAACGAAGTTTTCGTTATTTCTGTCTTTGTGATCATAATTTATGAGGAGAGAGTCACAAGTCACGCTACTTTCTCCAAAAATCTCATCATCTTTTTACAAAAATTATTGTTTCTTTTAGAGATAACTCTGATCCCTGTTACAAAACTTTGTAATTTGCAATTCAGTTCGGTGACCAATTCAGTCAAAATGCTTAATGTAAAATCTATAAGCGAAGCTTTAAATTTGATACTATTTTAGAATAAATTGCAAGTTGTATACATTGTTTCTGATATAACCAAGTTAAGTGTTCCACGAAATTTGGCTAACGCAATAAATATTCCCCATTGTGCATGTTCTGACCCTCATACATAACCCAATTTACCGTAACGGCAACTAACGAGGTCAACAGCATCGACGCCAACTGCCTGCACAGCTGAACTAATGGACCTGCTCAAAATTCACACTCGGGGATAACTTGCTTTGGGCCACATTTGACTCGTGACTAAGGAGTTTAGAAGCAAAGGGAATGCTGTTGGGATTCCAGAGTAAAGGCCTGGTCACACGCCTTCGTGTTTGGAGGTGCGGTTATTCAAAAGTAAGTATTGAAAAGGGAATATTACCAGACATTGCATAATGAAATCTCTCTCCCAAGCTGTGACTGACTTTTATTGCCTGTTAAGCTGTAGATCCTGGCTACACAGGAGTTGCAGCGATGGGAACGAGAAATGGGAATAGTCCCGTTTAAGCTGGGCTGCGTTTTCCCATGATGAATATGCTTCACTAAACATTGCGGATGTTGTCCTGTAACGTGTGGCTAACGCTAGTCAATGATGCGTACCAAGAAGGAAATTCAGCTGTGAATCACAAAAACTGGTGACCCAACATTGAGATGAACGAGGAAAATATGAAAGACCCTTCTTACTTTTTATGGATTCATTTAATATTTTTTGTTTTGATGTTAAAACTAACTGTTAACTATGGTTATGTTTATCAATGAATGGAAAAATGCTAGTTAAGTATCTAATCACTTTGGAAAGCCCTATATCGCAGCCAATGGCGCTCGCAGAAAAACGCGTGGGTGCTATCCGAAACCCAATTTTTTGTATTTTTAAAAGTCGTTGGCATTGTAGCCTATTTGGATTAGACTAGGCGCAGACATTTTTCGTCGGCCGATAGTTTAGTCGGGCAGTTGACCAGTATGGGCATGTACCTAATTGGAAGTGCGCACATTACACCGATTCGATTTCGCCAATTCTCCATACAATTTAAAATCGGGCACAACTATCAGCCAACTAAAAATCGGTGGTCTGCGCCTAGTCTTACGCAATTTTTGCTTATTGTACCAACCACAAAAAAAGGTAAAGCAAAAGCTCTATAGCAGGGTAGAGAGAAAAAAGGTAAAAGGCCGACGTATACCGTGTGTTGCGCTGATATATCGCGCCGTGTCGGAAGGCGCAATATCGCGGCCGACGACGCGGCTCGCAGGAAACGCCGCGCGAATGCTATCCGGACCCTGTTTTTGCTTCCTTTACGTGTTGCTGGTATTGCAGCCTGCTTTCAATTAGCAACAAACGCTCTTCAGCTACGTTTGGGCAGATGAATTTGTATGGAAACGGTCAGGCTACAAAAACCCTTTGACGTCATGTTAGCCCTTCGCTATTTATAACCTACCTACATATTCGTAGGGTTTCCGCATAACAACTGTCTCACCAAAGACCGATAGGTCCCTTAGCCCGGTTTAATAATAATAATAATTTATTTATTTTCGTATAGTAGTACAAGGGTACATAATACAATGAAAAAACGATGACCCCTGCAGAAGTATAAAACTGTGTCGCAGGGATCAACGCCCTCCTCCAAGAAACAATACTTACATAATTTTATAAAGTACATCCAAATTAAGTTTCGTAAGAGGAGAGAAGACTAAAGGTTTGATGTGTTTTAAGTAACTAAACAGATTTCCGGACGAAAGCTATGGTGATGTGGAATTACGAAATCTGATTGGTTATTCAAAACACATAATTATTGGTCTCGTGGTCTCTTTTCCTCTCCGCTTTGATAGAATTTGAACCTTAGAAAACATAATGGAGCTTTAACTTTATTAATTTATGCTGTTGCCGTTGTATTTTAAACCGCAACAATTTAAACTGATCACTAGTTCTGAAAATTCAAAAGCCAAACAATTTCATTTTACTAGCCTACCTCAGTAGCGATTTGTTTATCTGCAGCAAATCAAATGGAACATGAAATTTAGTTCAATTTGAAGTCATTATGCAACAATACGTTCAAATATTTCACTACAATCGAATTCGTGGATGAAGCATTGAATTGGTGGAGGACGATTCATTTGCTCGACAAAATTACATAAATTATTCGGCACGTTTATTGCAACGAATTCATTCGCAATGGTATATTAATTAAATTAAAATTCGCGCAATTAATGTTTCTTTGCTAATTGGAATTTGAAAATATCTGAAACCAAATTTAACAGTAATTCAATTAAACTTATCTTGATTAATTGTCTAAAACCGTAGCGAAAACAAATTATTATTAGGTCGTATTTCTGTTACCAGTTTTAATAAAATAAGCATTGGTTACGCTGAAAATTCAAGCTATCTAAAATATTAAAGTTACCAAAGATATTTTAGTAATTATCATATTCTAGTATCTACTGAACAAATTGAATACAGAGTAATGTTAATGTTTTATTTATCAATATCACTAAATAGTGTTAGGCATCGTTTCTTAAACTCGGGTCGCCTTAGGTAAACGATGTGAGTTGATATTTTCTTTTCGATGTGTGATGATAGCAAATCTTTTTCATTTATAGATAGCATCAAAAATAAACATCACATCAATATCATCTTCGAGATGAGTTTTGCGAACTCATTCAAACAACAAACCCTCCAAATACAACGCGAGCGAGTGCGTCCTGTGCGGTATATTTATATCCAATTACTTGTGATTTATCGCGCCCGCGGGGAGTGCAAATCTAGATTATTAAATACCGACCGTAAATAAACAGGACACTGTTTTGCAGTAAATGGAATTTCTTTATCATGAATAATGATGCTTATTGAATACTAAACTAGCTGAAACTCGTCTAATTTAGAATTCGCTTTAGTGCTACCATACTGCACATTCTCATCATCTATATAAATAAAAATGAATTGCTGTTCGTTAGTCTGATTAAAACTCGAGAACGGCTGGGCCGGTTGAGCTGATTTTGGTTTTAAAATGTTTGTCGTAGTCCAGGGTAGGTCTTAATGGTGAGCAAATAAGGTAAAATTGCGATGGCTTATTTATTGCCTTTAAGGCGGAACAGAGTTCGCCGGGTCAGCTAGTAAATAAATAAAAAAGATTTTATACCTCATATTTGGTACACTTCATTATCTTTGAACACAAAAAGACAGAATAAATTTCGAGTGTAACTTGATCTAAAATCGTCGAGGATCAGAATTATTATCCCGATACGGCTTGAACGAGATCCGATATTAATTAAAACTTCTCGGCCAGTAATACAATTAGGGAATTCGCGCTTTTTAAGCGAATCCTCTGTTTGCTCAGTGCGGGGCGACCGGTCGAAGTGAATTCTATTTCAAGTCATTAAGATAGATAGAGTTGTTTTTGTGGAAATTTTAGCATTGAAAGAGAAAAGTATTTTAAGCATTGAAAAATTGTTTGCAATGAACATTATTTTTATTTTCCTCATTTTATAAACCGGTTGAGTTAACTGCGCATCTGGCAGCCGTGACGTCACATCGACGCTCTGGTAAGGAGTAAGGACGTGTGCTGGTAAGTGGGACGGAGAGTCGCATTCCAGCGAGGTACGCAGTTAGCTCGTTCGGGTTGTAGATACAATAAATTGTCATTAGATATTGAAGCTTCAATCTATTGAAAAATATTGCACCTGCGAGATGGAACTTTATAAAAAAGACAATCCAATACATTTCCGTGAGTAATAGCAGTCTTAGGACGGCCATTGTAGCAGGAAAACAGATTACGATAATATTACGGCAGAATTATTAACGAAGGGTAGTCCGCGTTTCTTGCAGTACTCCCAATAACTCATTTTCAAGGTCGGGTTTTTCTATGAGGTAGGAAAAATAAACGAATTATTAGGCAATCAAATACATGACGTAATAAATTGCATAGTTTTACTTATTTACTACACGATTATTAATGCTCGTTGTACAATTTTTTTGTAATAAAGACAGCATAATGAATTTTTATTATACCTAGGTATATTGGAACTAATTTGATCCAGTGGCATACATAATTGGCGACTTATAAGTAAAATCAATTTTTTTTATGCTACTAAAACTCTACCACTAACGCTTATGAAACAACTTGCTGCCTAATTCAAGTTTTATTCTAAACCATCAACCATCGCCTGGTCATATAACAAAGCCAGTTAGACAGACATAGTCGGTAACCGGAACATCAACCATGCTTGAGCATCAAGGTACCAAGCGTAATATGTATCTAATGCAAGGAGTGAACTTTGCAAAACGATTTGGATTTATTTAGCTTTAATTACTCTTTCTCACTCTAGAACACACTCCTCAGATGCAACAGCATGATCGATGTGGTTTACCGGTACCATCTCGTAGTAGACCCCCAGTTTACCGGGTGCATGTTAACGGCTTCTAGTCGACAGCCCTCGGGATTATCATGTCCCCACACAGAGTAAATAAAACAGACTGTTCAGATTGCAAATATCGCTCCATCACCCTGGACCCTACCCGCTGTTTGCTGGCATGTTAACGGCTTATATTCACCAACCCACGGGATTAGTGTGCCATCAACACAACAGCCAGTACATTTTATGGTCAGATTATACTCGTAATAAACATATTGTGAGTTGCTATTTTGCGGAGTAGTTTGTATTTATGTTAGAAGTTATTCTTAATTTAGATCCTAACATAATGATAACAGAAATGTGTGCCTGTGCACTAGTCGTATGACACCTGTGCCATACACACACGAGCGATTTACTAAACTTGCCACATTCAAGTGGTGATAAAATTGTGGTGGTTAAATAATAAATATTCAATATCCTTGATTTCAATTTCTCCACATTAGGTCGTCGTTTAAATTGAGTCAGAAACCTGTGCTTACGTTTGTATTTGGGCTGTATCAAGTGGACGAATGGTCGGTAAACAGTTGACAACCCTGAATTGGTATTGGCGTCCATTGTTGCCATGGATCCGAGCAGGAAGCAGCCCTGCTATTGTTGACAGATATTATGGTTATTTTGTGCTGGGAGTGAGTTTAGTTAGAGTAAACTGACCCAGGGAAGCTGTCGGTTATAATAATGTTGATAACGAGTACGTATACACGTAGACGCAATATCTGCACAAATTAGGAATATTTGACACTATAGATACACCATGCATGCATCATCACCAGTCATCATACTACATATTATCATGATAATAATTACGGAACAAATATTTTCAGTCAATGTTCTTTTGAAAAGTGATCAAAATTTCATACATTTCCCAAACTTGAAGCAGCATATTGCATTAATTTTTCAACACTGGCCTGTCTGATTGATGGCGGACAATATCGCGACCCTCTAAATGCTAATCAGCCGATCTGAGCGATTGTGCTTAGACTTCGCCAAAATTAGGAACTTGACGGATTGGCTCAGCCTGCTCTTTTGAGGAAGCATTCATCAATCTGTCAAAGTTGTTGGGCTTTATCAAAAATTTGAGCCACCAGTTCCATAATTGGACGAGCAGTAAAATTGCTTATCTCTTAGACAGCAGCTGTTTATGAGTATCTATTGCATATTTATTGGACTGGCAAGTACTCAAGTATCTATCAATATACCTAAAATATTTTTCTAATAACTTAGCAATGTAAAATGTATCACAAAGTTCATTTCTGTTTTTTACTTCAAGAGAAGCACTATTTCTCTATTACGCAAGTCGCACTTATTATGCACTAGCGGCCGCCCGCGACTTCGTACGCGTGGATCCCGTTTTACCCCCTTCATCTATCTTACGCGGTTTAGATTTTTTCATACAAATGTTTTTTCCCGTTAACTCCCGTTCCCGTTGGAATTTTGCAATATCCTGTTGTAACTAAGCTTTAAGTTTATTAAGGTACCTACATGTCAAATTTCAAGCGTCTAACTTAAGCCGTTTAGATTTTTCATACAAAAGGATTTTCCCGCGAATTCTCGTTCCCGTGGGAATTTCGGGAATTCCTTATTGTAACTAAGCTTTAAGTTTACTAAGGTACCTACATACCAAATTTCAAGCGTCTAACTTAAGCGGTTTAGATTTTTCATACAAAAGGTTTTTCTCGCTAATTCCCATTCCCGTGGGAGTTTTGCAATATTCTGTTGTAACTAAGCTTTAAGTTTACTAAGGTACCTACATGCCAAATTTCAAGCGTCTAACTTAAGCGGTTTAGATTTTTCATACAAAAGGATTTTCCCGCTTATTCCTGTTCCCGTGGGAATTCTTAAGTATACTATAACCTGCCCAGGAGTATGAAGAATAATTGTACCAAGTTTCGTTAAAATCCGTCGAGTAGTTTTTGTTTCTATAAGGAACATACAGACGGACAGACAGACAGACAGACAAAAATTTTACTGATTGCATTTTTGGCATCAGTATCGATCACTAATCACCCCCTGATAGTTATTTTGAAAATATATTTAATGTACAGAATTGACCTCTCTACAGATTTATTATAAGTATAGATTACAATACTCGTTTCTGCCGCCATAAACTTAGTAACGCAATTTTCCAAGTGCATGGGCTTATGCAGCAGCACGCAGTATGAAGGGTGCGTGATAATTGCATTTTCTAACCCTCCGGCGCATTGAGCCCCGTGAAATGGTCAATTGGAACAGGAGGGGAGTATAGTTGCATACGTAAGTATGATCAACTGGAAGACCAGTTTATTTATATCGTTAGGGCGCGTCTTTAGTATGTAAAGGCGTGTACAGAATTGAGCATCGGTGAATGGGTTTCCTTTCTGCGTTTATAAAAGACAATCTCAGATAAAATGAAATATCCGGAAACTTGTAATGGGTAAATTGTCAATTCTAAGCGTAACATTGAACAGGTTCATGAAACCTGCAAGTATTATCATGAGCGATAAGGTTCGTAACTCAGGGCTAAACTTGAGACAGCAGCACACAAGCGTGCGTTAATTTGTGAAATTTTGGCTGTCAGTTGTTTCACTTGTTTCTCACGATTCCGCGCTTTTAGCAGCTGATGTGGACAAGCTCTTAGACGAAAATGCAGGGAGCTGGGGAAGTGGGGAGATGGGGCAAATAAAGTGCGTCGGGGTAATGTGTTGGGGAAATATTTATGAGTCACGGTTGTTGCTCTCTCATTCCGCGAGTCATTTATTAATGTCGCTCTAGAGAGCATTTGCCTTTTGCCAATATATGACTGTCATGGTGCGAAAAAAAGAAAATCCATTTAAGAGTGATTGAGGGCTTAGATTGGATAATTCCAATAAATTACCGATATGTAGCAATAATATAAGACAGGAAACAAAAAAAAAATCTTAGTTAAAAAACTCGTGGTTATAAAACATGCGATAGCAAAAAAATTTCTAGTTCCTTAAAAATTAGCCGGTTATTTCACTAAGCAATTTAAAGTTAATCACCCGTAGCTAAGTTCGTTCTGTGTCAACCAAAACACGTCCGTCGCTAACTATTAAAATAAAAATGTCGCAAGGTTCTAAGCCTTTTGTTCTATAAATGTTTAGTTAATAATGTGAAAAGCTCTATCCACTACCTGCACAACGCACACTCCGTTCCACGCGAACAAAAGCTAATAAACTTCAGCGATTTCATACAAACAAAGACGTCCGAGTAAAGTCGTCGCATTCAGAGGACGCGTCCTGTTTGCGAGCGTTGTTTAAAACGCCGGAAACGTCGAGACAGTCGCGCCTCGATTCCTATAGACATCAGCGTTGGTATAATTCATGAGCTTAAGCGATTTTAAGACTCAGACACGTGATCTGTTGCCAGATATTATACATTTTCAAGTGTCTCTCTCGGATTAATTTATAGTATGAGAAATGTAGGACGTCTAGCGTAGGCGCTGGATGCAGGCCGCTACCGCTACCAACCGATCATTATGGAAATCATTGGAAAGACCTATGTTCAGCAGTGGGCGTCCTATGGCTGAAATGATGATGATGATGATGTTGAAACTCGATTTACAAAAATGTTGGACCTCATTGACAATGAACACAATATATCTTTAGTTCTCTCAATAAACATAATACCTATTCGTTCGTTTCAGCGGAAAGACGTCCACTGCTGAAAAATGATATTGTTAATTATTTTTACAGTGGGTGAAGCTGCATTGTAATCACAGGCGAATAATAGAAAATATGCTATAAGTTACAGACATGTGTCCTCACGCAAGGCTTAGTTAGCGACGCATCCTGCGCCGAACATTGTTGCGAGCAGTTGTTCGCGCCATTGTTCGCGAGCGCTTTGTTCGCTGTAACGTGTTCAGGTGAGCCTCGCGTCGATTGTTTTTGTTTTCAGCGGTTTTTGTAATGCTTCCTGCCAGCGTTTGGTTGGAAAACTGCGATTTGTTGCGGTTGTCATTTGTTACTTGATGCACTGTTGGTTACGCTACAATACATAGTTTTGCACTGAATAAGTACTAGGCATTCAGAATAAAAAATGCAGAAACGCCATTCACTTTTCGTCTGAAACTTTTTTGCTTGAGCTGAACCTCATGGCCTTTTGTTTCCTGCATTTAATTTACTCTAGTTTTAATTTTAATTGTAACTTTTAAATTTTGGTTGTGGGAAACAATAAATGATTTTTATTTATTTATTTATTATTTACTAGCTTTCCGCCCGCGGCTTCGCCCGCGTGGAATTTTGTCTGTCACAGAAAAACTTTATCGCGTGCGTCCCTGTTTCAAAAACCGGGATAAAAACTATCCTATGTTCTTTCCCGGGACTCAAACTATCTCTATGCCAAATTTCATCAAAATCGGTTGCGAGGTTTAAGCGGGAAAGCGTAACAGACAGACAGACAGACAGACAGACAGAGTTACTTCCGCATTTATAATATTAGTTGGGATTTATTTTGTGAACTAATTTAACTATTCATAAACTTTATTACCTAACATGAAGCAAAATAAAGTCTTCCATCATCAACCAAAAATCCATATTATTTGGTAAAAATTATAGGCCAATTATACAGCAAAATTGATGATAAAAACGGTAATTAAAAATGGCATTTACAAACACGAACGAATTCGTGTTTTGATTGAATATTATGCAGATGAAGGCAAACGTTGGGTCATGCGGAAAGTCAATCAACCTTTACTCTGTTTACGGGAATCGTTTAAAAACATCGCTATAGATATTATTAATAGGGAATTATATTTAGTTTTTCCATCAAGTGCTGTCTATTGCGTAAGTTATGAGTATACATGAAAATAGCAGTTGACCACACAAATAATTGACATCTGAAGAAACACATACTGCTTGATTTTTAGTTTTGCAGTTGGTATTCGTGGTGTATAATGTGACATTCGGTAAATAAGAAAAGCAGAAACGTTTATTTTATAATAAAACAACAAAATAACTTTTTACGGGTCAAGTCATAACTTTAAGTCCACATCTTTCTATGTAGAGTATCACTAAAAAAGTTCATTTCCCAGCCCCAACCTTCAAAATCGTATTTTAAATGAGTCGTCGTGGATTATCATTTAACACGGACACAAAGCACATCATCCTGCAACAATACGAACGGCATAATAATAAAATTTATTCCAGCGGATCGTCTGAACACAGAAATAGTGATTTCCTTTTTGCCCCGTTCGTGATTTCCGTCTCCTTTGTTATCATTTTTCTATGAGATACTCCGGTTTTTCTTTTCTTGTAAAATAATATTCAGTTCTTAACATTACAATCTTGGAATATACAAATTGCTTATTGTCAACTACAATTCGAACAGAAACGGGAAACTGCCTACTGTATTAGTAGTTAAACTAAAATAGCAAACGATAAACAGATTAAATGGTTTGGTTTATCATATTATTATCATTTCGCTTGTCTCCTATTACTGATATGGAATTGAGTTTACAATAAAATAGTTTTATTTGTTATAATTTATCAAAACTGATTTTATTCAACGTAAATTCTTTTAAAATTTAAATATCTAATGTCGAATTCAAACCAATTATGAAGATAGTCTTGGGATAGGTAGAGCTTTGAGCTTTTTCGCTCTCTTGGCCTAAGCATGAAGTAGATATAAACTACTTTATTTAATAATAAGTTAGTAAAATGCAGTAGTTATAATAATTTATTTTTATTATTTAGTAGGTACTTCATTTAATAACTAAAATACAGTTTTTGAAAGTACATGCATAATTCACTAGACGGTTTTACGTCGACTAATCACAGTCGGTTCACAATTATTTTGCGCGATTTTAATTTTCTTTGAGGTCATAAACTAAGTTCTCACTGATATTTGCACGTAGTAAATTGTTATTGTATCACGCGAGCAGTGAACGGTTGTGTCACTCACACGCACGTATTCCCGTTCTAAATGATCAAATGGATGTTTCCAGAAACACGATTAAAGTTGTACGTGTGTGCTCCTTAGATGTTGGCGGAGTGGGAAACAAATGCCCCGGTTAATTGCCTCATAAATATTTTGGGGGAAATCACGCACCAATGTGTCAGTGAGATACGGCGCGGTACCGGATGTTCCTGGAGCATTTTATGTTACTGATGGCAGTATGGGGTAGTACTTATGATAATATATTTTTGAGAAAAGAAATTACATAATGTACTTATCGTACTTTTTACCATAAGTAAACAGACCTGACAATAGTTCTATTGTTCACTTTACAAAATCGATCTTCTCATGTAGGTACATGAGAAGATCGATCGACTGCCAATTTTTTTTAGCATCAAGGTCTGAATTACCACCACATATTTCATTTGGATGTGCAAGGATTACTGATGTTATTTTCGTCTGCTACATTTTGAAATCTACCCGTTGAGAGTCGTTGTATTCAGCGGTGACTATGATAACACTGGCATACTGAACTTGTAAATGAGTTCCTCAATGAACGGTTATTGAAACAGTTCTTGGGAGACCGTTCCATAAAAGGCGTAGAGTGTATCAATTTAGAGCCCTTCACTGAATCCGAGTAAAAATATCGGAACTTAACCAAATGTGAACTACTCCATTTAAAGCGCCCTCTGTCGCCCGCTACACCACATTAGGGCTGAAACGGCAGTCGCACGATAAGGAGGCCAGGCGCGGCCTACTTCCTCGGAATTGCCTCCATTATGTAAATGCACTTAGCTACTTTGTACCGCGCTCTGTGCTTAAGCAGCCTGCGATAGCTCTTTGATACACTTAATATATTGTTCGGGCTAGAGTCTTGAGCCTAAGTTGCTTGTGTGACGTATTGATCCTGGAGAATATTGCTTTGACGCCTCAATTACTAGTGTGGTGATTTAAGCGAGCATTAAGGTCATAGCAGACTTATCAACTCGGAAAGGGATCCACGCCGTATTGCCTTTCGCAAGCTGTTATCGCCTTTCGCGCGCTATCAACCGCAAGGCGTGGCGTTTACGTTACAGTGCGGATCAGTGTGCGTTGCAGTACGGAGTTTCATACACAGAGAATACTGATAGCTTCGAGTTGATACGATTACAATCCCTTTCCGGGTTGATAAGTGTGCTACGTCCTTACCTAGTTTTTCTACAACACTAAAAGTTATTATATGGTTTTTTTGACAATCATTTATTTAACAAGAATTTCTTCCTTTTCTACTCTATATCTACCTCTCCTTCTGAGATCAAGTTATGACTACGGCTTGCTTTAAATTAAAACAGTGTAATTCTATTACTACTAACTTAAATTATCATTTAACTATTATCATAATTTTATTGTTAATATACGATGATTCAATAATCTGTACCTAATTTCACCTATTTTCTGTAAGATGTTATATTTAAAGATTTCCCAAAATAACCTCGTTATTCAAGAGAGTTGGTTGCGCAAAGTGAATGAAACGTACAATACACGAAACCCGTAGGGCAAGGGTGCCGAGTGCCGTATTGTCGCTGGGGTACAAATGCGTATGTGGGTAAATAAACACCGTTCCCTTCAGGTACTATTTGGAGTTTGATATAAGAAGTAAGAGCAAAGAGCTGCAAAACTAAGAATCACACTTTTAGATTTGCAATAACTTTTGAAGTACCCAAGATATATTTAGTTTAAGAAATGAAAAGGACTTGAATAAAGTTATAAAGTAAATAAAGCTAAAACTTTTATTTAATTTAGTTTATAACTTTTTTATTTAAAAATATCTAACTTCAATAGTTTAGTAAATTATTGAGGACAAGATCAAGATACATGTTTATGGAACTAATTACACCGTTTGCGATAATTAATCTCACTCAAAGCGAATATTATTCATGGTGTGCTGCAAATGAACATATTTCGTACACCCGGTAGCAAACATCATCCATTGAATAATTATCCTTAACTGTATGAGCTTAAGAACGCCCGAATAAACATTATATTGTCCGTGACTGTACTCAGGTGTCTGGCAGAGCGGATATAACCGTAGCTTTACTAATTGAACCTGGTGAGAATTCGTTAATTAAATAACTGATATGACAAATATTTTGATTATTTGGTAGAGCTTCTGTGCGTGTTAAGCTCCTAATTTAGTAATTAATATTAATATGGAGGCTGCTTTCTGAGTGAACATCAACTGATTTCAATTTACTTTAAAAAAAATGTTATGTGAAAAGTAAAAAGCACTCAATTAGAGTGGTGAAAATAACTGTACGTACATGCTTTATTAATAATCACACACAGTTAAATTTTCCTCCATTAACCGATTCCTTGACCATGTAAGAAACTACACATACTTATTTGCGAATAAATAAGGGACAATGATGACAATTGTTAAATTTTTGTACGAACTATGTTTGTAAATATGAGGTAATTAATATCCGAAAACGTTAATCCGATACCGGCATTAATTTATCAATCTAAAGCTTTATTCCCCAGGTGTCATGGGTAATTTAAACCGTCCGAGCCGATCGGAAGCCGTAGAAAGGGACAGCATTCCAAATATTTCTTATCCACAATATCGCATTTACCCAAATATTCATTTATCGTCACAAAGAAAACTCATCAATCAGGGTTTCCTTATTTCTCCGCCGATGGAATGGCTTTATTGGGGCCAATGGGCGTGACGAGTGAACAAGTTTGGGACGCTTTGACGGTTTAAATCTAATTAGCCCTGTATTGTTTTGTGACAACAGCGAACAGAAAATGGCTTTAGTAGCTTTGTTAGAAGATACAATTAGTTCCGCATCGATTATTTACCGTGACAGCAATACCTATTGCTCTCAGCTTTCAGTTATGTCTCTGTGGTACGTTGCGGTGTTTCATTAATAAAAAGTGACGTAATGGAATCAACTCCGGAAATATTTTTCTCGGGATAAAAGCGTCGTGACAATAACAAGACAGCTTTGCTGTACTTAGTAAGTATTAGGACAATTTTACTTGCTGTTTTGATTTTTTTGGTTTTGAATAATATATCTTTCCAAGCCTTACAAGAGTTTACAATAATCACAATGAAATAGATGCTAAAACCCACTTTCATCTTATTTGCAGTCAAATTAAAATACAAAGTAATTTCGAGAAGATTATTCTTAAAAAACGTTCGCCGTTCCGTTCCCACTCAGAGATCATGTCACTTAATTTGCTTCTTTGTTCCCAAACCTTTGCCAATTTCGCTGTAATCCTATTACGGCTCTGATTACGTCGCCATAAACAAATTCGTTATTTGAGCAACAAAAGTTATAAATTCGTCAAAGAAACGTTTTAAGTTCGTTACGAGTAAAATTGCTCGTAAGACAGTACAATACAGAAAGTCCTATTTAACGAAAATTACCAGTTTATCATTACCTACCACTTACATCAGTTCTTGGGTAACTTGACTTGTTCTCTACCAGAGCTAGCTAGTCTCTTAACTATAAACATTCGAACTACGCCCTAATCAACACACAAATGACTGTTTGACCGGTGTATGTTTGACTTTTATTTATTTATTTATTTATATTAGGGAAACAAACAATTTTGATATACAGACAAATAATCACACAAAAAAATAGGACAGAAATCAGCGAAGTTTCCACAGTTAAATTTAATACAGAGTGCAGACTAAAAATTAATTAAATAGTAATAAATTATACATTAATTTCTAAATGTCAAATAAATACAATGTCAATTTTATAAAATGTCAAACAGTTAAATTTAATAANTGACTTAGGAGCCTACTGTACCCACTTATTCCTTGTGGCGACCCAAAACATGACAAATTACGCGCCTTCTCCCTGTAATATCCGTAATACGTCTTGTAATCTGGAGCACACCTGCCTTATTACAATTTATATATAATTAAATTACAATCTCGAGGTCTGGGAAATAAGACACGAATGGTAATCATTATAATTGTGATTGAAGGTCTTTGAGAAGGAACCTTCATATTTCTGATGTTTCGAAATATATTTCATGATTAATATTTGTATTGACTCCGCTAAAATACTGCTCCTTAGAACCTGTGATAAAGTGAGGCAGTCTCTTATCTGGAAGTTATCAAGAGATGTTCTTAGCCTACAGTACCTACTGCTCGTTAAATAATGAAGGTAATCAGTGTGTAAAGAACACCCCCCAACCCATCTGGCCAACGTGTAGAGTGCAGGCCTCCACAATAAATTTGCCTTTGGTAAATTGGAGTGGTCGTGCTTCTGCAGGTCTAAATGTCCTGGGTCATGATGATCATGATGGGTGTAAAGAATCCAATATTAGTATCCTTTTTTGCCCACGGGAATTATTTTACCCGTGGTCCCTGAATCATTAAGAACATTAAGTAATAACCCACACACTTGAATCATTTTATTACATAAGCACTAACCACTCTCGCCCTATAAACTGCGCTCGTGATGTTATGGAAAACTAGCTCAGGGCGGTCGTTAAAGCGGAGTAACAGTAAAGCCATACACGCGCGTAAAGCCGGGCACGCATTAGTCTGTGGAGGGTCGGCGAGGTGCACCTCGTAAACTGCGATTTACGAAGGATGCCGCGTAACGACGTGTCTAATAGGAGAAACAAACATTTTTTCCGTCGGAAACAGGATAGCTTAAATTGTGTTTCATATTTAAGCACTTAACTTTTATTCTCGTTATTTAATGCCAAGACGAATAAATTAACAAAATTAAACTATTCTAACTAAGTATGTATTTGAAAACCACAAATTTTTATTCCGTATCTTGTAGTATGAACTTGCAACTGAAGGATAAAATATAATATAAAAATCCTTGCTTCAAATTCTGACCAAACTTCCCTACGTCTTTCAATGTTGGTTACAGAGAGAGCTCGAGAGTATGTAATCAAAGTAATGGAACGCCATATAGAGCAGTTCTCAGTAAATATAAGCCAACTTCAAGAACTCCTCAACTCTACGGAAGTTATTTAATAAACGTTGTTGGCTACAGAGTGACCACATAACTACATATATTGATAGCTCGTGAGCTCGGACATACTGGAAATACTCGTATATAGGTAGCCAACTTCAGCCTGCGCATGCAACGCTGTAACTATTCCGATGTCGCCATAGAGATGCAGTTTTTTTGCTAATAGGTGCAATGATTTTTAGCAATAATTTATTGAAAGACTAAATGTGAACTTCAACTCATCATTAACATCACATAACTTTGGGCATCAAACAAATACCTACCTAGAATATGGTAGGAATAACTATAGTTTATGAACTTACTTTGAGAACTTATAGGTACCTATAAGTTTATACTTTAGAACCTTTTAGAGTTATGAACCTTAAATTTGATTGCAAATTCTGGTATTTGACTCAGTTCACGTGTCTTGCCGCATCGAGTGGCGCTTTCAGTCTCAGCGACAGAAAGTTTAACGCATTTCCGGAGCTGAGCTTGCAAGTGATTGGAATACGATTCTGTTGTAAAGCAGATGTGTAAAGCGACATTTATGTACCTAGCATCTTGTTTTACTTATGTAGGTTTCTATTATTAGAATGAGATATTTAGATTCAATAATGAATTGCTTGTAAGTGTGACAAATTCTATGGATAAAAGGACCAATTTAATGACATGGTCATGCAAGTTTATAGAAGTCAATTTCTAAAAGCTCAACACAATCACCATCGCCATCGCACTGATTATTGTCAGCTGTTAGACTCTGAACGATTCTGGGTCGTTTATATCCAGTGACTTCCCGCAAACTCTTGACATTAGAAGCAAATGCATAGAAAGAAAAACAGTATCCCATTTATCTCCCGTCCATTTGCCGCACGAAAAACGGCACGGCGCTCGATGGTTATCATCCCATCGCCTCTATTCTTTTGAAACTGTAACTATCGTCTGGGTGCACCCAATAGAACAGGGGTTCCCAACAAGTTAAATGGGGTCCGTAAACGATATTAAATTTCGCAAGCAAGAGACTTGCGTGTTAGAAGAAGGTTTAAGTAATCACTACAGAACATGTACAGAAAAATGCAAGCTCAAAGATGAAATTAAAACGAATGCAATGAATTGATTTGCGATACCAAATAATTTGATTTTCTAAATCAAGCTGAAGAAATCAAGATGAAATAATGTTTATTTGAGATATACTTTGGTTTGTTTTTTTTTAAACGGTGTCTGCAAACAATAAAGAAACCAAAATGGTCCCTGGTCCAGAAAATGTTGGGAACTCCTGCAATAGAAGGTCGATTGCAGAAACAATAGCCAATCACGGTGCACCCGCAGCGTAATCGCCGCGGTGGCACTGCGACCGAAGCGAAATGAAGAACGGTTTATCTTTTCACGTAGCGTTTACGTACAGTTATGGGAGTGCACTCAGTTTATCTTTTCACGTAGCGTTTACTGTGGGAGTGCACTAGAAATGTGATAATATTTTAATACCTAGTTACATTGAAATCCTGAAGCTAAACTGAGCACCAATTTTCAATCTATGCTAGCGTCAACTTCTAATGAAGTTATTATAAGATACTTTACTTTTATTTTATTTTACAATTCCAGGAAAACTTGCACGAAAACTTGTTCAATATTTACGGATTTATTACTTGTAGATGGGGCTTTAATTACGCTGTTTTGGGCAGCAATAAGTACTCTGTTTACTGAACTGAACAATAAGATAATTAATTAATTATCCATTTACTCCGGTGTAGTTATAGGTAAATACGGGGCCATGACAGCCAGGTTAAATTCATAGCATGACTGGTCTATCCTCAAACTATTATGCTGTATTTATGATATTTGGCTTTATTGCTTTATAATTAAGTTTCCAACAAAACTCATTTAGCTGAAATGGTTCGACACTTTAGAAGCTTTGGAACACAAATTATGTGCAATTATGCAAAAGGACGCGCTGCCGACGGCGGAACAATTCCTACTATCTATACAGATGTTAATGCAATCCAGAGTTTGCCATTTGCGTGGCCACAAAAAGCTATGTAAAGTCAAATAACTGTATTGTTTATAGGCACTATGCTATGCAAATAAGCAAGCTCGAGAAATATCAGTTGTATGGGCGGAGAATATAACACAGAACATTTTTGATGCTTGGATACTTACTGTTTAAAGGTTACCATTCATTTTAGGACCTTCAAAATATTATGAATAAATTGTAACGTTTTATATAATACAATTAGTGTGTTGTTAAGCACAAAAACCTCGTACGTAGGTTCGCATCTTTGCCAAACGGCCCTTTTATCCATGGCTTGACTGAAAGTTTGATTAAGTTTAACTTAACGTTTCTTATTATGCTTTATACAAAGAGAGAATATAAATCAAGAGAATGGTCCATAAAATATTATCTTTCTGATTTTAACTAAAAAGTTTCTTCGAAGTGTCTCTTTTTACTGCTTCATTTATTTTAATCCTCTGGAGTTTTGCGCGATCACTATTTTTATCTAACTGATATCTTTATGGAATCACAGACCTTTGACCTTCACGGTCCAACAAAGTACAATAAAAACACTGCAATATTTCTCTATAAGTCGGGCCCTAACATTATTATTACACAAGGTCCTGAATTCAGAGTAAGGCCGGCTTTGCATTCGGGAGCGAGCGAACGATTGCTCCGCCCTAAATATTTTATGTCCCGCGATATATCGCCGGATCGCGAACAAGAGGATTTTTTCTAGAAGCCTTTGTAAAGGATAACGGAGGATCTGCCAGTGACGTGTATGTTTTTAACGGCTATATTGAATCAGGTTTTCTTTTGATATGAATTTACAGGGTTTTATCGCTTTTGACAAAATCAAAAATCAAAATCAAAATCAAAAATATTTATTCAGTTTAGACCACAAGTGGCACTTATGAACGTCAATAGAAAATAATAAAAAAAGAAAAAGGTAGCCCTTATGGGGCACTTTACATGTCTCCTTATCTTTTGGGCCCTACCAGCGCTTCGAGACAAACATATGGCAAGTGCTGACGGACGTTTGAATTGTGATTGTTACGAACCTTCGCATTACGAGTATGTTCCCATATCGAGGTTTTATGACAATTTAGTTTTGATATGGGCTGAGAAAGCGAGAAAGTGGACTGTAAACTGTAAATGACATTGAGGTTCAATGGATAAATGGGTAGATTATGGAATTATTAGAAATACAAATTTAGTAGGTACGCCTAATGCCTATTCATCAAACAGTGGTGTTGATGCATATATGGATAAATGGGTAGATTATGGAATTATTAGAAATACAAATTTAGTAGGTACGCCTAATGCCTATTCATCAAACAGTGGTGTTGATGCAAAACATATTTTTTGTTTGCTTAAAAAAAATTGATCTGTTACGTGACTTAATATGGATTCCTTATACAATAACCCTTTTTTATTAATAACCTGTTTCGAGATTATACTGACTGAAATATCAGAGCAATAAACATTTCTAAGTATGACATAGTTACTACAAATACAAAAACATACCGATTAAAATTAAATAGACAGCGGCCATTTTAGTTCACGTAACTTAAAACAAATATTTTCTTTCATGCCGAAACCATTCTACCCGTACGTAATAAAACATTAAGTGCCCGTTTTATTCCCACGCCCAGTCACTGGTTTCGTGGCCCCAATAGAGCAGCGTGAACTTTATTTCGTTCAAGAAACTTTTCAATTTACACTGAATATTCAACGCCGATTGTTTCTTTCATAAATAATCGCATGCAAAGTAAGCTATTTACAAACTTTGCGTATAATCATTTTTGTTAAAATAGTTCTGCTTTCGAATGAGTTAAAGTATGAAATAAACGCGAAGCAAATTGCCAGCGGCGAACTGAAAAATTTTAAAATTTATAAACCGTTTAGCGTATTGTGTATTAACCGATTGTATCGACAAAAACTTTAAACTTGTGTAGTGCTTAGGGTCTGATGAAGTAGGCAACAGACGTTAATATTAACTTAAAATTTAGATATTTTTAAAAAACAAGAAAAGTAGCTCATCACGGTCTCGTCAGTTTTCCCCAAATGCAAAAAAGCCAATGTATCCTTCAAGAGATGTTTATTAAGGTTTCAAAGTTAGTTAAATTACAAAATAACGAATATAAATTTTAATCTTCTATATAAATAAAAAGGAATTGCTGTTCGTTAGTCTGATTAAAATTCGAGAACGGCTGGGCCGATTAAGCTGATTTTGGTTTTAAAATGTTTGTCGTAGTCCAGGGTAGGTCTAAACGGTGAGCAAATAAGGAAAAATTACGTTGGCTTATTTATTGCCTTTAAGGCGGAACAGAGTTCGCCAGGTCAGCTGGTAAATAATATAAAATCATTAACTAGCCGCTATTGCAATCAATTAATTTCTGTGAAACTCATTACGGTGTAATAATGTTGGATGTTGGAAACAATAAACCAGGCAGGTCACACAATATGCTCGGCAAATACCTACTATTATCGCTAAACAAATTAATAATTCAAATCAATGTTTAATGTAGTTGCTCGTTCCCAACAGATTACGCGACAGAATAAATAAGTAGACATTAAATCTAGTTTTAGAATTCAGATTAAACTTGAAACTGTGAATTGGACACTAATTAATAACCCAATCCGGGAACTGAGTTAGTGCTGGCAGGTGTTTTGGGACTTTCGTATTAATTCGGGACTCGTGAAACTAATTAGAACGAAACAATCCAAGTTTAACTATTACAGATGATGCATCTGTTCAATTCCGGCCGTTTGGAAACTTTTCGCCTTGTTTAATTTTAATTTGATGTTGTAGAAGATGTCGTAACAACTGCGTAAAATATCTGCCACGTAGATAATGCCACAAGTGACACGTTTACTTGTTCTAGTAGGTATATTATCATCATAGAGTACATTTGCTCTCGGAGCTTTATTATTCTCATCATCCGTGCAGCAGTCAATTGCTGAATGTAAGCCTAACCCAAAGTACGCCACAAAGTATGATTTCCCACTTTTCCAATTTTTATGCGTACTTTTAGTATACTAAAACTTCCAAATTACCAAAATCCCTTTTTGTCTTGTATTGTAAGTTTGGCAAGACATATAAAATTTCATCCGAAAATAAATTAATTTTATAAAGGACTGTCACATTTGAAATGAAATGACTTAAGCACGTCGAGCCCTATAACTGAAACTTCTCAAGTATTCCATTTGTTCCCCGGCTCAGTCTAGAATCAAATTGTTTATTTATCAGAAATAAGATCAGTAAATCTCATTTGAATACTTCAATTTGTATAAGCGGATCACGGGAATCTCATTTATGCAGATACTAAATGTACTTTCATTTAGAACAAACTCATTCTTAAATAAAATCTGAAATAAGTAGGTATATTTTCGTAGAAATAGGTAACAATTTCTTTACTATCTATTACCAAAACTATTTCAAAATTCTGGCATTAATAATATGATACACTACGCCCAAGTCGTTAAAACGTTACCTTAGCCACTGACCAATATCAATATTATCTACACTGTTTATTTATATTTTTCATGTCATTGTACGTTTATATACTGGTAACGGCGTCGTCACGTACATTGGAGTGAAAGACGCCTTCAAAGTTCGCCACGAAATTGTATGCTCGTTCGAAATTGAATATATTTACACTTTATTGAAAACGGCTCGTACTCGTACGTGTAAGGGGCGAAATGTTGTGCGAGAGCAACATATTTGTAAATATTTTATCAAACATTCAACTAAAATCTTTTTATTCTCCGTCAGTTTTATACAGACTTTTGTAAGACAATAGAAAATCTAAAATTGTTTAAGAAAACCGATACTCGTCTATCACTCCTTCTAAATTCTTATCATTAAAATTACCCTTCATTAACCAACTTTCAAAAAAGGAGGAGGTTCTATGTTCGGCTGTATGTTTTCAAATACTTAGTTGATTCAAATACCTTCAATATTTTCAACACAATAGGTAGGTACCTATAGCCGCAAATGAATATTTTTTGCTGTAAAAAATGGCCTCTCAATAAGCGCAGCAAATAATAAATTTCAAATAATTGTAATAAGTGAATGGTTTTGAATGCTTCACGGGTGATTAGACAAGAAATTTGTTGATTTGGGCGGGATGAACATTCAAGCAAGTCGAGATAAAATCGTCAAAGGGCGCCGGCTGGCGAACTCGTTATTACTACTTTGCTCTTGCTTTGATTACTAAACTATTTGAAGAATAAAAAAATCTAGCAAAATAGGGCACTACTCGGTTCTCTGACCGTTGTTACATTACGAAGGTCTTACTTGTACGAGTGCTACTAAGTTAATATGTATTAGTTGGTAGAGTTTTATAAGTGCTCTTGTTATTTCATACAGCCACACAACGAGGTACAATATATCTTGGCTTAGTGCTATACCAGGCCTGGCTCACTCCGCGCGGTACATCCGATAATTACCTACAGCGAAGCGCCCCGCCGGCGGGTATTATATCAGTCGAGTGTCACGCGCGCGCCCGTCAGGACGCTGGCGTGCGTTGTAGTGTAGTACCTAATTCTATGATCGAAGTATTATTTAAAAATGGACATAAAGAGAAAGAAATATTGTGCGGCGTTCGGGTGTTTAAATTCGAAAAGAAGTCTACCGAATTTATCTTTTTTTTCGCTTCCCAAAGATGCTGAAAGGTATGTTGGCCATGTAGGTAATCAATAATTCTTAGGATAGTATAGGAACCTAACCTACCATGACTACTGCTCAGAATGCGTTCGTTCGTTTCAGCCAAATGACGTCCACTGCTGGACAAAGGCCTCTCCCAAGGTTTTCCATAATGAATGCGTACTTACATACATACGTGTCATGAGGTACGTACCTCATGACATATAAGTAGATTAATTATTTTTTTCACTAGACAGCAACGTCAGCAACCCTAACAGCGTAAGAAGAGTTCAGAGGCACGCGATAGAAAGAGACAAAACTTGTAGGTGAATAAAATTGTAGGTACGTAGTGCTGTGCGAGCTGAATTCCACTGTATCGCGTCGCAGCAAGACTCGCATTTATTTAAATCGTCTTGCGGAGTAATCCTTCTGTACCTGTACTATTACTTATTCTGTGGCTATACTTAGTGTTGGTCCAAACGTAGTGTGGCTTGATGGTCTAGCTCAAGTGCTCTAGGTACAATTTATTGGTCACGTGAAGATACTCGCCTTTTATACGCCAGCACGTGATTCAACGTGGGGTGAATGACAGTAAAAACATATGCTCGTCACTGCCAATTTCATAATTTCATTAGGAACGTCTGCGACCAATGGCTTCAATTTAAGGATCAACAGGGAAATGTCTCTCAATTAATTATAATTAAGGATAAGTGATCCTTAAGGAATCCGGGATCTCAAGGAGCACACACCCGGCCGAATATAATGTCATTAATATTCATTAGGACGGTTCTGAGTTACAGCGGATGTTCTTCAAAGGGTCTTCTCTAGAAAATTATGTCGATTCGAGCCTATTCTTCTCTGTCACTTGTACTAACGTATCTGGGTGAGCGAAGGAGACAGGTGTAATCGCCTTTACGTACAGCATTATACTGTGTAGACCTCAAGCTGTCAGGACATCTTATTTGTAACGACAGGGATTAGACATCGGACAGATATACGCAGACATAAATCTGCAAGAGCAGAATCGGGTATACCTACACAAAAAGATAGATAACTTTGACATTGGAACCCATATTAATAAATGTACTGCACGTTGTTAGTTTATAATGCCAGTTTTTTAAATATTTCAACACAGGTAAGAGTAAATGAAAATGTTTTATCTATTGTTGCATATAAACTACGTATATCGAGACATGGAAAATATTTGAGACACCTACCAAAATACACCTAAATAAAATAATTGAATAATATTTGCTAACAAAATTGACTTCAATACCATTATTTACTTACCTCAAAATCAGGATAATTAGGCTTTCCTTCAGAATAATTATGTATGTACATTACGACATCGTTACAGCTGATACAATTTTCAGGCCTGACTGACTTCCGCTGGGCCCAAACATTCGCTTCAAAAAGGTTCCTTATACATTTTTAATGGATTCTTTTGATCGGATTTGTTTACAGGGGTCTGTTTTTGTACGCGGCTGTACAAATAGAACCTACTTTTGGCTCTAAAAGAGGACTTGTAAATCGTTTATTGGCAAAACTTTGGTTTCTCTCAAAAACATTTAACGAGAAACAATTAATTATACAACACGAATAAAACTCTCATGTGAGGATCCATAGGAGGAATAAATCCCTTGAATTGACCTTGGAGTGTGATACACATACTCGTTGGTAAACAAAATTACGTCATGCGGTAAACGGTGTTTGCTTTATTGTTGAAAATCAGGGGTTCGCAAAGAAGTGAAAGACATTGTTTTTCTGTCATAATGCTAGTACTCGTACTATGTTATATTAACAGTCGTTTTCTATTCGCCCCATTAAGTTTTATTGCCAAGAAAATGTCATTAAAGGGTTACATTTAACGCTCATAGCTCAATAGCCGCCTTCATTAGCATTCCAGCGGGCCGCGAGTTTTATATGACGCTTACCCGACTCTTTTACGATGCCAATTCACAACGAGACATATGTAAACGCTAGCTGCCATAAATCTTTTACAAGGATATCACTGATTTCCAAATCATCTAAAAATAACCTCTATTTCTTACTGCTAGAGTGCTACGGAAGGGTTTTCACAAGTTGGCACACAAAACAGGCGTAAGATTCCCTTCATATGCGGCTACAATATTACCGTGGAATACTCGTTTCGCAACGAATCGCGAGCGAGGTGTGTTTTGAATCTGAATAATGGTTGGAGCAATACGTCTTGTAATTCTGTATGCAAATTATGTCAATGGTTCTGTACAAAGTGTTTTATTTATTTCAGACAGATGGGTATATTGGAGATCCAAAGTCAAAACGTTTCCATTTGTGAATGAAAGACATGTTTTATTCAGAATATTCGTATGAAGAGATACGAAATATGTTTTTGAAGCGATTTACGCGATTGTTTCACTTATGATATTTCAGTTGAATTTGCGTACAACGCAAAATTCAAACTAAACGTCGGGCTGTATTTACAATTACTGAAATATATTTAAGCTAAATACCTATTCGTTTAATCATATTGTTGCGTCCATTTGAGCGTTTAGATAAATTATTACTCGAGTAGTTGATTACTCCTGGAAATGTACTTCAAACAGGTGAGTTTTGGTCGATGACCTACATTTGCTATTAGCCTAGCTAGTTAAACTGAACGAGATTGTATTTTGTTTCCCTAATATCCGAAGCATAACCGCGGCACGCGCGTCGGAGGCTCGTCAAGTATAAATCCATGTAATGAGCCAATAAAGCCTGAATATCGGCTATCTGCAGCGCACGCGATTGACTTCCTGCCGCCTTTAAACTGTCGGCTGTGCATTTGGCGCGTGGTCTAACACAAAAACTGAAGTCAGTTTTACCATTTATTTATGTATGATATTTTTTTATTTTCCTACTAGCCGCCCGCGACTTCGTACGCGTGGATCCCGTTTTACCCCCTTCATCTATCTTACGCGGTTTAGATTTTTTCATACAAATGTTTTTTCCCGCTAACTCCCGTTCCCGTGGGAATTTTGCAATATCCTGTTGTAACTAAGCTTTACTGATTGCATTTTTGGCGTCAGTATCGATCACTAATCACCCCCTGATAGTTATTTTGAAATATATTTCATGTACAGAATTGACCTCTCTACAGATTTATTTATTTATTTATTTATTTAAACTTTTATGCCAAAATAAATTTGTAATATTATTATAATATTTGTAAATTTATTATAAGTATAGATCACAGTTTGATATCTGACCATCATCAGACCTCTCTACAGATTTATTATAAGTATAGATCACAGTTTGATATATCAGCTGAATTTTTAGGGAATCTGGTCTTGGACTTTTTCAGAAATAAGGCACACATAAATGAGTCATTCTTATATCCGATTTCAGGATTATTACTCAATTTATTTTCCATACATGATTTTTACTTTTTACCCCTTAACTATACCCACTGCTCACGGATAGTGTGTAATTAAAATTGTGAAACATCATTATCAAATATACAAGCAAACTACAGCAAAGCAAAAGCAATTAATTCCCATTGGCAACTTCCACAAACGATTCCGCTGTCTTTCGCACCATAGACGTGTAATTGCCTACTTGAGTATGCCGTGCTAAAATTACACTCCAGCTCTGTCAGGCTTGCGGCGCCGCTTGCAGCAAATATACAGCACTGAGCCGCGGGCACAAGAATACAACAACNCAACAACGCGCTGTACAGCGGCTCGAGGATGCCCATTTACAGCGATTCGTTATTACTCGTTTTAGTGCTGCAAACTTTGAATTTTTGAACGTTCTTGAAAATATTTATAGCGCCGTAGACGCTGGAGGGTTAAAAATTGCTGTAAGATAGCTGTTGTTTTTGTTCATAACACATTTTTACCTTTATGTGAGCAAGTTCGGATTTATTAAAATATCTTGAAGAGCTTCAAAAGTTCGCTAGATAAATGTGAATTAAATTTCATAATGAATATTTATTCTTATAATAACTATAGTACAAATATTTATTAAATAACTGTCAACAAGATCAGCTTATCTAGGTCCTAATAAAGTTGCAAAAAATGTATAAAAGAACATTAAAAAACACGAGGTTAAGGCAGATAACTACTTAATTGAATGAGTGTCTGTATATTTTGGCTGTAATAACAAGTTTGAGCTTACGAAGAAATGTTTTTAAATATAAATTCAAAGTTTCATTAAGTCCAAAGGACCGTCTTGCTTACTTTTCCACAGTTAAATCGTAAATTCTATTTAACTCTGTAAATAAGGCTCGCTAAAATATCTGTTTACAGGAATCTTTATCACCCGTAAATCACACGTGGAAAATTCCTTTGAAAGTGGTCCTTGTGGAATTTCATATTTATCGCAACACAGTAATTTCTGCAGAAAAATTCGCGGCCCTTGCGTTTAGAGGAAGGAGGGGACTGTTTTGTGATTTATTAATCCTCCGGGAGGAACAAAAGCGATCAGATTTAATGGCCCTAAACCATTCTTCGCCTCCCCTGGATTATCACAGGATGTTTAATACCGGCGATTGTGCGTAAATCTTAAATTCCATTAATATCAATAAATGTTGCCGCGCAGGTGAGTAATTAAACCGCAAACAAAGAGCAGCGATGAAAGATCGCCGAATACAAATTATCATAAGCGCCGAGACAGATCGGGGACCTGTCACTTAACTTCAAAAATTAATATTAAAAGCCTATTTAAATATAACAGGTCAGATATTTATGACTGACTAGCTTTCCGCCCGCGGCTTCGCCCGCGTGGAAATTTTGTCTGTCACAGAAAAACTTTATCGCGCGCGTCCCTGTTTCAAAAACCGGGATAAAAACTATCCTATGTTCTTTCCCGGGACTCAAACTATCTCTATGCCAAATTTCATCAAAATCGGTTGCGAGGTTTAAGCGGGAAAGCGTAACAGACAGACAGACAGAGTTACTTTCGCATTTATAATATTAGTTGGGATTACAGAATTGCCAAGTAATAAGCGACAATAGGCGGGGCACTTAGCTTATACAGCTAATGGCCGTTCGAGCAGAAAAGTTCTCGAGTGGCGACCACGGACCGGAAAATTGGACAATTTGTTAGTATTATAATTTATTTAGTCTAAACAAATGAATACGGTTTTGTTTTTTATTTGCTTTTGAACTCGTGTTTAACATAGAAAAACAAACGTGTGATGTACAAAAGAATGATAACATTTTCATTGTTTTATTACTTTCATTAAACAGCTCATTGTGGTTATTAAATAACTGCTAATTTACAACGAAATTTAGAAAGCTACTAAATTAAAAAAGCTTTTTTAATTTAAATACAAATTGTTAAGAAAATTTTACGAAGTCAAGATTATTATCAAACATAATTTAGTTAAATTTGCATCGTTGACAGGTTTCAAAGCTATTGTTTAGAATCATTAATGAATCAAAAGGCTAATTATCTCTCTTTTTGTTTTAGATTAAACATTATTTTATTCCATTAATTTCTAGCGGTCATTGAACAAAAAAGCCTAAAGAAGTTTTAGTCGTCTATAATTTTAGGACCATCAAAATTGACCAAAGAAAGCAATTTAAGGGCCAGCCTCATTTAAAGTGCTTTCTATAACATTCATGGCAATATTTAAACATTTAGGTAGGTACTTGACAAAAAACACTCCCTTAGAGGAGACACCGACTAAAATAATTAAATAATTGAAGAAAAGTTTTAGTACAAGATTTAATACATGTAAAAAAACTCAACTTACAAATTAAAATGATCTACCTAAACCACAGAATACATAATAGTAGCAACAGAAANGTGAAAAAGACTATAAGTCAAGATAATTATCAAACATAAGTTAGTTAAACTAGCATCGTTGACAGGTTTTGAAGCTATTGTTTAGAATCATTAATGAATCAAAAGGCTAATTATCTCTCTTTTTGTTTTAGATTAAAACATTATTTTATTCCATTAATTTCTAGAGGTCATTGAACAAAAAAGCCTAAAAGAGTTTTAGCCGTCTATACTTTTAGGATCATCAAAATTGATCAAAGAAAGCAATTTAAGGGCCAGCCTCATTTAAAGTGCTTTCTATAACATTCATGGCAATATTTAAACATTTAGGTAGGTACTTGACAAAAAACACTCCCTTAGAGGAGACACCGACTAAAATAATAAAATAATTAAATTGAAGAAAAGTTTTAGTACAAGATTTTAAATTAATACATGTAGAAAAACTCAACTTACAAATTAAAATGATCTACCTAAACACACGTTGACAACGCTACGCCGTAGCAGTTCTTTTTCGTAGACGCACGCCGTAGTACCGTAGTAGTAGTAGCTGCTACGAAAATAATTGTAGTAGTACTTTTAATATTCTCGTAGTAGCTCCGCTTTTCATTACAAATGAGTATACGCGTATTATCCACCTGAACATTCTTTAGCTGGTATTCTACTCGCTTTAATGAGCTTCGGCTGACGTGATACAAATTCCGTTTCAACAACAATTTCCACACTGTAACTACCTACAACAGGCTAAATTAAAGTAAGCCAATGATAAGCTTAGTTCAGGTACTGAATTATACACATGGCTGTATGGTGTTTTATGTTACAGCAATATGTATCATTCAAAATTTTTGTGTTGATGTCAAAGAATTTCACAAAAATTGTTTCACAATATTTTAACAATTAACAACTAATTAGCTAACAATTAAAATTGTTATGAAAATCTTGAACGTGCCGGATGCGGCGTCTTTTCTGTGTTACTTTCTATTTTGTCATTACCATCTTCATTTAAAGGTCAAGTCCTTGTCAAATGATTAATGCTTTCAGACGAGACATACATTGTTGAAAAATCTTACATTTATTCTGAAGATTTCTCTCTTGATGACATTTTAATGAACAGTTCGGAGTATTAAGCGTTATAAAAGATCCTATCATTTACTCTTAACTGGTGATACTATGTTATAGAGAATAAAATAAAGTTATTTACTTACATACTTACAATTTTCATTAAATAAGAAAAAGTATTAGAAGTTTTAAAAGATTTCTTAATAACGCTATAGCACGTATCGCGGTCTAAGCTCATTAGACGACGTCTCAGAGCCGTGCTTCGTTTGAGCTAAAAGCTCGCAATAGCCGGATAATGTAAAAGCAAGCGACTCATATAAGAAGGCGCCTCTTATTTCAAAATTATTATTTTATTCATGCTCCACATTGTTTGAGAACAGTTACAAAATTTTCTTGAAGTTGTTCATAGTTTAAGAGCGATGCTGTTGAGCGAGTTTTGAAGCGTATTTTTAAAGTTCTTTATGTCAAGATAGCGTTCAACAAAGTTATATTTACAGAAAAGAAAATTTAAGTTGTGTTAGCATACATATATTTTAAATACCTACTATCAAAAGTCTACAATGTGCGTAGATATACATTTGATTCGGAAGTAATGGTGTCATTAATTGATTCACCGTCACGATCACCACAAGACACTTTAAGCTTACAATTTTACTAATTGACAATTATTCATAACATAGAATAATATTGATGGATAGGTATTATTGTTTTAGCAATGCAAATAGTTTCGCTTCCTCAATACCGTTAGTGTTCGTTTCCGTATTGGAGTGGCTCAAACAGCTATATCTTGGCCGCAGATTGAATTCCATTACAGGAGTCAGTTCAATCAGCATAATAAAGCGGCCGCTATGTTCTAATACATGTATGGAGGGCTTATCTCCTTTGTCACGACTTGGGAAAGGTAAGTAAGTGAAGTTAATGGATCGGTGAAGCTGATAGTTTTCTTAAAGTGAGTGAGTGATCAGAATATTTCTAATTACTTACTCAAATCCTAAGTTAAAATCCATGTTAGTAACTGAAAATATGATCTGATTTTTTTACAAACTCAGTAACTTAGTTTGAGAGCAATCTGCAAAAGGTTTTGCTGTACCTAATTAATTATAAAGTAGGTGCTCATGTTGAAATCACTTAGTTACTTAACTTGCTGTAATTAACAAGCTTCGTAGCAGTGGAGGTTTCTTACTAACTTCTTTATTCACCTACTCAATTTTATTGTATTTACAATCAATTGTATCAACATTAGAGTTTGTAATTGCGTGTAACTTCATCTCGGCAAAGTCACAGCTGTTATCACGCTAAAAAGCGGACTGTGCAATATATCAAATTAATTGATGGGTATTGAAAACATGTGTTATTAAAAATAATAAAAATGGCAACTAAGCGGCACTTCAGAAAAGGCTTGTAACAAAAGCGTGGGGTGGCGTGACGTTTATAAACAATTCAACGGTCGGTAGAATGACGTTTGAAGTTGCGTGTGTTCCGACTTTGTCTGTTTTTCAGAAGATAAAAGTTTTTAATTGGGTAATAGTCGTTTTATTTTAGTGTTTCAATTTAAGCAATGGAAGATAACTTCAATTCAAATCAATTAATAACTTTTTTCATCGATTAAAGAATATTTGCAATCAATTGCTTTGACCATTTCCTTGAATCATCGAATTGCAGAGCATTCGTTTTAGATATCTCCTTCACCACCTTTGAAAACATATTTACGTACAAACATTTACTTAAAATGCTATTATTATTTTAGAAACCGGATTTGTGTCATTTTCCTTATTGGTGTTTACAGTTTTACTTCCAAGAAATGGCCGAATAAACATCTTTATGTCCAACAATATGGTACGTTATTATTTCAGGGAATATTCAGTCACAGAATAAAAGCTTTCTAATGTCGCCACTACGTCAGGAAACAAAATCCCGTCACCGAACTTCACAAGCCAGCTCTAAAATATTACGAAACATAAAACAACGCAAACTTATCCGTGAGAATAAATTCACTACGCGGTTAGTACTGACTGGTACTTTAACACTAATGTAAGATATCTCGTTGAAGCAACTACGATTTGAATAACTGCTGATGAGGAGGTTATTCCTAACATAGTTAGTCTTGAACAAAGTCTCCTTTTTGTTCTTTTATTACTCAAAGAGGACGTATTTTATTTAGGCTGAGAGGTTTATTCTTGGTTGTGTTTATATTAGAAGATTTTTGTAGAAATTCTCTAAGAAGTTTTAAGTAAAAATATTTGAAAGTCTCTATGAATGTGGTTTGCAATGAAGAAAAGATTAAATCATTAAGTATAAATTGTCTTAGTATCCTTGGATGGATAGTCAAAAAATTGATTTTATTTTAGCTTTCTGGTATTTAGTAATGCGTTTGATAAAAAAAACTAATAAATTACACAAACTGTAACAAGTCCACAATGTTTACGTAAACCATTTTAAACTCCGTTTGTCTTGGAAACATAAGCTGCGTTAAAAGGTTTCTATTTCAGCGTTTCCGGCATTAATATACACATGGAAATGAAGATATATTCGCATTCTGTGCATTACGGTAACTATTTCCGTCGCGTGGTAATGGAAACCAGTTATAAATGTTGTTTGAAATAAGTACAAAGTCGTATGCGCATATTTTGACAAACTTAATGTCTGTATTTTTCTCGCTTACCCATTTTATTTGCATTTAAATCAAGTATTCCAAGTACTCTAACCCAGGTCTTGATAGGTCCCACTAAGTATAGAGTTTGTAAATATTTTTTTCAATACTTTTTGGAAAAAGACCCCCATCGTTCGTTACTGACACCTTTTTAATTAAGATAGATTTAAATAAAGAAATAAAATAGAAAAAGTAAGGAAGACGAGTAAAACGGCTCAAATAAAAGTATGAGTCCATCTCGTTGGCAATCTCAACACTGTAAGAGCAGCGAAAGCTCCCTGCTTTGTAAGCTTCGCAGTTCATATAAAAACTATCATCATCATCATCATCATCATCATTTCAGCCATAGGACGTCCACTGCTGAACATAGGCCTCCCCAATGCTTTCCATGTTGATCGATTGGTAGCGGCCTGCGTCCAGCGCTTCCCTGCTACCTTTACGATGTCGTCGGTCCACCTTGTAGGTGGACGTCTCACGCTGCGTTTTCCGGTACGCGATAAAAACTATAATTTGATTTATTTTCCAAACGCTTCTGTACTTTCACTCTCTCTAAATGCGTGCATTTAACGCATGCCCAGTAACCTTAACTCCCTTAATCACAGAGTCCTTAGAAGTGAAAATATTTCCACGTTAGCTCCACAAATTGCGAAGTTTCATTCGAAATTGTCAACAAAAAGCGTATTACGAACATAAAGCGTGGAGAGCACTCCGCGGGACGCGAGTGCCTCATTAGAAGGATAGCGGGGCGACTGCACCGCAGCGCATTACCATAATCAACCTTAGCGTGTACGACACAAAATACACAATCCCACGCGAATTATCCTGCAATCAGCGAACTTATGCGAAAAGGCATCAGGAACAATTTTAGCCGCAATACTAGTAATACTCAGTAAGTGTAGTTTAAAGGTTTGTTTATGGATGTGCAATAGCTTCGATTTATTAGTAATTAATTGTTTTCAGTTCATATGCCTTAAATGAAACACTAACGGCTCGCTTTGGCTTCGCATGGTTAAATTACATAGATATTTAACAAAAAAATTTAGAAAGAAAGAAAAAGTATTTATTCCATGCTAGTACAAAATAAAATAACTAAAACTAGACGACAGAACGGGCCTACAAATACCAAAATAGCAACTGCTCTTATATAGTTTAAAAAAAAATAAGACTGTAATAGTGAAAAATAAATTCCAATCAATCCAGTACTTTCGGAGCCTATTCAATTATTAGGCGTTGTATAATGCTGTTACTAATACAAAAGTCCAAACCAAATCTTTTATAAGTAGAGCAACGGTTAAACTTAGTTAATTTTGAATGTTATTACCAATTTGCGTGTCGCAAATGAGTTTGTGGATTCAGTTCGATTAACAATCAGCTAAGTAATCTGTATTTAATTATTTCCCCGACTGAATTAGCTACCCGGGGGTCCACTACGCCACACGATAATTATATCCAGAAAAGTTGTTTGTTTTAACAACTTTTGCTACTTGGAAACAAAGGAACGAGTGTTTCTTTTTGTCAATAATTTGCTTCGTATCAAATTAAAAAGTTCTGACTGAGGCTCTAAATCCTAGTATCTATGATCTCAAGAAACGGGTATCATAATATTGAGAAGAAAACTTAGTTTTAGTTGCATTGTAGAGTATAATTTCTAGAGATTCAATAGACAAATGAATGATCTAAAATCTACTTATAGCAATAATAAACGGTTTTGTAAGGTCTCCTCTCCTCTCTATTTATTTCTAATCAGTCTAATTTTAGAGTAAGTTTCAGACATCGTCACGGCATCGTTACGAATATACCCCTTATTCCGTTTTCGTAGGTAGTAATTTGTCAAATTGGACTAATATTTAAATCGGCGGGGTATTTGAATATCAGGATCAAACTATTACGAAAAGCCAATTGGATCTATAACTGGGACATTGTTTTAAATACACAGTATTTATGAGCTTATCTATAATTTCATTTAATGCAGATCGTATTGAATGCCTCACTGTTACTGCTATTATGCGAATAAATTACAGTGTATTTTGTTATTTGGTTCGAAGAAAACGAGTAGGGAACAATAAGTTCATTTTAATTTATCAGATAGTAGCGAAAGAGGCATTAGCGAACTACATCCGAGGAAAATTAGATCTGGCTGTCACTTCAAAAACGCTATAATTTAAAATTAGGTAAACGTAATTAAATTGTCATTTGAACCATACATTGACCTTCGGGACAAGGTGGAAAGAAATGTAAAGTTAGTCCCCGCGGCATTATAGCGTCGGTCCGAGGTATTCCGGGAATAGTCGCAAACTTGATTAAGCTCAACCCTGGCGGGGTAGTTAGCGCGCCGGTAAGTACCTCACCTGGAAGAGGATCTTGGTTCCGTATGTAAACAAAAATGTAATGTCTGTTGGTAGAGGATTATAAACGGCTGAATGGGTTTGTAGCCGGTTAGTCAAGTTGGTGAGAAAGTAATGGCAATGAAATGCCGCGTATATGTGCGTATGTTGTTCGTGCAAGCTGAAAAGCATTTTATTTCCAACAAAATAAAAGATATTTTTCCTGTAAGTTAAAATAACCATTGGAAAAAATGCACTAAGTACTGACTGATCTAAATAATATTTGGAGCTTAAATCGTAATCCGCTATTCGCTTTCCGATACCATAAATAGGATCAATAAAAGAGCATTAAAGATACCACTAAAGAAAAATCTTTGAAAAAGTTTTTTTTTATCCACAAACGAGGAAGCTCTTGACCTGTATCTCACCTGATGGTTTGGTAAGTGACGATCAGGCAGAAGGTGGAAGCGAGGTTCACCCGAAATCCTCAACCACGGATGAACTGGCTATCTTACCTCTAACTGCCGGAACACAACAATGCTGTTAACATTGTTGTTATGGCGACAGACTTAGGTAAGATGGTGGTAGCTAGCCAGGCGGACAAGATAGAACAAGCCCTCCCACCAACCAAACCGAACAGAAAAATCTGCCCCCACTGGGAATCGAACCCGAGACCTGCGTCTGAAGCAGGTGGTCTTACCACTAGACCACAGAGGCGGTTTAAGTAGATAATTTTAACCATGTCAAATCGAATTCTGATGTAAAGTTAAGTGTTAATATTTCAACTTTCCATGACTGAGCCGACTACTTCCAAATTCTACCGTCTAAAAATACCGTCCTCTACATTAATTATTCATTTTCCTACAGATCTCTAAAAAACAGAAATCCAAGAACGCGGCTATAGGTGCCGACACAACTTCGCCATTAGTTAAGACAGTTCCACGGTTTGTTTTTTATAGAAGTGAAAAACTCCGGCTCTCCGAAACTCTGTTTCTAGTCATTTTCTTAATTAACTCTGTTTGTAATTTCACTTCCTCGTTGGATTCGTGAGGGCTCTGTGTGAGTCATAGTGAATTAATGATTAGGGATGATGACAACAATGCTTGGATTCTTAACTCTGTCCAAAACTAAACGTTAAATCATTTAATTTTATCACATTGGATGCGTTCTGCGGTCTACGGTCAGGTCAAATGAACGCATCCTGCATCTATCAGTTTGCAGTTTTTGCTCCTGCCCGCACTGTCACTGCAAATGTTGTTCATACATGATACGGGCTGCGTTCACTTTGACCTGACCGCTAACCGCAGAACGCAACCAATGTAGCAAATCCTTGAGGCTACAGCGGGAAAGAATTTACACTCAATATTTTAGAATGAACGTTCTAAACTATGTATTTATTGTTGTTACATAAATCTACTGTCTTGCCAAGGACCACGTTATTTCATTCCTCATCATCCCTAAAAAATACACAAGCATATGACGAGATTTCACTGAAAAAAACCCTCATTTTAAGGCAGACATTCAAACGCGATACACCCCAAACAAGTCCTATGAATATAAAATGATATTCATCAACACCCGTGACAAAGAGCCCGTTTAATGCTCCTTACACCTCCATGAATATTGATACAAAATGCTAATGTTTGGGTTGCTCTTGACTTCTTGCATTGAATCAGACGTGAGGCGTTTGATGTCAAGTATAAATTAAAATATTTTTGTACCGGAAAAATCTTGGGCGTGACCCTGGCTGTAGAACGTATTCTACCAAGATAGATTACCAATACTCGTATAGGCGAGATCCAAAATAGAATTTTAGACAAGAATCGGTCTTAATTNTTACGCGCGACTTCATATCTATTCTCTTTCTATGATCTGAGGTCTTAATTAAACCTATGTCCAGCAGTAAACTAAGTTGAGCTGGTGATGAAGTGATGTATCAGTAGCATGTAGGTCTGTACGGAGTTTGAGCAGGTAGAAATGACGTATCACATCGGTAATTAGCAGCCGGATTAAAGTGTGTATTTTTGTTTTGAAGTAGGTAATTAGACGTTTGACATAGTATAGGTCAAAGATGTCCGCCGAAATAGGCTACATACACAGATCACAGAAATAAAGGGAGATGTGACAAGGGGGCGTGGCCGGTGTCGCATCATTAAATTCAATTTATTTTACATCTTGTTTCAACTAACATAGTTTTTAAGTGCAATTGTTACTAACAAACTGAGTCATGGTTACTTGAATAAAGAATCATTTATTATTTATTTATTATTATTATTATTAAGCCCAAAAACAGAACTCATTGCTCGTGTAAGCAATGATGACAGCAGCGACGTCATAATGTAAACAGTTTACATTGCTTGCGTAGTACTAATAATAATTATTCGACATTGAGTACTGATACCGCAGTTGATAATGAGCACATATTTTGATTTCTTTGTGTATGTTAATTTCTAATGCGAAGTTTCGAACTCAGCGCATTGTTGGCATCTCTCTACATCTCTATGGTTTCATACATCCGATCGAAAAATCTGTACTCGGAGTGAGGTAAAATGTCTTTATTTCACTCATAATTCCCACTCCAATTACCACAAAGGCGTAAAGTAATAACATTGCAGAAGAAGTTTGAACAAAAATCAACCAAGTACGTATTCAACTTTGTAACAATAAACACAAAGTGCTGCAACAGAATGCGCTAACCAGAGAGAGCAAGTTTTAATATCAGCATATCAATTTCTGTAACAACTAGCGCATAGGTGCTGATTGTGATTGAAGCGTTAATAAACCAATATTAGTAAACTATCGAAGACTAAACGCGAAGTTAAGCCGAATTAGTCGATCATTTACTTAAGAGATCGGTAGTAGAATTGGTTGTCTTTCGTCTGATATATCCAATAATTTAATCAAGTGAAAGACTATTCCGTAAAAACATAAAATGTGAAAATGGGAAAAAACTTCAATATTATGTACTAGCGGCCGCCCACGACTTCGTACGCGTGGATCCCGTTTTACCCCCTTCATCTATCTTACGCGGTTTAGATTTTTTCATACAAATGTTTTTTCCCGCTAACTCCCGTTCCCGTGGGAATTTTGCAATATCCTGTTGTAACTAAGCTTTAAGTTTACTAAGGTACCTGCATGCCAAATTTTGAGCATCTAACTTAAGCGGTTTAGATTTTTCATACAAAAGGATTTCCCCGCTAATTCCTGTTCCCGTGGGAATTCCTAAGTATACTATAACCTGCCCAGGAGTATGAAGAATAATTGTACCAAGTTTCGTTAAAATCCGTCGAGTAGTTTTTGTTTCTATAAGGAACATACAGACAGACAGACAGACAGACAGACAGACAGACAGACAGACAGACAGACAGACAGACAGACAGACGGACAGACAGACAAAAAATTTACTGATTGCATTTTTGGCATCAGTATCGATCACTAATCACCCCCTGATAGTTATTTTGAAAATATATTTCATGTACAGAATTGACCTCTCTACAGATTTATTATAAGTATAGATGTCTATGTATGTAGATTTAAAAAGAATTGATATCGACGAATGCCAAAAGTTCTGAAGATTTGATTTTGGCTAATTTTTACTAGCACACGTAAGAATTAAAATTAATGTATTGACTACAGGATAAAAACAGTTATAAAGAAAGGAGTTATACTCGTAACTTGAACTTGACGTGACGCTAAGCCATGTCTAGTCTAGATTATAAAAATTATTTGCAATAAATCACGTGAGTGGGCGCGTTAATCTTCTAGCGGGAGTTATAACCTGCGGAACGCTTTATGTTCCAATAAAGAAACAAATAAACTTGAAGCGAAGATGCGCGAGAGATAGCGAGTACTTCCTGATGGTGCCTAACTTTACGTGGGATTAGTAAAGTGATTGTGTTTTCTGTATTTAAGTAATGAAAAGGAAAAACGACCAAGCAATATAAAATCGGGGAAATCCATTTTTATTATTATTTAGTATGACAATCTCCATATTATTAGAAAATCAAGTTCTTGGTATTTATTAATCATATTAGTATAAAGCGCTTATACAAATTGTGCTTTTCATAGAGACGTTAGCGTGAGATTAAGCTTTGTAGGTTTAGAAATGAGATCCTTTGATCATCTCTAAAGATAGCATAACCAAATTTGGACAATAACCGCGGCCCATTCAACTTACAAATTGGATCTCTCTACAGTTTGAACAAGTTTATTCAATTTTCAATTATGCTACGAAAATAGGTCAGCCATGTGACTGACTCTTTAAGTTATTTATTTATTTATTTTATTTGTTTAACAATGTTTCAACAGCATTTAATTGTACATAAGTTATAACATAAAATCACAAAAAGTAACGAAATAAACTTTTAGTCCTTCCAAACCAGCAAGGGACACATTAAATAGCATATTTGCATGAAAAACGTATAAATCTATTATATAGGCATATCAGGTATTGGCCCTCAACGCCATCTGCATAAATTATGATCATTAAATGTGCTGGTAAAGGTAGAAAACAGATTGCTTGTCACCTCAAAGTATTAAAATTCATTTCACAAAGAATCAAAGATAAACTTTGTGCATTTTTTATCACAGTTTTGTATTATTCTTTGAAATAAATTATCTAAAAAATTTAATCTATCATGAATTTCAGATTGAAAACGCCCATTGCAAGTCTATTGCAATACCTTGCAAATTTCATCTCCGCAATTTGAATAATTTAACGTAACATTTTTATTGCAGAGTATACCAAAATTAAATTGTCAGCTGTCTCAATGAATATCTTCTACACAAAGGATACCTTAACGTGAGGGCCTCGCGTTTTACGCTGCATCAAGATATTGTGTGAGAGAGTCAGTGTCTTTGAAATTAGAATCAAGATAATTCAGGCTGATGGTACCTTTTTTTTTAGCACAGTTGATGGTGATGATCAGAGGCCAGACACTAAGTTAACCTTATTATAATATGTTAAGGAAAATGCAGTGAGTATCTAGATAAATCTATTTTTTCATTTTCATTTTCATTTTCATTTCAGTATATCTAGCTACTAATTAGGATAATTCCTAACTAAAATATTAAAACCATTTCTTCCACTCAACGAAGTCTTCAGAAAGTTGTTAATCCAGCGATAAAAGAGCAGGCGCGGCTAAACGCTGCGATTCATACCGGAGTGGGGCTAAAGTTCGTCCAGTGGCCATTAAAGTTTTGTTTCAATTAGCTCCAGCGCGCTAGATATTCCGATAAAACTGTGATTATAAAATTAAACTACCTATAAGAGCCATTAGCGACGTCTAGGACAAACTTAAGACTGCGTTTAACTAAAGATGCTCATGCTAATGTGCTGGGAAATGGTGTCTTTTTCTATGAACTCTTTCTATCTTTGACGTGAAGGCAAGTCAAATTCAAATAATTTATTCAGAACATTGGCCCTATCCAGGGCACTTATTCACAGAATTATATTCACTAATATACAGTGTGTCCGGGCATGTAGTGATCAAACTTTAAGGGCGTAATCTATGGACAATTTTATCGATGAAAATACTTCAAATTTGGCGCTTGACCCATTTCTCGAAAAATTACATCGATTTAAGTTTTTAATTTTTAGTTTACACCTCTGCTTTAAGAAACAAGTGAAAGCGTGGGTAGCTTAACATTAATAGGCAAAAATATTATATCATACGATAGCCAATAAAATTACCTATTAGCAGAAGTAGAAAACAGATACAAGTTTCATACATTTTAAGGGAGTAAGAATGGATTTAATTAGAAAAAACCGTGACTTTTTTCACTTCTTTTTTAGTTATTTTCCAACACAAGAAAAACCAAGTTGTTAAGGTATGTTTTATTTGTATTGTATTTTTAGTATTTGAGCTATTCTACAAAACAAATGTAAATTTATTAGTCTACGTCTATTAGTTTCGACGTAATTGTTGAACAAAGATACCCCTTCCCAGCGGTTTCCATAGTAATCGGAATAGGTTGTGTGATTCTTTCAGGCAGTGCATTTTCGCATGTCGCGTGCGCTATGGAAACCGCTGGGAAGGGGTATCTTTGTTTAACAATTACGTCGAAACTAATAGACGTAGACTAATAAATTTACATTCATTTTGTAGAATAGCTCAAATACTAAAAATACAATGCAAATAAAATATACCTTAACGACCTGGTTTTTCTTGTGTTGGAAAATAACTGAAAAAGAAGTGAAAAAAGTAATGTATTTTTCTAATTAAATCCATTCTTACTCCCATAAAATGTACGAAACTTGTGTCTGCTTTCTTCTTCTACTAATAGATAATTTTATTGGCTATCGCATGATATAAAATATTTGCCTATTAATGTTAAGCTACCCACGCTTTCACTTGTTTTTTAAAGCAGAGGTGTAAACTAAAAATTAAAAACTTAAATCGATGTAATTTTTCGAGAAATGGGTCAGGCCCCAAATTTGAAGTATTTTCATCGATAAAATTGTCCATATATTACGCCCTTAAAGTTTGATCACTACATGCCCGGACACACTGTATAGTGTAAAGTTGAAAGGATCTATCAATAATGAAACACCATTATGATATTTTTTTTGCTGTGAGCGATATCACGTGAATAGACAGAATGGAAATTCTTCGAAAAAACTGTCTAGTGTCCAAAATTGTATAGAGCTAGTTTATCATTAATCACAATAAAGCCATTTGACAACGAATAAACTACAGCAGTCGTATATCATAGGCTCGGGAGCACCGCAATTACTTAGCTGTACTGTTCAAGGGCGCCAAGTTCGTAACAAACGACGCCCTTAGGCCGCTGAGGTGCCTAATACGTATAACAATTCCAATGCACCCTCTTGGTATGTCTCTTTTATTTACACTGGCAACTAAAAATGAGTAAGAGAGACGTAAGAACTGAATAAATCGAAATCGTTTTGCAGGGTAAAACAGAAGTAGAAGCGTATGTACGATATATTTTTGAAAGCTCTGAAGCTTTCAAATTAAAGCTTGTATTCGACTGTCTCGTGAACAAAAGATGGAAACTTCCAATGTTTACGATTATACGAAATTGTTTTCAAATAAATAAAATAAATAAAAATACTTTAATTTTTTCACCAAATACAAATACAATTTGTTAATTACAAATTAATTATTACATTTGTTGGCGCTATTTAGGTGAATTGGAGCATAAACTAGGATAATCCTGTATTTCAGGACTCCAGGTCTCTTACCCGCGGTACGGGTGTTGAAGTATTTAAGTATTTTATGAGAAATTAGCGAAAAAACAAAATCAAGAGTTCGTGTGTCGAGTGTGTGTGCGTGTGTGTGTGTGTGTGTGTGTGTGTGTGTGTGTGTGTGTGTGTGTGTGTGTGTGTGTGTGTGTGTGTGTGTGTGTGTGTGTGTGTGTGTGGGGATGGAGATGAAGGATGTGCCTGAAGGTTATTTAATTATTTTGTAATGTTCGCGTTGAAATTAGTTTAAGACAGTCAAGAGTGATTCTGTCATGATATAATTTGTATTTAGCAAATAATTTGTTATTATACGTTTGGCTTCAAATAAGGTTTTCGGGTAAAAATTCAGAGAAGAGTTTAATTTTTTGTATAGATAAGGTAAGAGGAAGCATGTCTGTCGTCGCAGGAATACGGTGTTATATTTTATTGATTGATTTGCAGATTTTCTGGGTGCGTGTGTTAAGATTTTTTGCGTCGTATGATAGGTGTCTGTGTTGGCGAAGTGTAGCATGCAGGACAAATAGTTGTCTTACGGTCAAGACTTTGGTTTCCTCGTACAGGCTTTGAGTTGGGTACCTGTAGGGCTTGCGCAGCAATTACCTTTAGCAGAGACCTTTGGGCGCGCTCCACTTTTATTAATTTTGTCTTGCATGCTCCACCCCACACCGGTATACAGTAGCTCAAGATGGATTGTACCACTGCGTAGTAAACTGTTTAAATTAGCAGATTAGGTTTTAAGATGTTTCTAAGCTTTTTGAAAATCCAGATCAATTTGCGTGTTCGAGTGGAAACGAGTTCTATTTGTTTATGCCATGACAGTGTTTCGTCCAGTTGGATGCCAAGGTATCTGATGTTATCACATTTATCTATAGCCTGGCAAGAACAAGTTGAGAAATTTGTGTTACGACTTTTGCACTTGTGAATTTTCAGTGTGAAAAAAAATGTATAAATATTTATAAGGATCAATATTAGCGTGAACTGCCTGAATTAAACGTAAATAAAAACTTCTTGTAAATTAAAATCGTTCTCAATAATTGAAGCTCACTCAAAACTCGATAATCAAAAAAAAATATCCGACATTTCAATGCAGAACAATGTAAAATCTGCAAACGAGTGTTCCCTTCAGAAATGAAAGTGTTCTCTTATTGCGCTTCATTGTGGATTACAATAGTGATCAATGCTTTTTTCCTGCAGGTGCTCTCGTTAAAACATCCCGAGGGTACCAATCAGGAATTGTATCCCGTATTTGTCATGAAAATGCAACAGTATAAGCAGACATTTGAATTGAACGCCTCCAGGGTTAGTGCTTAGGGAGTTGGAATCTCACAAGGTCCTATATTATGACTTACAGCACTGTGTGCATTTCTTCATAGTTTAGTTAGGTTATAAAAGTCTTCATCAACCTAATTGTGCTATAAAAATATGACTACGTGTTTCGAAGGGCCAAACGCCGCCCAGACCCATTAATCCATGTCAAACGCCTATAATGACTCCAAAAGTTTGATACCAGGGCAGAGGTTCAGTTGTAACAACCTGCTTACAGGTAGAAGAAGAATAGCATGATATTTAAACCAAATAATATTTGTCGCCTTCTTAGTAAAACTGAATAGATTGCGAGTATAAAAGACTGGCAATAGACTCGTGCAGTACCTTGGCTTTTTGTCATGTACGAGTATTAATTTAAAAGACTTTATTTGCTTCCTTATTTTGTGACATTAACAGAAACGCGTGGGTTAAATTGAAGCGAGCAAACGGGACCTTGACGTCGGGGATGCGAAAGAAATCGCATTAAGATATGTAAATGGGCCTACCTACCCACTGAGCTGGAAGAATATTAAGTTAATAATATGCCTCCGTTTACCGTTAGAGAGTTGAATTCCTAGCTCAAAAGTCCGCAGTTCGACTTCCATGGAGCACACCAACCACACCAATAAAGCAAAGTGATGGTTCTTATTCTGGTAAGGTCTTACATAAAGGCGAAGTGGCAAAGTTTTTTGTTGGTCAGTTTGTATTAGCAACACTGCATTTTGTGCATTTTAAAATAGCTATGGATGAGTCAAACATGAGACAAGCTTTCTGTCTGCAAAGACTTTCAAAGTGTACATAAAATATGTAAAATATATATTTATTTAAATTAAGTATTGTCACCGGTCTTTGTGGAAATCCTTGGGGGAGGCCTTTATCCAGGCAGTGGACGTCTTTCGGCTGTAACAACAACAACAACAAACAAAGTATTGTCACACGAAATTGTACTTGCTATGGCCATTATGTCACGTATATTACCAAAAGAATTTAATGGCATAGATCATTAGATCAGCCAGCAGCCCCCAGCACGGAAGTAAATAATAAAGCAGGCTTATTTTCCGCCACTGAACACCGTAATAACCCTTAAGTTCAATTTCATGAAGGTGCCTGAATAATAAGTGGCTCAGGTAAATAACGCAAGATCGTAAACTTCATGGAATGGAATTTTAAATTCTGTTGCTTTCATGCAAATTGCTTGAAAATAAAAATGTAGCGCTCGCTACCTAAACTGCGCTAAAATGTAGAGTTTAGCCGTTTAATAGTTTGCTATTGCAAAATATCGGCTGCATTATTTCGTGCAACGACGCTGTGAATATATCAACTTGAAGTAAGTATAGGTTTAGGTATATTTTTATAGAGTCTACAACACTAATATGTATAATGTTTTTCAAACATTTCGAAAAGGTAGTCGTTTACTGAAAGAGCAATTGAAATACCTTATTTAAAGTGGAAACAATGTTAGATCATTTGAATAAAGAGCCTAAATAAATTCAAAATTTTGTGTAGGTACTATCATTGAAGACACTTGATCATTGGACGTGTTAGAATTTCAGTATTCGCGCCTGAAATTCACAAAAGCAATAAACTCCGTAACATTTTGATATCCCAACATTAATGTTTTATAGTTCCCAAAACACTTTAATAACGGGCGTAAAAGTAATTCCCACAGCATTCCTCTGGCCGAACTTCATTATGTAAGGGGAATAATGAGATTTCGTAGTCAAAACTTAACACCACACCAGACTAAAGTACAGTTACACCCGTATTCACAAACATTACTATGAGGCAGTGCGCGTGGACGCACAGGGTCCCAAAAACCTATTCATAGACAATACTTGAGTGGCGGAGTGACACACACAATCATAGAGCTCTATTCAACGCTGTGCGTTCGACTTCGCATAGCGTTTCTGCTTTCACTTAAGCAAGCATCATTTCTGAATACGGGTGTAAAACTACTACTTACTTCATATTAGAGCAAGATTTACCTCGATTACACCGGTGCACAGGTGTTTGGCACGGCCCAATTAAGGCAACTACCGCGGGCCTCTCAGACCTTTACTTTCTTGGCCTAATTAGGATGATTTTATTATCAAGGTATACTCGTAATTAGAATTATTAGAATTTCGCTGAGTAATACGAAATGTAAATCGTCTCATTATCACTCTTTCACTTCTTTTTTTTTTAGATAAAAAAATTTGATCTTTTTCTAGTATAATCAAACTAAATCCAAATGGTTTCAGCCAACGGATTTTCAGCCACTAATGAAGTAACATATTTTTTCCTCAAATCCTAATTAGGCCAGACGCTATGGTATATTGCATTATTTTACACTGTGCCGTAAACGGGGCCAAAAACGTTAATTATCCCAACATTAACGCGGGCAATAAAGAGGTGCCGTGATAAGGACGGCCTGTATCAGTTTCATCTTTGTATAAACACTTAATTATGACTTACTCTCCGGAGAGATGGGTCAGTTTATTAGAATACGCTCATAAAGAGTACAGTCATGCTAAGTTAAATTTTTATTATGTAAAGAAAATTACACGAAAACTACCTATTGATTCTTGACAACTTCCTAGGAAATGTCAGCGATGTTATTTATATATCGGCTGATTAATTAATATAAAACGAAAAATTGATTGTGATGTAAGTTTGTAACGAGCAGATGGTGTACTTATGACGATAAGAATGAACTGTACACAATCAAGCTCAAGCAGAGCCTACCAGTAACTGGATAAAAAAGTGGGAAATCAAGGTTAGCCACGCTCCATGGGCTGAAATTATGATTATGGAACAAGTGCCACAAACTTATAATAAGATATTAAAAAGAAATATTTACTACATTATAAAAGTTGTTTTTATTACAGAAATAAATTATCTGGTCTGTTTAGCCATTTATGTGAGCAAAATGCTTTGGGAGCGTAATTTCATAGCCACAGAACATGTTAACTTAATTCAGAAGGTCGTTGATAAATTATGTGGGTTGCACATAACAGTTTGTTAATTGCTTTATACAGCCGTTATAAGCCACCAAATAGTCACTTAAGGTAAAGCCTTCATTAGTTATTTTGGTGGAGCTTGTACTTATACTTAGTAAGTATGAAAATGAAGATAAACAGATCAGCAATTTTTTTGGGTAAAAGTTAAAGTAGGTTAACTTATTTATCAGCCTTGTAAAAAGTTTTAGCAGGATCACGGGAAATAATTTCCCTCGTTGAATTTAAAAGAATATTGGGTCAGCTGTCCATCCAATGTTTAAAATGCCTACTCGACCTAGTTATAGACCTTTCGAATATATCGGCTGTAAAAAAATATGATCATATCCCGCACTTAATTAAGAATGTCCCCGGGGAAAATATTTTACCATAAAAATATTTTATGAAGGGTGAAATTGCGGTTTAAAACAAAGAAGCATCAACCCACCTATTTTATACGAGTTACATATTATCCTTTGTGATGGGTCCACAGGTGGCTCTTATCGGAATTATAACAGTATTTCAACGCTTTACTCCATATTTACTTGAAGTTGTAAGATGTTCATGTTTTCTTTGAAGATTATTTTTATGAACTTTAATCTAAGCAAAATGGCAAATAAAATACGTTCCAACTATGACTAAGGCCCAGTTTTTTGATTCATAGTTAAAATAACAAATTGTTAAATTTTGCTACTAATGGTTAAATATTAACAAAATTTTAACTAATAGTTACAAAAAGTACTAAAAGTCGCGCAAACAATTGTTCGAAAAACATTTTTTTCTGATATTTAACCACTTGTCATTTGACATCTGTCAAATTTGACCATTGGTTAATTTAACTACGAATCAAAAAACTGGGCCTAAATCAATTCTGGGATCACACAAGAAAAAACAGGGCTTTCATCCTAACAAAGTTTTCTAACATACCTACTCCGTACCGAGTTCTACTGTTTACCTATAATTTATTATACAAATCTGTAAAACACGAGTATAGGTACTAATAAAATACAAATTAAGCAGCCGAAAACTGCAGAAAAGTTTCTTAACACCAAAAAATGATAACGGACACAGTTTCACCCGTTAAGTGGCGGCCATAAAAAATTAACGACACTTTCATTAAAATCCGCTCATTTTTTACGGAAATGGCGCTCGTGATAATTATCCCCTCGTGTCGCGATGGACGCCGTAAAAAACTAATAGCTGCAACTTTATCACTGCCCTCCGCTCTCCGGCTTGGGAATGGACCAAAGTGAAACAGAATAGAAGTTTCATAGCACCTTACAAGTTACATACGGACTCAAACGAGATGATTCAATATATTCATAACTGTTAATTGAGTTATCTTGGCCGTTCGAGTGAATCTAAATCTAGTTAATGTGATATACTCGTACCTACATTATTAAATAATGCGCATGTTATGAAGAAATAATTTAGGAGCAAGAAATGCCAGGCCTGAATCTGGTGTGGATTTGTGTCAAAAACAAAATTAAAAGTAAGCTTATTTTACTCTTACTTGTAACTAAACACATACGTAACAGGTGAACATATTCATGGGTTCGGATTCATAGATATAATAATACCTACTCGCTTCAATTGATTGATGAGCCTGCTTATTAGTCGCAATTAAACACCGTTATCTGCATGACAAAGCTACGATTGTGCATCACTGAGAGCAAATAAGCCTTCTGATATCTGGTTTATATGATTAGAAACGACTCAATCAATTTGAACGTCATTGAACCGTGGGCGATATTAATCAATAGAGAACAACAATCAATCATAGCAAGTCCTTGATTAAAGAACGAAGTGTCTTATGTCACTGTTATAGAGGTTATTTCAGGATACACCAGTGTGTGTTTCAGGTGTGCTTAGACAATATTTGCTCATTTCTACGGCAAATATGTCGCGTATGGCACAAACACAGCGAGCACTGGTTTATCTTCGCAATTTACATTTGCTGGTCCTTGAGTGCTAGTGTTCGAGTCGCTTTAGGAAACGCATTTTACCTACTTGAAAAAAGTGAGTTTAATTAAAGTAACGAACCAATACTCGACCTTTTAAAAATATTAAATAGAAATTATTTCACAAAATATATCTTTCTAAAAGAGATTTGGTTTACCTACCTACATGGACGTTAATTGATCAATTGTAAACAAAAAATATTTTAGATGAACCACGCGTTACATGTTTGAAACAAGAATAAAAATACTGAAATTAAGTAACATTTGTCATGCACGATCTAAACAAAGACAAAAATACTGTAGCGACTCTGAAAGTTTAGCAGGGTTCCGTATAGGATTAGTAAAAATTACTTTTAGCTGCAAAACCGTTTGAATGAAAGATTACTCGCTTATTGTGATTTGTTGAAGTTTAAATTCTGAAACGAAAGACAAGAGATCTATCGAAAGGTTTAAAATTGCACATAGAAATGAGTATCCTCCAATGTAGAAAATATAAGTGCAGTAATTTAAGTAAAATGCATTATCCTAATCCAATTAACTTTTCACAATTTCCATCGAATAAACCTCAAAGTCCTATTTAAAGATACATCCGAGCTAAGCCATCTTTATAAATTTCAACTTCTGAGTTAACATTCCGCTTTTTAAAGAAACTAGACGTCCGTAATGCAATTAAAAGAGATTACCCATAAAAAGCAGTCTTAATAAACTGGTGTCCGGAATTTTTTCATAGCCTCAGCTGACCCGGATTCCGCTGCAGTAGTAGTAAAGGTTCGGCCAAACCAACGCGTGCAGCCGGCGCACGGTAAGTAGACCGAAATTGGAATTTAGGGACTTAAGGACATAACGTGAAACTTGCAAACGCGCGCGTGTACGATGGCGATGGCGATCAGACTCAAACACATTGATATCGCCATCGCATCGCTATCTCGCACGCGGACTACACGCGTTGCTTTGGTCGAACCTTAATACGCGTGCTTTACACACTCTGCACTCTCGCGATTAACGTTTTATGTGTTCAAATTGTTGTATGATGAGATTTGGAAGTCAACGGATTAAGGTTTCCGCGGAATAACGTAGGAATTTTAATACATTTTTTCCATTTTATAACATAAACGTGCAAGCTACCGGGAACTGACTTAATTTTCGCATATTTTTTATTTTCTCCGCCTATCCGTCGATACTTTTACGTAGAGCGTAATTATTATAAGTAGATAGATAGAACCTACTAAAGATTGCTATCTCAAAATCAATAGTAAGAGATTTTCATCTTCCACCGTATCCACGTTCCTTACATTTAATTATAATTTTATACTATATAACCAGTAACGTAGGTATGACGATTGGGGTCTAGCAAAAGAATAAGACGCTACGATCTTTCGTTTTAGATTCATTACTTATTTTTTGTTTGGCCCCTAAATCTGATACAGCGGTGTCTACACTCTCTGAAAAAACTAGTCTGCAGCGCTCACGCTGAAATTGCCGGCGTTTGAAAAATGGCGGCCGCCTCACGCCGCCGCCGTAAATAATACGCGTGAATCCGCGAAGCGACGTGCGACACCACGGTCGCAATATACGTTGAAATAGTAAGCCTATTTCTTTGTGCCACGCAATATGAGCAGCATGGTCTTCTTATGGGTAGTAAGAGTAACCAATCAACAACAAGGTGATTTCATCCTGAGAACCGTCGTTTATTTCCTACGATTCACGCTACAAACGTAAAGAAATCACGTTTGAAACGGAGACGCTTTACTGAGGACTTTCTTACTTAATTCATAAAAATACAAATTTATTTGGCTGAAATTAACAAAATATTTAAGATACCACTTGCCAAATACTCATTGTCTAAATACTCGTATACTATTTGAACTTTACGCTATGAATCTTTAATTTACTGAGATGAATAAAATTACGAAAGACAATTAATTTCAAAATAAATTACAGATACTTATTTCGGAGTAAATAACGACAGTGAAATTTATATTCAAGATAAATGTTTGCAGAAAACTTTCGCCTCGATAAAACATGCATTGTGATAAATTAATGAATGTGCCTATTATTCTGATAGCATTTAAATAGTAAAATGAGACTGTTAAATTCGAGACACGCGTATGCACTCACCGAACTTTTATTAATAGAAAATTAAAATGAAAATATTACGTAAGAAATTAATATATTTACGGTTACACCTGTAAGGTTTGAAAAATTACAAAAAGCGATAAAGGTATTTTCCAGCCGACGAAAAACCAGAAGCAAAACGCAAAAAATGGTTTAAATTATGTTAATACTTTACAAAGTTTTTTAACAAGTGAACATCAAAACAAAAAGTATAATTGCTCCACGGACCGAACTGGAACTTTTTACCTCGTTAAAGTAAAATTTTAATTAAACGTTCGCCGCAATAAAAGCTGCCAGTACACCCGTCAAACTTGTCAAAGCAGCGGCTACTTAAACCTTGGGCGGTCGATGCTACCAGTTAACTTTACAGGGAAAACATGGGTGCTTACATTGACGTATTTCGTTGTTTCAAACGCTACATTTTTAAAGAGAGACTTAACATTAATCTTTTAGTCATTTGGTTACTGAGTCTATTATTATACATGTAAGTAGGTATATGTATTGTGAAAATACATTTAGGTAAATATTCAAAAGCGGAAAAACATTAAAAACAATTTTTTAGTTGACAGATTTATGTATCAATCAATAAGGCTGAGTTGCACCGACTTATTTTAACCGTGACTATAACAATAACAGGTGTTTTCTGTATGGAGTTCCCATACTTTTAACGATTGTTAAAGTTAAAGTAAGATAATGTAATCCAGCCTAAGTATTTTCGTATTAGCTTTTGGATTAAAGAATCGATAAAATATTGAATTTCTTTCTGTGTGTAATGTAGGGGTATTTCTAGCGGGTGCCGCTAGCAACAATCATCGTTTTCATTCCCACCACAACCTTCCGGCATTGTTTGCTTACAAGTTGTAAATTTCTTTGGCTCGTTCATACCTGCGGCGGCAACTTCCTTTGATTCCTTTGTTAGTTAGTAGGTCAATATGGTAAGTACGAGCAAGTGCGAAGTTTTCCGATATTTTCTTTTTAAGCCGTTACAATGCAAATGTGTATAAAGCACCCATAATTTTGTGGAGTAGTGAAGGAATAAAGTGTGTACCCAGTTGGTGATAACTAAACAAAACTATGTTTATGAAAGACATCGGCCACTTTTAATATTCGGACAATTTCCATAGGTATTTCCTACCTAATTAGCTACACAGAATCTTTAAAATCTACAAAATTATCTAACGAAGCTTAAACGCGGATTCACCTTTAGCCGATTTAATTTTGCATGAGCAAACGTGTGAGTTAGCATTCAGCGCGTTATAATAATGGAGGCACATACCGTTCCAGTGCTCAGGGTAATTCTGTTTGAAGCTTAGCTTAGAATTTTGCTAGTAAATGTCTGGCTAACAAACGGAGTTGGCTGTTTCGGCAGTCGGTGCTGAGGGAATATTCAAAGTATGGAATGGGTGCTGTAGTTCATCGAGAACCGACATCTCAGTCTAATCAAATCCAATCGAGAGAAGTCAAACCTAACTTCGAACTCCTCATTTATGTTCTTCTGATTAATTTTGTTGCGGGTCCAATGATAGTTTAACTTTCCCCTGGGACAAACATGACCTTCACTGGTTGGGTTTTTATTGGCGGTCAAGCTGTAGATCCGGCTACACAGGAGCGCAGCGGTGGGAACGAGAGGTGGGAATAGTCAAATACAAGTGTGTCAATTAGCGGATACTGATAATTGTGCACATTTTTTCATTGTCACCTGTTCAAAAGGTGCTGCTTTCGACGACGAATATAACGTCTGATATTATTAACTACATGAACCAGAGACAATAACTTTTTGAATAGGCCATAGCGATTCATGGTAAGCTCAGAGTGCCAAGCTATTCGGTAAGAGAAGCAATTACGAAGATTTACAAAAAATCTTCTTTGAGACTAGATACCTAGAATTGAGATAGACCATCAATCACCCTGCCTTGTGGTCACGTGGTCCTATTGCCTTTGTCTTTGTTTTTCCTACTGTCTTGTTCAAACCGACTGACGCTGATAGTTAAAATCATCAACATCATGTAAAATTGAGACTTATGTACCTAATGAACTGTCTGTTTTATTTTAGCTTCAAATGTAGCTACAACTAAACAGATCCGGGCAAATTTAATTAAAACTTAGTTGAGATTGCTGATTTTGGACCGGAATTATAGTTATTTTCATAAGTAGCAAAAATAGATAATGTAAAGATAACTACGGTACATACATACATGCATGCTTAAAGTTTTGATCAAGGTTAATTCAATTGTAGATTGCAACAATTTAATTATATCTAGTGTAATTTTCAGAATCTCTATTTATTAACATGTAAAATAGTAGTACCAAGTCGCAAGCGCTATAGGTGTGTAATTTTAATCAAAGTACGTATCCTACTTTGTACTTGGTTTTAATTTCCAACATTAATACCTTCGCTGCACGAAGTTTGGATGTCTGGATGTTTGTTACTCTTTCACGCAAAAACTACTGAACGGATTTTGATGACTCTTTACAGTATTATTGTTTGTAACCCAGAATAACATTATAAGCTATAATTTATGACGATCTGTGACAAACGAAATTTCACGCGGTTGAAGCCGCGGGCAAAAGCTAGATACATAATCGAATATTATGTGTTTCTGCTTACTGTGGCAATAAATTAGGCGTCCGTCAATAAATCATTACGGCACACATCACACTGATCCGCATCCAGGCCACTGGCGCAAATAAGCAATTACTCAGCAGCTGACAAGTCAATGATGGGACCTGATTCGGCTGTAACGACGTCATTAATACCCTCGCTTCAGCGATAAGATGATAATCAGATTAATTACGTTTGCCTAAGCAAAGCGTGTGGGTTTTTGTATGGGTACATGCTTAATAGTACGAGTATTTAATAGAAGTCTTTTGTACTCACATCTATCTATCTATATAAATNTGCGAACTGGCAGAGCACTGAATCGTGACTGACGACGGATACCAATGTCAAATAAGATGTAAAGTGAGATACCCACAAAAAAAAAAAAAAATATATCCTCAACTAACAGTGCGTAAACTGGCATCACCGTACGTGATACTACATAGTTCTTATTTCTAATCTCGAGGACAAAGCACGAGCATAATAAGAGGCGTAGTCACACGTTACATATACCTACCTACCGTAGCACTTTGACAACGTGCGACTGCGGTTTTCCAAACATGAAAATTACTATGCAACTACATTAGAAACTTTGTTCAGTTTAGTATTCTGAAAATCTTGTTTTATACTTTTTCAGCGTCGTTTTTTTATAAAAAACATGAATATAATTTGGCACAATAAATTACCCCAGAAACATCGTAATTCGTCTAGTCTAATTCAATACATACATCATTACTATCGGCAAAGCTGTTGTAATGCCTCGATTATGGGCAGATAATCCCGTAGAAGCAAAAATCGCTGCTTATTGGATCCGGTCTAGACGCCTGATTACGGATCAGCCGGCAAACAAACTTCAGCTCTTGTTTTTGTACTATCAAGGTCTGATCATAATTTATGTTATAAAGCAATTGTAGGCTACGCAGAAATACAACTTTTAATAACATCTAGAGTTTGCTATTAGTTCGCCTGACTATAGAAAGCCTATAATCTATACTTCTATACTAATAATTATAAATGCGAAAGTAACTCCAGACTGTCTGTCTGTCTTGCTTTCACGCCTAATCCACTGAACAGATTTTGATGAAAGGACATTGGGAACTTTAATATGAGAAAATGCCCCAGGGCGGACAAAAATGAAACGTATTTTATTTCAAAGCTTTATACTTGTAGGTATATTCACTTAAAGCGCTATGTTGTGAGATATGGGAATTCTGAGATATGACGAGTCTAAGTTGAAAATTTGGTCTAAAATGATTTGATATTTTTACATGTTATGTTGTTTGGCATTGCAGAGTAACCAATGAGTAAATAAAATAATATAAATAAATGAAAAATATAAATAAAATAATATAAATAAATAAAATATTATAAATACTTAAATTAATATTAGACAACATCTCATATATTACTCCAACCCAAAATAAGTAGCTAAGGCATTTGTGTTATGGAAATCGGGAACGACGAACCACAACACACCCAAACCAGAGACAATGTGAAAAGATCGTATATATATTGTCCCGGCCGGGAATCGAACCCGGGACCTCAGGATTGGCCCGGCACACCTTGAAAACCAGTGTGTGTGCCTCTCCGCCACGGAGGTCGTCAAAAATGTTACCTAAATGTAAAATAAAATAAAATATTAAAACTTCATTTTCTCAATATTCCCATTTAAGAGAGAAAAAAAATGCACGGAAATTCATTGGATATTAGTATGTATCATCTGTGATAGGTTTCGTTTGTGTCCGCTACTTTTCGAAGTGGGGCAAAAAGTTCCCAATGTCATTTGGCATAAAGATAATTTGAGTCCCGGGAAAGGACATAGGATAGTTTTTATCCCGGTTTTTGAAACAGGAACGTGCACGATAAAGTTTTTCTGTGACAGACAAAATTAGGTACCTAGGTATTAAAATAGTTAGAATTACTTAGCAAAGTTACGCCGGATACTATTAATTATATAAATTTATTGCTCATTCAAGTTGAAAGCTTAATCCATGCCGATATCTTAGCTAATCGAGTTATATGGAAGGCCGAATACGCCGAATTAGGAACACTACGGGAGTTCCTTTCCAGAAAGGTAAATCTCAGTCGGGTCTGATTTGGGCCTCGAATTAGCTAATGGCTAAATTGTATCGAAGTATTGCGTGTCGAGACGTAAGGCTAAGATTACATATTAGAACAAAGTTCTATTTATAGACAAACGTTTTGAATTAAATCGATAGCGTGCTATAGGTAATTTCTCAATGGTTGGTTCAAAATTTGAGGCGGCATTTGCTTGACTATTTCGATGTAACAGAATGCTTTTTTAAACTTAAAAATTAGAAACTTGACTCGACTATTTATATCTTCAAAAAGATGAAGTAGTCGATAAAATATGCAAGAACGGTTACTTTATTGCCCTTCGTGAGAAACTAGCCTAAAAAGAAGTAAAAGAAATACTAAACCTGAACGGATGAAGGCTTCTTTAAGTATCGTGTAGCTTTGACCTTTGAAAACTTCAGGCTCAAAAGTTTATACAGAAGTTCAAACCTATTGAAAGAATTTCCATTGCTAAAAAATATTCATGAACAAACGACTTCACTTGTTTCTATTCTTGTTAGTACAGGTTTTATTCTTATCATCTACATTTTTCAGTTATTAAGGATAAAAGCCAAGATTTTATTCCGATTCGGATTCAACTGTAACCGGAAAAGGTTGAGATCGAGAAGTAGGTGCTTAAATAAAAGTTTTATTGTAAATGACTATTTTTTTTCTTCGCAACTTGACTTTTAGGGAAATTGTTACCCTCATACGGTGTTTGCATTCAGTCAATTTCCACGAACAATGCGCCATGAAAAATATATCGGCCACTGACGCCAGCCCTTTCGTGGAAGTAACTTAACTTGCGCTTGGGAGTGCTTTAAGTTCGATACATAAATCCCCTTTAGGGCGGCCCTTCGATGTACTTGCTGCCTCGTTTTCGGTGTTCCGCTACCAATAGAGGACAAAATATTGTCTACAAATTTTGCCCTTAAAGCGGGAAATGAAATTAATTAGGAACAAAAACATCTTTGATTTTATATTTGAATTTGATCAGGGATACAGTCGACGTAAAGTCCAAATAAACAGCTTATCTCGAGTTAAAATACAGTAAAATATACAGCCTACTTAGCAAAATTTTTTACAAAAAACTAACTCATGGTAAGTAATTTTTAAGCATTTTTTTCTTACTCACGTTGTCCTTATACCTAATTAAAGCTTCAAAGAGCTTAGTTTAGAAATTAGAAAAAAAGTAACGCAGAACCTTTATGTTAAAATACGTTACACGCACGGTTTCCGTTTTTATTTTGCTTTCAACTTTACGGTAGTTTCCCTTTATCGGCTTAGTTTTCATACCTTTCTGTTTACTCACTGCACTCTTGTTCCCAGAGCTTTATCGCGTATATTCTTAATAAAATATTTGCATTAAAACTTCAAAAGGAACTCACGTATGAGAAACGTAACAGGGCAATAAAAGTAAAATGATGGAAACCCTTTCACCCTTTCAACAGTTTATTATGTTCCGTTAGAGCACGATAATATCTTAGAAGTAGTTCGTAGTACACACTTTCAATGACAATCAATGCTGCCGATTGTGTAAAAAAACTATGGTTTCGTAAGATAAACCTTAGGTACCTAGGTATACAATTTAAATTTTAAAAAGCCTAAAAAGGCAGCTAAATGAAAAAAAGTCAATCTGTGTCAGTAATTATACTCGTAACTCTTGTTTGAAGTTATTTATACATAACAGAACGTTTCAAATGAATACCAATAATTGGTAGCTTACGGATTATTGTGTGACAGGTTCACATATGGCTAGTAATTATAAGAAACAATTAACAAAATTGCTTGTTTATGTAATTAATTTAATCAATTGTATGTAACTCTAGGCCTTAGTCACAGTAGTCGCTCACTAAGTTTTATGAGACTATAGTTTCTGTCAAAGAGTAAGTAGGTATACGATCAAAATAACACACACTTGACAGCTTCCATATTTCTAAACCGTACACAAAGCGTTACTTACAATACAGTGTATGCATTTGGCCACTTTCCAGCGGCACTGCTTCACGGTTGCGTGTCAAATTATTAAAAAATATACGCCATGTTTTTCGTTTAATAGCGCTGGATTGCGCGAGTGTATATTTAGGAATGTTATTACAAAATATATGCGCGATAATAACGAGCAGTTTTGCAGGATGTTTTTCTGAATAGAACGGACTTTTATGGCTTCTAGAAAGGGGTAACATTAAGTTCGCAAAATGTAACGTCGAGTTGTATTACTTAAAAGGGCTTGTGAATGCTATTTTATGTACGCGGAGGACTTTTATGTCTATTACCGAAAATCATCATCATAAACAAATTTTATTTACCGGGTTTGTTTGCAAGCTACGTCGACGCATTACATTACACATGTACGTAAAATTTAAAATTATTTAAAGCTACAGATATTAATTTTGATTCCAGATCAACTCTATTTGAAAAACGCACTTTCCGCTTGAAATTAGACACTGAAATACACGGCAAATAATTTTCTACATTAGGAAGATATTTAATAAGATAGTAATAAAGATGATACGTACTACTGCCTAATAGGTAATGTTAATCCTATAAGTTATAACGTTATTTGACAAAACCAAAATGTATCATTCATGCCTCACAAAAACATTCTAAAGAATTTCATTAACTCAAAAACAACTCGACATTTTGCAAAAATATTTTCACCGTGACCCGGTGACCTGCTGAGAAAAAATATTATGCAGTGACGTCATTATCGGCGTCGGCGCTGGAATACTGAGCGATTGCTGATCTATGCGCAAATAGCTGCTCCGATAAAAAATATTATGCAAATGAAAGTTGGAATTATGTCGCGAGTCATGAAATCCAGACTTAAAGATTATTTGAAATGACAGATTGTGCTGGAAAGATGAATCCATTAAGGGTCCTGTTGTAAGAAAAGATGGTGAAGTTAGTATGAAATGCTGTTAACATAATATTTACATACAATTTCCTTTTAATGGAAAATTGCGTAGCCTTTGGTTTAACTGGAACTGAAATGAATATTAATTTAAAAATAAAGAAGACATTTTTTTTTAAGTTGTGTCTAAAATAAATAATTTGAAAAGTACCCCAAACAAAAATTCAGTAAGTAATGAAATGTATAACCATCATTATCAGGAGATAGAGAAAAGTTTTACGTAATAAATTCGTTTAAGCATCTTGTATCAGATTGTTTTAAGTAGTAATTACGTAGGTAACGTAAAATACAACTGCTTTAATTTTAAATGCACAGCAATTTGAAACAAAAAAGCGAGATACTTTTATCGCTAAGATAGGCTTTACAAGGTACCGGTAAATTAAGACGGAGGAAAGAACTTGGGCCGTTAAAGGTAAGTTTAAATTCATCGAGTTCGGTATAGTATAGAGAGAGTACAGAAGGTGCTATTAGATTTGAAAAAAAAAACTGCAAAATGTATATTAATTAACCTCTCGCATGCAGTAAGCAGTAGGGAATCTTAGCATACGATCGGTTAATAGTGTAGCAAGTAGCGCGTACATTCATGGAACCGTGGACTGTATGTACTTACTATTAATGTATGTACGGACGACAGGTACATCAAAGTTATTAATAAATATGATTTTTTGAAAATGGTAGAAAACCTACTGTTTTCACCTACACTGTGGCCGTGTACTGGGCTGGTGTTGCCTCGATATAAAGGAATGAAACTCGAATTTACTACATAATTTCGTGCTGAAAAACTCGTAGCGATCACGCTGCGGAAGCACGGAAGCGAAGTAACAAGCCGCGTAAAACGCGAGAGAAGTCTAAAACAAGGTTCAGGATGTACATTTTGGTCTATTTTAGATACGCCGTTTTAATCCTAACTGTTATGTTTTGCAAAAAAAAGCAGCATTTGAATTCAATTAACATTACACATACTAAAATTTACTAAAACATTTTTTCAATCTTACATGTACTCGTATTTCATCAAAAAGCTCTGTGAAATAGTGTTCATTTTATTTATCGGTGAGCTTTTTCACCTTCAATAGAACTGTATTTTTTTAACGATTGAGTAGAAGTTAAGCAGTCAAATGTTTTTACAATTGATTGAACTGAAACTAAACTTATTTATTTGATGGCGCGTTGATAAACTGAAACTTAACCAGGTAGAAGATATTTCAAACAAATCAGAAACAATATGCAGCGATTGAATCCACGTAATGTTTGTTCAATTGTTTCTCATAGATAAATGAAATTAGTTTGAAGCGATGTAATTGTATTAGTAAGTATGTAACAAGTTGAGCCACAATGCGCATCTAGCGACTCCCGCTCCGCGTCGGATTTACATTCAAATTGAAAAAGAACCATTAACATAATAAACTTAGCAAGTTTACACGCGACGCAAACTGTAAATAATTCGTCGCATTGCGAAAACAATGAACGCTTTTTTAGTTTTTGGAAATGGCATTGGAANAATGGGCATTGTCCTTTCTAATTCAACTAATAATTTCTAACAACTTACCGAAACAAGCAAGTACCCAAGTATTTAAATTGAATTTCCTACATCTTCGTCAATGTTACGTCAACGTTATACAACAAAGTGGACAGAAAACAAGAGTTAATGAAGTTGAGCGGCCGCCGGGTAAGGGTTGCCGGGCGGCAAAGAGTAGGCTAAGGACACCTTGCGCGTAGGCAGAATATCAGAGCGGCACCGCCGACGAGGTTTCTTTAGAGGCTGGTGAAGAACATAGACTGGATAGGTGATTTAGGGATTTCAAAGACTGTATAATGCGTACGTCAAAGATGGCAAAAAGTACGTTAAGTAATTATCTACTCAAAGTAGAGATTAGTAACGTTAGGTAAACCTAAAATCTTACGCTTGCCATGAGTTTACGTTGAGCGTGCTCGCTAGCGACTGCGTAAAAATTTATGACATATGGCAGATTGACAGCGCTCCTGACGGTTGCTTTCAAAAACTAAAATCGACAGAAGTTAACTGGACTGGAATTCGTTGCCTGCTGCTGTCTTTCCTGAACACTATAATCCGGACCTTTTCATGGCGAGAGTAAACAAGCACTTACAGTGCAAATATTATGTACCATCTTAGACAGAACATACCTGCCTTGTTCTGCATAAAAAAGTTTTTTACAAACTATCTAGCTGGTGCGTTTGGTGTAAACCCATTGTAAAGCTACAGACTGATACTCCATGTAAGAAAGGTTAATAATAGGCAGAAAACCAAACTATAAGATCTTTGTACCTCAAACATTTATCATAATCTTTGAAAGGGCTCATCAAGTCAAGTCATCACCGTAATGCTCTGTAATGAAGACGCAAACAAAATGTAGACATTATGTTTAAAATCTCCAAACAAATCGCGTAAATTGCGGGATTAGGTAGGATACACTTTTCATCAGTATCCGACTCATTTAGAACACATTGTCTCAATTGCTAGGAAATCCTCCATTTAAAGGTCGACTTTTTACTGTTATTATGGAAAGAAATATTGTGTATTATTAAAAAATATATATGACTGTTGAGTAACTTAGGTTAAATAAGTTTGTTTTCGGACTCAGGGAAAAGTAAAATGTGTCACCAAATTCATAAAAATATTCTATCGTGAAAGTTTCGCCAGCTATATTCTTAAGTTTTTTTTTTTATAATAGAAACTGTTCAAAACTCGTAACATACATATTTTATTCGCATAAATAGGTAGAGCGTATCGCAAAACGTTCGCTGCAACACAACAAATTGCTCGATAAATTATACAAACGAGTGCAATAACAACATTTCAACTATTTGCAAAGAAAACATGGAAACTAGTGAAAGAAACTTTCAGAGTTGGTAAATGAAATGAGATTTAGTGCGAAGATGGATCCGAGGAAGTATTAAATTTTGTTCCAACACTTCCTTGAACTATGACCTACTACAACAGAGGCAGGTAAAGTAAGCTACTTTTCTTCGAATTTATTGATACCTATCATCTTTAGGTTATGACAAATTTCATCAAGTAAGTTTTTCACGATATAGGTACAAGTTACAAAAGATTTATGTTTTGTTATTTGAGTACGTACACCTACAAAAGCATTCTTAAATGATTTGCCACACTGGGTGCGTTATGCGATCAAGCCAGGAGTTTTGGAGGAACGCGTTATTTATGTAATAGTTATGCATTCATAATTAACGCAAATTGATCCTACTGTTTCTATCTCTGTTGGCTGTAAGATATATTGTATCGCCGCCGCTTCAGAAATATGGCGATAAATATTACGTACTTTTGTACCACTTACAACTCTGTGATTTGATTCCGGAATATATTTCAACTTGCTCTTTCTTAAGAGTATAATTTATGAAAGAAATGAGGAAAGAATTACTTTTTATAAGGTTTTCTTTTGCAATTCCAAGAATTCGAGGTATTCGTAAAATGGTTTTAGAATTAATAGCAAATAATTTATATAGAGTAGAAATAGAATATAGAGAATAAAATGAGACAGAATTCTTAGAATAGAAGAGTTTATGAGGCAAACCTGATGTCTGAAACTTACAAATTTCAAATTTGGCAGGTAGATTCCTTATTATGTTGTAGACATCCGCTAAGAACGGATTTTACGAAACTCCACCCCTAAGGTGTAAAACGGGATCCACGCAGGCGGCCGCTAGTCCATTTGTTTTAATATGGTTTTCTTAGTTGGTAAAATATAACCATCATGTTCTGTCTATTACTGATAAAAAGTCGCTGAATTTTACATTTATCATTATTTATTTTAAAATATACCAACACTACGCAATTATTCAGTTTTAAATATGCGCTCGATTAATTATTTTCATTCATTCAACAAGATTTGCATGTTTAAATTTAAATTTTCCAAATTCGCAAACCCGAAACTTGAAGCGATTCCATTCCCAATGGAATCGCTNGGGTCAAATCGATAGGGCTAGTCCTCACCTATCACCTGCCTTCGGCTTGACACCTTGCAAGAAACACCCTGTAGATAGAGAATAAAATGAGACAGAATTCTTAGAATAGAAAAGTTTATGAGGCAAACCTGATGTCTGAAACTTACAAATTTCAAATTTGGCAGGTAGATTCCTAATTATGTTGTAGACATCCGCTAAGGTTTACGAAACTCCACCTCTAAGGTGTAAAACGGGATCCACGCGGGCGGCCGCTAGTCCATTTATTTTAATATGGTTTTCTTAGTTGATAAATTATAACCATCATGCTCTGTCCATTACTGATAAAAAGTCGCTGAATTTTAAAAGGATTCACATTTATCATTATTTATTATAAAATATACCAACACTACGCAATTATTCAGTTTTTTCGATTAATTATTTTCATTCACTCAACAAGATTTGCATGTTTCAATTTAAATTTTCCAAATTTGCAAACACAAAACTTGAAGCGATTCAGTTCCCAATGGAATCGCCATAGCGGTTTTCCAAACAGTTGACTTTAAAGCCGGGCGCAGTCAGCAAAAACTGGGAAGGTTCAGCGGAGGCGGGAAACGGCCACATTTTAGCTGGAAAAGGCACAACTTCCGCTAAGGGTTGGATTTTAAGAACTCAACCCATAACGAAATTAATCAACCCTCCGGAGAACGGTTGCTAAATATTTGCGATAAATTGTCAGCCTACCCGCCGACTTGATGCCTGATTTGCAATTCTGAGCGAATTATTCAATAGTGCTTAGCGCTGAAAGCGAATAAATAATTGGACAAAACAAGATGTCACTGTGTTGTTTGCAAGTTTCAAGCTTAATTATTAGGTGAACTAAATAATTTTAAAGACATTATGCCATTCAGAGTAGTTTAGTAAGAACTACCCGACTAGCAATCCTAAGATATCCACAAGTAATTTTGTTTGTACAAAGGAGAGCTGATAGGTCGGAATCAAAGAGGTCAAGCTAAGCCAAGCCTTTCAGAGCTTTGGACTTAGGAGCTGATCTACAGCTCGATGCGGTCATTAGTGGAATTACACTGTAAGCCTATGAGTAATGTACGGCACACTGTGGCGTTACTAACTTACACCAGTGTTACAGTAAACACGTACAAGCGATAAAGTACAAGTAATGTTAGCCGATAATGGCCTGCAAGGCAATGATCTTATTCCAAACATGGGGTATTTTGGACTTAACTGTAAAATAGTGTCAAGGTAAACTATCACTTTAGCGGGATTGGGCAACACACAAACACTTTTAAAAGTGTATACGGATTTTTAAGGGCCTCTTTGGGGGACTTTTCCATCAAGCGACAAACAAACCTACTCACAAAATATGCATGGAAGTCGTGAACTCTACCAAATCGAGATAAGGTATTAATCACTTCCAAAGCGCTTGTGACATTGAGCTTCAAATATCCACTAGTGCATTATAAATATTGTTACATTTAACAAGGTATGTTCATAAACTTAAATCTCCAACAGTGTCTACAGCTTCTCAAGGACACCATTCAAAGCGATTCCTTGCCACATGTAATGCCGGTTGTTTGCCCAAGTAGTTTGGACAGGATCAGGCCGGTCAAAGTTGCAAACAAATTGCCTTAACAACAAGTTATTTTGAACATGATGGAACATGAAGTGTGAAGTTACGCCCATAAGCCGCGGAGCTCATACTCATCGTAGTGGCATTTCATAACGAATCTGACCCTATTTTTATGAAGACAAAATGTACAAAATGTTTGATTAAATTACAAAGAAAAGCAATAAATATAAATAGTAATGCATATAGAAAGAGTAAAATTAAAGAAGTAACTTAGAGATGAAGTGAAGCGATCACCAAATAACATTGATTACTTTTTCTCATAAGATCCTGTTGAACGATTTTTTATAATAACAAAATATTATTTTTATAGATTAAAACTTATTGCCTTGTCTTCTTCGTTACATAACCATTTCCCAATTGGCGTAACAAAACAAAGATAACAAAAGTAAAATAGAATCCTTTCTTAAAGGACTTTCGACTTAACAGCGAATTTTCAAGCCGACTCGCGTTTCCAACTAACATTTGGATTTTCAAGCAAACCGTACAAACTTTACCAAATTACACTTCGAGAAATTTCCTCCTCTGAGAGAATATTTTTAGACCCTTGTATTTTTCTTTAAATACGCCAACCTAAAAGCGTTCCAAGGTCCAATACTACAAACAATAAATTAAAATCGGGGACCGTTGAAAATAATTTATTCATAACTCTCCCGGACTTTGCCAATAGAATATCGGCAAGAACGTCCCGATGATTACAAGATTTTATTCTTCATGGACTATTCGTTGGAGTTTTGGCGAATTCTCAAGATGGAAGTGAATAAGTATTGAAACAGGAGTTATCTGCTTTGCGAAGTTTTTTTTCTTAATACAGCTTCAATGTATTGAAATATTGACGATCTGTGGCCACATTTATGTATTTTATAGTGTACTACATAATAAATAGTGTATGTAGAGCCCACTCAAGAAGTTTTTATCCCCGCCAGCAATAGGCATTTCGTACTTCCAACTTTCCTATTTTCACTATAGCTTACTATACTAAATAGTAGGTACTCCGTACTACACTATAGTTTACTGGACCGTCTTGGCTACATTACCTTTTGTGCATTATTCTTATTTATGACTAGCTTTCCGCTCGCGGCTTCGCGCGCGTGAATCCCTGAACCCTATTTTTTTCCAAAATGAAATTTAGCCTATGTTACTCGTGGATAATGTAGCTTTCGAATAGTGAAATATTTTTTAAAAACGGTCCAGTAGTTTTTAAGCCTATTCATTACAACCAAACAAACAAAGTTTTCCTCTTTATAATATTAGTGTAGATTCGATGTCGTTATTTTGTAAAACAGAGGCTGAATTTTTTTATGTCTATAAATACGTATTTCAGTCGCGTATAAGAACGTTAGCATATTACTTATAGAAAGCTGTCTTATCTCTCGTGAAATAACTTGTAACATTAGCATAGTACTTAAAGATTACGTGGCGTATAAATTGGAATTCTGATGGGGTACGCGCTCAGACTCCCCTACGAGCTGAAACCTAAAGAAAACAGTGGGGTAGTGTGAAGGAAAACGTACAAGTGTGCGTGTTGAATTGTTGAGGGTAACAATAGGAAATAAAATGTTTACTTTCAATAAGTATTTATTTCATTCAATTGTATAAGTGTGATAAAAATTAAAATAAGCATTTACTCTTAGGTGTAGTCTGTCGCAAAAGTATCTGTTACTACTCGTAAATGACTATATGTGTCCTTTGCCAGTGCAATGATTTGGTTACTTTTTGGCAAGAGCGCTTTGCAAAGGTTTATCAATAAAATGTTTGGGCGTACCTAATCCCATAGCTATAATATAATTCTAACTATGCATCTGAAGCTTGAAACCACCAAAGTTTGTCAAAGACTGACCTACACACGTGTTGATTAAATAATGCGAATGCCTCGTACAGGGATGTCCGTGACCCCATTTGCCGAGCCCACGGGACCTGATTGCAATCTGTTGTGTTCCGAATGTCGATTAACGAATACATATCACCCGAGAATAAGCATATCATAAGCTTCTAAGTACTCTCGAATTATGATAGATGGGTGAAGATTACTACATACTTCTCGTTATAGCTGTGATCAAAAGAAAATCAGTTTAAGTCATGTAACATGGAGATCAAAGGAACGAAAAGGTATCTTAATTTAGCCAGAACAGATTTCATTCAATTAGACATCGTCTCGCAACATGGTCTGCTACACACACGCAAGTTGGCCGTTTGTTGTAGTGGTTCAGTACGAACTACTATGCCGAGAGGTCCCGGATTCGATTCCCGGCCGGGCAGAAATTGAAATGATGAATTTTAACTATGGTGTTACTATGTATAATATGCATGCATATAAAAAAAGTATATAAGTATTATATCCGTTAAGCTAGCACCCATAACACAAGCATTAAGTTGCTTACTTTGGGGCTAGCTGGCGCTGTGTGAAATTGTCCAAAGGTTAAAAAAAAGTACACCACACGCTTATGACTGAAACTACAGAATTATAATGCTGAAAGTAATCTACAATCAGGTTATTGTGTATTTGAGAGTTAAATCTTGGTTCTACTTTATACTACAAATAATACGTTTAACAATAGTTGTTCTTTTGGTTTCGGTCATGTCGCAGAATAGCAGAATTATCCCAAAGTTTGGATAGCTTGAAGTTAGTCGGAACGAGCTTTGAGAGCTGAGAGGCACTGCAGTAGGATCGTGACCACACGGCATGTTCGGGTCTCCAGAGAAGGCTGCTTGATTACATTGTTTACTGTCCTCCTGTTTTATACAGCTGCTGACGTCACTTGAATAACTCAGGAGATTCTAATTGAGGGAACATTTTCTCTCATTGATAGATAGATAAGATAGAACACATTTTATTACACCACCCAAGACAAGAAAAGAAAGAGAAAGAAATATACAATAGGCGGTCCTATTAGAGGACAGTTGTTTAAAATAATATCATAGGTAGTTACTTTTGACTTGTTTTGCAAACCAGGAATTTCTGCTAATATGAAGAAAAACAAAGATTTCCCCCTATTATTTTAAACTACTTTATATCTTAGACAAGTAAGTTTAATCCGCTTAAACAAAACACAAATTATAACTTGTGAAGATCAAAATAGACTCGACAAACAAGATAAGTTAGGAAATTGTGTATGATTTTTGTCCACGACATTTTATTCGACCGAATACAACGATACAGTGAAAGGGCTGTTATTTATTCGAGCATGGCGACATAATAGGGTATGATGATTAATGGCCAGGGATACAAGTTACATACAATATTTTATGGTCCCATTAGCTAACAAGGCGGAGTTGAGTATTGTTTCCGTATTTGGGTATTAGGCGAATAAATTAGCGTGTCATACTAGTTTATTCTTTTATTTTCTAACGAGCTTTTTTCTGCTTAATGGTTTGGTAAATAATATCGCCACACTGAGCATGGTTAAAATGATTTCATTAATTTATAACATGAAATTGATATTTCACTTGTAAGAACGAATAATGAATAATAAACAGTCATAAATGACATTCAGAGGGCCCTCGGTGAGTGGGTAAAGCAGTCACCTTTCTCATGAAGAGGTTTATCACAACTTTTGAAAATGAATAAGTTACTTATCTCACAAAAACACAGCAATTAATCAAATTGGCATAAAATGAAACGGTGTTACTTAGATACTATTAACGATAAAAGTTATTGGGGTAATATCTAGCTAGAAACCTAAAGATTAAGTTGAAGCGAGCAATATGGCACGTGTCTAATAAGCTTCTGGACTTAGCAGGCTCTTATCACTAACAACTTAGGTAGCGAGTCATAAATAAAGTAGATCACACGTAATATATTCATCCAACGAGGGACGCGGTCAAATATTCAGCAGACGAGCCCGTGAAATATAGGCCCTCGCAATCGTGTCATGTATACGGGGGGAATCAATACATCAAATGATATACTAACAATATTGTGGAATTATTTCTGGCTCTCTATTATATTCTACTTTGAACGCGGGAAGTAGATAATCTAATAAATACCTAACTAACCCTATTTCAGATACTATTATAACGTTTGAGAACTTCTGATATTACCTTTCCGCCTGATCTGAGTTTAAAAGCGGAATGATATAGCGCAATATTTTTTGTGTATTCTATAAATACAGAAATACATACACTGTCGTTTTTCAGTGCTAATAGTTACAAAGTAAAAAGTAGAAGGTATATTAGAATATCACTAAGAAAATGCAAATTCTATCGACATTTTTTAAAAATACATACTTAATGAATTCTAAGAATATGTCATCCTCATCAGAGGCAGAATTGTTTATGTAGTGAAACATCAAAGCATGGGCCATTTTGTCATAATGATGTAAGCGAAACCTACTGAGGTGGATTTAAAATTCATTTTTCATAAAATATTGTGTACGCCAAGTTCTTTATCCAATGTCATCCAAAGGTATAAAGAATAAATGTTCAAATGAATATTTATTAAAGTTTGCCATAATTTAAAAAAAAGAAAAGTACTAGAACTCGATTTTTACTTAAAAATGCGTAAGCGTGTTCACCAAGCAAAATAAATTTGTTTGCATAAAGGTAATGTAGATAGCGAATTTGCGAATCGTTAAATTAGGGGTTCACAAAAAACTTATTCTATGCTAGCTACCTGCCTGACTAGATTTACATAGACTACGACTTTGGAAGGTCAAGGCTTACAAGACATTAGGAACTTTAGGAACTATATTATGCCTCAATCACGCCACTACGACTTAACTGGGATCGCTAATGGATCACATTAATGGGAGTTTCTGTTGTCGCATAAAAAAACACTTTTAAAATGTAGAGAGCTTAGACATGACACTTTCACCCTCATATTGGATTTCTGTCGTCATGGTATACCTACCTACATTATCATAATACTCAAATATCTATGAGTCCAGACTCAAAGGTATACTCTGTAGTGGGTACTACCTCAAGTAGGATACAATAACTTACAGTTGGAATCTTGATGCAGACTAGTTCTTAGATAATAGATCACGAATTCACGATATTACATACTGGTTTGTTATTAGAAATAAGTATCTGACGTGAAACGTGACTAAGCTGCAATACAGTTTGACAGTCAACTATAGGTAGTGGTATAGTGCTCTATTAAATTAGCTTTATTTGTAGGTATGACCGTGTCAAATTTTGTCATTTTCGCGAATGTGTAATTGTGTGGGTTGTAAGCGTAATAGCTTTGGGTTACCTTGGGTGTGAACAGCACTAACTTAATTGGCATTTTGTCTGATAACCTCGTATGGGCTGGGCAATGTCATTTGTGTACAGAAGCGCGACACGTGTTATTAATATGTAGAGCACATCATCAAGTCTACAGCCTAAGATTCAGTCAAACCAACGCGATCACACGCGATCAGTCGGCGTGCAGCGATGGCGATCAATGCATTAAGTCTGATCGCCATCGCTGCACGCCGGCTGACCGCATGTGATCGCGTTGGTTTGGCTAAACCTTAAGGCATTATTGGTCTCCTATAAATGCTGCAGACCGCGCCATATCGCTTGCTGTAGAAATGTACTGTTGTGGTTTCCTTCAGACGTTGACATTAGCGTATGGCGTCTAGCCGTCCATAGAAACGTTTGTCGCTGTCATCCTCCATCACGTATAGCGCTTAATAAGAGACCATAATTATTATAGTCTTCGAAGAGTTGTCTTTCCATAATTTCTCAAACAGGGGTTTACCGAAAGTCCGTTAAAAATGGCGCAAAGTGCGGGACGTCCGCTGCGGCTATTTATATCAATTTATGGCGCGTCCATTAATTACTCCCGCGACGCCTTTGTGTTATACACCGCGCTGCACTACCTGCACAGAACAGCCAGCTCACTTGACAATCACGTGGAAGTAATAAAGCACAAATACTTGCTAAATGATGTTCATAAATTGAATTTAAAGCGATGATGCCTCGTTATGCTCAGCAAAATCAACTCGATCAAAAAAATATCAAAACTACTTCGTCATCGATGGGTAGGTGCCTAACCCCGCATCAATATGATTTTATAACTACAATAAAATTCGTATTTTGTATTCGTAGCATTATGAATAGTCATTGTGGTTTGAAGGTAAAAATAAGCTGAATAAAATTAAGTTAACAAATTATATAAATTATTATAAATTAATTGGAGGGCAATGAACGTCCCGGCTCTTATTGATTAGCTCTTCATTTTCGTCTGTGTCATTTATAACGTAATCATTTTACTCCCGACACCTCCCAGGTGGCGTCGTTCTACGGAAAATCGTTTTTGTAATATTTAATTGGAAATTCGCAATTTCAAAGGTATTATTTTAGTGACAAATAAATTAACACTTAAATGGTTTACAGCTTTAATTTTTTGTTCAAGGGAATCTCTCATCAAAGATTTTCTGTTTCGAATTATTATGTAAATTATTACTGTTTTATGAATCTGTTAATTGAATTTTGATTATTTCCAATAATACCGAACTTGATAGTAATTAATATAAACAGGATCACTCCACCTGTTTGGTTCCAAAGCCCTATTAAAATCCAGACGTAAAGTTCGTACCTGTCAGCCACAGTTCAGTATCAGTGCTTCAATGTTGTATCAGTGATTCAATTCACACATGTCTTTACTCTGTTCATAGAGCTTTAATGATACATCGGAGATTGCCGGTCTGTTAATAAACTGAGCGAACAATTTAACGAAACTGTGGCTTTACTGTTGTGTGAATCGAACATTGAAAAATAAAAAATCAAACTTCAAACTGACGACTATCGCACTGTTTTGTTATAAGAACACATAATCATGTCCCAACACTAACGCAAAGCATTTTTCTCTATTTCAGGAGGCGAGCGACACATCACGAGGCGACACTGTTTGCGGGAAGCTCTCCACACTGCACCCGCTGTTTGTGAAACTATTCAACACTTTTTTTCAATTGAACATGATATTGAACTTGTCTGTTTGTGTTTTACTGTCATATTGGTGCATGGGTACTTTTCAATTGCAGTCGTCCGGCAAGCGAAAGTTTATTTCCCATCTTAAGCAATTCGATTTTTTCAAGTTACTTAAAATTTAGTTCTTAATATTAGACGACCACCAGAGTGGTGGTACCCTGCACAGTGATACAGTCATGGTGGCGGTTCGAATTACATTTTTGAGCGTCACGATGGTAGAGATAATTTCTAATTTTCGTAGTTAAAATTAATTTTATACAAAGCCGATCTGGGTCAAAAATAATTATACAGTGTGTCCGGGCATGTAGTGATCAAACTTTAAAGGCGTAATCTATGGACAATTTTATCGATGAAAATACTTCAAATTTGGGGCCTGACCCATTACTCGAAAAATTACATCGATTTAAGTTTTTAATTTTTAGTTTTCACCTCTTCCCTTAAAAACAAGTGAAAGCGTGAATAGCTTAACATTAATAAGCAAATATTTTATATCATGCGATAGCTAATAAAATTATCTATTAGTAGAAGAAGAAAACAGATACAAGTTTCATACATTTTATGGGAGTAAGAATGGATTTAATTAGAAAAATACATTACTTTTTTCACTTCTTTTGAAGTTATTTTCCAACACAAGAAAAACCAGGTCTTTAAGGTATGTTTTATTTGCATTGTATTATTAGTATTTGAGCTATTCTACAAAACGAATGTAAATTTATTAGTCTACGTCTATTAGTTTCGACGTAATTGTTGAACAAAGACAGCCCTTCCCAGCGGTTTCCATAGTGCACGCGACATGCGAAAATGCACTGCCTGAAAGAATCACTCAGCCTATTCCGATTACTATGGAAACCGCTGGGAAGGGGTATCTTTGTTCAACAATTATGTCGAAACTAATAGACGTAGACTAATAAATTTACATTCGTTTTGTAGAATAGCTCAAATACTAAAAANAATTTAACAAAATTACAAACTAAACATGTATTGTCAAAAGTTACTTGAAAACAATGAAAAAATACTTTTCAAAATAAAATACACGTGTTAATTGTCACGGCAAAAACCGCATGGTCGATATTAATTGATTTTAGTTGTGTATCGCTGAGTGTTGCAATTACAGACATTCAATAAATACTTTACGAAATATGAGGGTGGTACAATTTCCCCGGCGGTACAATATACCGAACTCTCCCCTATATCACCCAAGTTCCACTGAAATTTCCTCGTTGAATACACTCCAAATAGCTTTAACAGTACAAACTTAACTTCAAGATAGTTATTTCACCTCTATACAGAGGAATGGATTGTTCAGTGATAAGATTCACTCGAGCTGGAACAATCGTTTGCTGTAAACATTTACTCAAGCTGCTGCTAGCTCAGACACTCAAAAGTTGCTTTTGTACAAAGAATAAAGAAAGTAGGTATTATTTGCTGTACTTATTACGGTTACGATTCGCTGAAAGCATCTGTAATAGTAATTTAGATCACAAAATGATTTTACACCACATAATTATTTTAATGTCATTTTTATCCGATTTTGCATATTAAGTATATATCAAATTCAGGTAATCATTTATTAACACGCCTATATCATTTACCCGAAGGGAGACAGGCACAAACCTTTTTTATACGCTATGCTTTTTTATAATAATTTAGAATTATCACACAAATATGTAAGTACAGAAAATTACTTCCAAACAAAATTACTTTCACACACCAAAAAGTAAAATGGTGCGGAGTTTCACCATCATTTCTTTCATTCAAACTTCGTGACATAATTTCCACTTTGCAGTGAAAAGCAAGCTACGAAAACATTCCGGCAGAACTCCATAGAGCGGTGTTTATTCGGCAAACATTTGCCTCAAACGTTTGTGCCGCCTGTTTGCCAAACTATTTCCTGGCCAAAGCTTAAATGGAAAGTTGAGATGTCCACTCGACTGTTATAATTTCGTTGATTGTGGCTTTTTATCATTTTAACTGGGTCACCCACTAAAGGAAAAGTTCAACAAATTATAGAACACGATTTTCTTACTTCAATAATAACAATGACTAATGAGCAAAATCACTTTTTTAAAGAAAAGGTATAAAAAAACTCATGTTGAGTTTTCACACTAGTACAAGCTTGAAAAAATTTAATTATTGATTATTGAATTCCAATCCTATTTATTATTTATAATAAAATCTTCCGTTATTGGCGAAATATCAAGATAACAAAGCGTAGAATATACCTACTAGAAAGTTACCCCTAGTGCTATGATAGCCTCCACAAGAAATTAAAATACATAATTTTTAGATAGTTAATACGCAGCACATAACCGAATCAACACATAACACTCCTCTAATTTAGGTACGAGTATATTGTCCATCAGGCCAACCGACTCACATTTTATCCAACATAAGGAAAACCAAGCTATTGATGTGCTAACGAAGGAGATCCGAACCAATACTACCATATTCCCACGTTCGAGTGAACTTCATACGGCGCGAGGAATTTTTCATAAAGTCGATTAGCCGCGGCATTAGCATGCGTTTTATGGCGGCGACGTGCAGTGACTCGTACTCAATAACTTGCTTATGAAGTCTAGAATCTAGTTTAGAAGCTGAATACCGTAAAACCGTTTCAAAGTTTAACTACTTGCTAAAGAATTATAATATCTCTCGTCACTTTCAAACAAACTGAAACAACGCTTACCTACTATAGGTTATAAAATTCTGGAATCGGTAATTATGTAGGTAAGTATCTCGCAATTTGCTACTACTGTTTGTGTATTTCGATTGTTAGCAACGAGTCACATCGAAATAAGTAACTCTGTTACTACAATTAGTGACGATGTGACTTGATGGGACTTTTTTTCCGAACGAATAACAGTGTTACTCGTTTCGATGTGACTCGTTGAAAACAAGCGATGTATTTCATTATACCTAAGCGTGACCGTCGAAAAAACGTTATCATACATCAAAAGGTCTCTCTTAATAAATGTCACTCACATCACAGGCAACCAAAGGTTTTCAAAAGGATTACGCAGACCACTTCATCCATATTTTCAATTTTAGTTTCATATTTCCGGCGTCGGTCCGCGGCATTTTGCCTCAAAATCAAGTGATTTCGTTACGATCCGCCATGGAAGCCGAGCTTTGACCCCATTTTAAAATAATTGGCCGCTATAACTGGATCATCCTATCCGGGGGAGTAACGTTGGTTATTGCTCGTAGGTTCTAGTATATTTTCGCGATTAACATAAATAAACATAAATGATTAAAGACAGATAAGAGAGAAGAAGAAGAAGAATTCATATTGGAGAAAAAATAAAAACACAGCACAAACCGTAAACCGTAAATTAACCTACATACTTATATTTCAAAGCATTAAAATAATTATAAGCACTTTGAATTTTTTAATTTTTAGAACTTTCCGTATTTTTATTTAACACACTATTAGATAAAACAGCCACAGCAGTAAAAGAAAATGCAATAAAATTATCTCGTGTATAATATTTTTGCGAAGTAAAACGTAAAATTACGGCTCTACAAAGGGAGGCGAATGAAATAACTCCTGAAAGTAGTTGTTGTGCAGTTTCATTAATTACAGTACAAATAAATTGAATAAGAATGCTTTTAGCAAGAAAATCCTAGCGGAATTTTCAAAGAAGGGAAACACTTTATTAACTAGCTCTGACTGAGAAGTTAGGTAAAACTTATGCTGTTCTTGTAACATCTCAAACTAAATCTAAGATCAACAAAGGGAGTTGAGCGGTTAGCTAAATACGGTATCATTTTCTTTATTTAAAATGTTATTCAATACCTTCGCTGGAAACTAAATATAGACTTAACAAGTTTCAAACTTTGAATAAGTTTCTTGTTAAATACAAAAATAGATACCTAAATATAGCTTTTTGCCTCTTATAATATGCCAGAATAGGACACCTTTCTGTAAGTATCGTAGTACTTTTTTAAGCATAACAAGGCAGGTATTTGACCACAATCGCACCTGATGTTAAGTGGGATGCAGTCTAGAATGGTGCATATCTGTTCTTTAAGTGCCTATTCACTCTCTCCTTGAAAAGGCCCGGATTATAGTCTACGGGAAAGACAGCAGCAGGCAACGAATTCCAGTCCCTAGCTGTTCCAGTACCCAATAATAATTAGATTTTAAAGTATCTAAATCGAGATAAGGCTTTGCTTAAAAAAATATATTTCAGTTTACAGCAAAGTGGCGTCCTCGTGTTTCATTCACTTATTTTGTACCAATAAAGATGTTTTACTCTGAATTCAGGTCTTTAATGTTTCAGCTTAATATTTTCATTAACCTATTAGCCAGCTGTAAAAATTCTTGTATAAATAACGTCGCGTCGACAGTTTAAAACCCGTATTAAGTTTAAAACTGAAAATAAAGTTTCAGACTAAATAGGTACATTACAAGCTTTAGTTACTTTTCACGAAAAATATTAGAATATAAAAACTGAATAGAGTCATCTTGTAAAGAGAAAATATACGTTTATTTAAAAAAGAAATTTTCAGTAACATGCATCTCAAATTCTATCTCTGAATATGGCATAAAATATTTTTACGGATTCGTGGCGTGACCGATTTTTTTCTTCGGTCTTTGGCAACGCTAACACCGCACAGGAAAAATGTAAAAAATTTCGTTCAAATTTTAAGCTTGCAGCGAAGTGGCCTCTCTTTTTTATTTGCGTATTTCGTATTAATAATGGCTGTTTAATGGCTCTTAATGAATTTAATTTAGAATAGTATCGTTTCTACAATATCATAAGTTAAATACAAACATTGAACAGTCGTTCAAAAGTGTCCTCGTTTCCCCTAACGCTGAATGCATCAACAATCCTAAAGTTATATTACTTTGTAACTTGGCACATTGTTTCCAACCTCGTTCAGGCGAAATGAGAGAATGCACTGTAACTTTGTTAAGTACTCTCTTAACTACACTTAATAAACTAAAAGATTTTTATTTAAATGATTTAATTAACGTGTCTGCGACAGTTCATGTGAGTGCGAGAGGCTTGCTAAGCAGTGTATAATTAAATTTATCGCTAGCTCCTGTGTTTAAAATAACAACTCCAACCGTGGTTTTAGTATCTAAGAATTAAGAAAACATACATAAAAGAAAAGCATGTATAAAACTTTACTTCAATAGAAGTTAATGCATAATATGCAAACAATCTTGAACTCTATCGAACAAATTCCGAATTAGGGCTCCAATTTCAATAAAGTGTTTCAACTCTGTACTCGTATGTGTTCTGAATTAGCACTAATATTCATTAAAACGTAGATGTGCAGGCTTACAAACAATTCCCATGGCTGCCACGTTCTAATTGAGCCCGGAAACATAATGTGTGTCGCTTTGTTACTCTAAAGGGATAGGTATTAACGAGTTGGAGACGATTTAACATTTGTTTTGTGACAAATTACCTACTTACAAAAAATAAGTCTGAATAAGACACCCTGCTAACTACAGACTTTTAGTTATTTTAGTTGGCCGATGCCGATAGTTTAGCTACTAATTTTTATGAAGAATGAGCCAATGCCAAATCGGTGTAATATTACTACTTCCACACATGTTCATACTAATTAGACTCCCTGCAGACCACAGACATTTAGTCGGCTGATGTGAATCGGTGTAATGTGCGCACTTCCAGACATGCTCATACTGATTAACGACCCGACCAACCCGACCAACTTATTGGCCGACAAAAAGTCTATAGTCTGCGGAGGGGCTTAATATAACATGGAAATAAAAGTTTCCTAATCTGCTTGTGTCTTTATTAGTAAGTAAAAATAGCTATAGCAAAATAATGATAAACGAATCTACACATATAGGTTAAAAGTCACGCGATGCATCATTTTCGGAGCCATGAATTCTTTATCGCTCGAGAATTGCGGAAGTGTTTCACAAACGAGTGATATATTTGTTTTCCGAACTAACATGCAATACTGGAATAGATACAGTGGGTTTCTGTGTGGTATGTGTACAAAATAAACAATGTAAAAATAGCTTTGTGTATTTTTGTCATGTTGAATAGGGCATTGTAGGTTTCAATCATTCATATTATGCAAAAAAAAGAGTCTGATTGAGCCGTGCCATACTGATAAATAAACCCTTCGCCACTTTTTCAAAAACCTACCTACAGTTAACGCAGAGTACCGACCGAGTAGCGTTAAACCTTGCGCTAGTTCACCACACGTAGGCACTAAGTAATCTTTTCAACTCGAAATGGGTTCAGCTAAAGCTTTTAGTTCCGTCGCGTAGTAGGTACGCAAAGAATATAATATGAAAATAGCAACTTTAAAAATCCCCCAATGCTTTCCATATTGCCCAGTTGGTAGCGACCTGCGTCTAGCGCCTTCCTGCTTTATGATGTCGTCGGTCCACCTTGCAGGTGGACGTCCCACGCCTAATAATGAGGCATATGTTCAGCAGTAGACATCCTATGACTGAGTTGATGATGATGAACTTTAAAAATAACACCAATAAGCAGAGTAGTATTGTGGGCGAGTCTGCTTGATCTATGTACACTGGGTCGACGTCTAAAATAGCAGCCAAAAGGGAAATTATAACCATTTTTACGGAAGACAGGACAAATTGGATAAACAAGGTTGTTTATTTGTTACTACGATGAGAGAAAAAGGAAAAATTGTCTGAAAGACTGTCGAAGACGAAAGATTTTCTAATTTGAATTCGTTATTGGTGTTTGAACAATCTATTTCTGAACGAGCTATCGAATAACACTGGTGATTGGAAATGAAATATGGACAGAGTGTAGAAGATAAAATCATGGTCTTAAGTATAATCAAAGTAAGGAGAAAATTTAATTCTTTATCAATTAATTATTTTTGTTCGCTACATTCACAAGGAATGTTTATATTAACTTAGAATAAAATTGAAAGCCAGAAATAGAAACATTTGATTTCCATAATTGAGGAAAATTAAGCTAGAAATAGCCTGAGTAAATACTCTCCCAATCAACTAAAAGACCTGAAATATTCTATGTTTGGTTTAGATTTTGTAGAGGTTTGTTCCAATTAAATCACGAGACAAAGCGAATGTATGTTTTTGAATTAATTAATTGAACCATACACTGGTTGACTTGATTTGACATAATATAGCTTTTATATTTTTTGGAAATAGACACCACAAGAATCGTTAGGTAATACGAGTATTAGGTTATCGTAAAAATATTCAAAAGCAATAAAGTAATAGAAATAAGTAGATTCATAGATTCGTAGCTGATTTTTGATTGCCTCAGACAATTTTGCTACTATGTTTTTTTTTTTCTCTTTATTTTATTTAGGAGCTTAGATCGATACAGTCGAACATGTCAGCTCCATCATAACAAAAAACTTAGTATCTAAATCAACTTAAGACTAGAAATAGCAAAGTTTATCACTACTCTGGCTGCCTCTGATGACGGCTCTGCTAGGAAGTTAGACAATAAACCAACATCGTGTTTGTTAACATTGAGAATACTATACACAGTGTCTCTAAGGTGCCGATTCCGGTCACACTCCATCAACAAGTGAAACACATCATCTATTACACCGCATATTTCACAGTTCGGGGTGTCTGTAACTTTCATCAGATATTTAAATTTATTAAGTGGAATGTGGCCAGATCGAAGCCTATGAGCAGTTATTGTATGTAATCTATCAAAACAAGTATTGGCAAACCAGGGCACCCGAGGAGGTTCTGACTGTAGCGTTTTGTACCATATTCCTTTTTCACAAGACCTTTGATTAAAATGCTCTTTCCACATATTACGAATAACCTTCTTATATTTATTGAAAACTTCTGAACTACTTGGTTTTATATCTTTAATAGTACCTTCGCAAAGTGCCAATTTCGCTAAACGGTCAGCCTCCTCGTTTGATTTAATATAGCTTTTATATATTTCGGAAACTGCGAAATTCCAGGTGCGATTGCGGTCAAATACATGCCTTGTCCAGGATAAAAAAAAATAGACACCAAAAGAATCGTCATACGAGTACGAGTATAGGTTATCGTAAAATTATTCGAAAGCAATAAAGTAATAGAAATAAGTAGATTCATAGATTCGTAGCAGATTTTTGAGTGCCTCAGACAATTTTGCTACTAGAAAAATTTTTCTTCTACAGCCTTAGTTCAAGCGGCTTGACCGTCTAGGCTCCCTGTACAATATATTTCTGGCTAGACATAAATCCCGGCGCGATCGGATCCTCTCTAATGGGGTTAATTACTCAGTGTTCTTGCTAATGGGTCGGTAGATGGGTACACTTTTAGTATCGTTGTAAGATAATTTTGAATTCAAAATTTTAAATTTATTGCTCCCTAAGTTATTGACACTAATAAACGAAAGTATTTAACAAATTAGGTTTTAGGTACCCCAATATTGATTGTGTTGTGTTAATAGTAACACAATACCTACAACAACACCAGTTATTGATTGAGACAAAAGTGTGCCTGCAGTTTATAGCACATCTATACATTTTTATTCCAAAAGAGCATCTTTATTCTAGACTAAAACAAACAACATAAGATGCCACATGCTTTAGTTTGATTTGCTGTCGTCTGTTGATACAGATCTCAGATATGTAGCAAAGCTGTCACAATTTTGAAACCAATTTAAATGTTACATTGTCCCACGGGCACAGCTCGGATCAATGAAACTTCGATTGCGATTATATCTCTACCTATTTATGTCTCCGTGCACTATCACCGCGGTATCAGTAAATAGATCAGTATTATTGCACGTCACTGGCTTTGGCAAAAAAAATCTATTCCCAGGATAGGATCGGCATAAACAACCCGTGGTGACACCGGAGGGATTTTCGGATTACGTAATGCCGGCCCGAATGGCCCAACTGAAGGATTATTTGCGCTTATTCTTCGACCATGTTTTAGGGTTCGACTATTTGGGAATAGGTTGGATTTGTGCCTTTTGTAATTGGAACTTTGTGTACACAGTTAAGAAAACTTTTTTTTAAAGGTCTTTCAAGTTAAGAATTTTGTAGCAAGTGTCTTAATGTCTCCATCAGAAATAAAGCTCCCAGCATCGAAGGTTACACCCACCATTATTGAATTAAAATTGGGCCAATCCTAACTTACAATTAGTCATTTCAGTATCGACAATAAAATTGCAATTTTAATCATGCTCATCTAAATTCAAAACAGATCCGACTTAAAAAGCGTTTGAACCGCGTTTTCCAATTTATGCAAACGCAAACATACTTTGTAGCCTTCATANGGAATAGGTAGGATTTGTGCCGTTTGTAATTGGAACTTTTTGTACACACTTAAAAAATCAATTTTTAGGGCTTTCAAGGCAAGAATTTTGTAGCAAGTGACTCAACGGTCTCATTAGCAATAAAGCTCCCAACATCGAAGGTTACACCCACGATTGATGAAAATTAAAACTAGGGCAATCCTAACTAACAATTTATGTCATTCCAGTATCGACAATTATTGCAATTTTAACCATGCTCATCTAAATTCAAAACAGATCCGACTTAAAAAGCGTTTGGACCGCGTTTTCCAATTTATGCAAACGCAAACATACTTTGTAGCCTTCATATCCGAAACTTTGCATTCGACTGCAGCGGTACATAAAAGATTTATCGACGAAACTACAGCCCGATATGAAAGGTGAAATACAAATTCTTAGTATTGGAGCCAAGAATGCAAGATATTGGAGCCATCCATCCCGCCACCAATATTACAAAGCCGCAGAGCTGAACCTAGCTAGGAGCCGCGGTATTTATACGGTAGGATCACTCTACGATTATTATTGAACCTCGACTACTATTTTAAATGGCACTTATTTATAAATGAAATGGTTTTCACTCGCCAAACTCTAGTTTTGAAGCTTTTCGTGTCCTAAATAAATTATGAAACGAAAACCCTTTAAACAAATTGTGTAAATTCAATTTATGTCCGAACCAAAATAAATGTTTTTCTTTTATAAATAACTTTTCTTTTATACACTGTTTGACTTTTCCAAAGTGATTTTAACACCACGTAAATTGTGAAGTAGGTATTTACCTATTTTAGATAAGCTCATTCTAATGTGTTTTCATTACTTTTCCACTACGACCCTGTCGAAAAAGGAACCTACTGCATCTACCTTTTTTATAAGTTGAACCTTAACAGTTCTGTTCTGGATCTGAAACTAATGTTAACAAGGATCGGGATTCGGTATAAGGCATTTCTGTTGCAAATTGGAATACCTGCGTTGGGTGAACAAGACATTAGGAATGTTTACGACAAGTTACATCTGCAGTCTTTGAGCGATGTTCCGGGTTTGCAATCCAGTTTAATTTGCCGACAGATTGAACCGCATCTTTGTACACTACTGCACGAGCAGGAATTTAATTTGGAAATCACTAGCTCAACAGTTTTAGGCTACGCTTCTCTAGTCTTCCTGGTAAAATCCAGAAAGTTAGCTGGTATGTAAAGTTCTAAAGTGAAAGTTTATCAACAAGTCTTTATTAGCAAGTGGTAAAAGTAGGCCATAGTGTCTTAAATTAAAACAATATGAACAAAATGCCTGTCTGGGTATTTTTATAAAATACTAACGCTTTAATTAATATCAGTTCATTCGTTAAAATATATTTTCATTCTCCAATTAATTTTGTTTGAATCCAAAAAGAAATGTATTTCCAATTAATTAAGTTTCAATTTAAAATTCTACATTTTAAAGGCTATTATATACACAAAATGTTTGTTAACCTGTTGAACACAAATACTATCCTAAAAGAAAACTCCGCAAAATATAGCACCGAAGCTCATATTCCCCAAAGATTTACAGCAAAACTAGAATGTTTTTAACAAAAAGCCACTTTACAAGGAGTGCGACAATTTTATATCGCACTTAGAGCGCGGGATCACTTGTAAAATGTTTTATAGCGCTGTGAAGTGCGCGCTGTGTATTGCGTTGTACTCACCAGCAATAGTCGTACGCACAGGATGTTATTTTCACTACTATTATTATCTATTGAAGAGAAGTATAGGTCTATGTGCACACCACATAAACCGAAATAGCTGACTAAGTATTGGTTAAGCAAATAAATCGGTCTTATAGCTAGAGAAAGAGAAAATCATCTCTTCCAAGCAACAACCTAAACTATAAGAAACAACAGTCTACAGGTCTACCTAAAAATGTGAACATACAGACGGTATTTGTGAATAATTTTGTGTTTTGTTTTTAAAATCGATTGTAGATGTTACGAGCTTGACTGTACAGGAGGTGCGCGGTCGTAAACGCGCGTATTTCGGTAAGGCGCACCGTATCTCTCCATCTTGTTGAGTAAATTAAGACGTTTTTGGGTGTTCCAGTGACATTTACTTTGTAATAGTTGCGTAATTTATGCTTCAGGCATAAACTTAAATATGCGGTGGCTTTGCTTGGCTTTGGAATATATGACATTTTGGCCTTCAGCAGACATGCAGTTTTGAGTATTGGAGTATTGGTGAATAAGCCGCTTTTTGCATGCTCAGCCATCGGAGATTTAAACGTTTTTTCGAAAAATCTGTGTAGTGATAATAATACATCACAGTGCACACCATAAACGTGAACGAATGAACAGCTTTTTAGATACTCAAAATATCGAGTTTTTAAATGCAAAAAGCCGCACATAGGACTTTGTTACTGCGATCAAAAACAGCCAACAAATTGGGATACGGCATCGATACAATCGCAAAATCATTAATCGCCGACACCAATTTGAATAATATATCAGATGACTGAATAATGTCTATGAATATGCTTTGCGGCTTTGTTGCCGTGCTAAAATCATATAGCACCGAAGCACAACACGAGTGGTTTATTCTTTTAGTAGGTATTTTCTCTTTCCAAATAAAGCTCAATACGCCGTTTAATTTTTCCACACGCGGCACANTTGCTTGGCTTTGGAATATAATATGACATTTTGGCCTTCAGCAGACATGCAGTTTTGAGTATTGGAGTATTGGTGAATAAGCCGCTTTTTGCATGCTCAGCCATCGGAGATTTAAACGTTTTTTCGAAAAATCTGTGTAGTGATAATAAAACTGCACACCATACACGTGAACGAATGAAAAGCTTTATAGATACTCAAAATACCGAGTTTTTAAATGCAAAAAGCCGCAAATACGACTTTGTTACTGCGATCAACAATAGCCAACAAATCGCGATACAATCGCAAAATCATTAATCGCCGACACCGATTTGAATAATATATCAGATGAGTGAATAATTTCTATGAATATGCTTTGCGGCTTTGTTGCCGTGCTAAAATCGTTTAGCACCGAAGCACAACACGAGTGGTTTATTCTCTTTTAATATGTATTTTCTCTTTCCAAATAAAGCTCAATACGCCGTTTAATTTTTCCACACGCGGGCGACATTCAATTATAAACAGGCATTGTCTGAAAGAACAATGGCGTCTTACATAAAGGCGGCCGATAACGCACATTGTGTGCTCGGAGACGCGGGACGACGCGGAATAAATGCCTTTGAAGAAGCGTGATTCATACAAAATAGATGATAGAATTACGTAGGCACTAAAAATCAATAGTCTACGGACACCGGTGGCTTTGTAAATTACAACAGGTTGCTTGATCAATTACTATTGAGACTTCGTCACATCTAAGAAAGGTTTATAGAAATAATTTTACGTGATTTTTCAATTTTACGTATTTCTTACTTAGTTTCTACAGTTTTAGAAATAAATAATTAATGATAAATCTTAAATTCGAATGGAAATGATAAGGATACTAGCCGGGCTAAGATGCGCGACGCGCCGTGATAAAATCTTACCCATGATTTTAAACGACAAATGATATCGCGGAAAATCGACCGATAAAATGGCGCGATAAAAGCTTATCGCGGCGCGTATCTTAGGCCTACAGGAAGTTAGTATTTACCCATCGCTATTTTAAAGGTAATCGTAGAAAGTTGTAGAGCATAATTATCTTTTAAACATAGCTATTTAACTTGTGTTGTTCCACGACAATCAAACTAGTTATCGAGTTGTTTAGCCAAGTTAATCGAGTAGGGTTCGGTCGGGAGATAATTACTATGCAAGTTGCAAAGTTCGTTAGCATGAGCTAATTTACTCGAGTCGAACAACTGGTCTTATTTAGCTTACGTAGCTAATCTTCTCTTGTACCGTGCAGGTAATAATAACCGAGGTCACAAACCTACAAAAAGGGATTTTGTGACAAAAATTAAAAACTATACTGGACGGCAATAAAATAGGGTTGGTTAGAAAATCTTTTAAATCTTCAAAAGTACCTGACCTAGTTTTATGAAAGAAAAAATATTGGAAGAACTACGCATTTTAATTTATATGACATTTATTAAAAGTATAAGACTTGAATTAATTTAGCCTCTATTTCATAAAACTAAGGTTTGGGTACTTCCTATGATAAAACGACTTGAATGCTTGCAGGAAACGAACTGAAGTTTTGTTTATGATCAAACCAAATTGACACAAGATGGCGCTACTAATACTTCCTTAACATTGATTAAACATCATTATTGTTTATGATATTAATTCAACATTCTATGAGCTTAAGATATTATCTCAAATGTAAGGCTAATTCGAGTCCATTTCCTCAGTCGAATAAAAATTGTTTTTCTCCAAATCTGCCATTTAAACAATGAAGTGCATAATAAAACCCACAAAATTTATACCTCCAATTTAGCCAAACAAGTCAGTCTTTCATGTTTCCAGTTGCTTTGCCCGGGCAATCTACATAAATTACAGCCTGGTAAAAACGGGCGCTTGCTCTAGCCCAGTGAAAGTAAATTCAGAACACTCGATCAAAAACCTGGATGTGCCCTATGAGCTATGACCTACCCTTTGCTTGACTCTATTTTATGGGGTATTTTAAGTAGCGTTTCATATTCAACGATTTTGATACAAGAAACGTACCTATTTAACAAAGATTCAGATATTGTAAAATTAACATTAATTCATAACAATAACGTTATACATATGTGATAACAATATTAACCGTAAAAGATTTTTTTAATAAAGCTTAGTACAAAAATACAACGCAACGTCCACTAGGAAGGCTTGAATTTTCATATTAAATACAATTTGATATCCTGCATTCCCAAGAGGCAACAAGATGACGTTTTTTAATTTAACAGAAACAATCAAACTCAGGCACATTAGTCCAGTCAATGAATGCCTTAACGACGGTGTAGAGAGAAATCCGTGGAACACAATTTCTGACCTCGGGACTTTATTTAGCCTAGTTAGGAGGTAAACATAGCAAAAGTCCCCGCCCTTAGCCCTTGAGCCGGCGGGGAGAGGAGGGTTTAAAGGTACCACTTTTCGGTTTTTCGCTTAATCCTCGGAAACTATGCGTCCTAGTGACATGAATACTATGAACCAAAAAAAGCTTATTCAGTTTGCTACAGGCGAGACCGTCAAGTTTTTCTATATCTTGTATAGTTTTTGCGGCATCTGCTCTAGAAGGTCTGTAAAATTGGAAATTTCATTGTTGTCTTACATGTTCCTTTCAGGAGAAAATCGACTAAATCAACATTGGCAAACACTATAGACATGCGGGAGCATGTTAAGCCTAGTTTTNAGAAGCTGTGTCTTTCATAGTTATTTATTTATGTTGAATGGAAAGTGAGTTGTTTTGAAGCTTTTATAGTTAAGTAGGTTATTATTCTAAAATTTAAGTGGGAGTGTTAAGATGTAAATTTTATAATACTTAATATCTTTGCGTGGTATTCTTAAAAAGGTAAATAGTTCGTTTGAATACCGCCAGGGGTTTGTTTTTGGTTCGTTGTTCTCGCCCGCCATGACTGTTTGATTTGTAATACGTTTTATTTTACTTGAAATATACGTGAGAAATCTTACTCAAGAGTTTATTTTAACCACACCTTAACAATGATCAAACCAAATTGACACAAGATGGCGCTACTAGTACTTCCTTAACATAGATTAAACATCATTATTGTTTATGATATTAATTCAACATTCTATGAGCTTAAGATATTATCTCAAATGTAAGGCTAATTCGAGTCCATTTCCTCAGTCGAATTAAAATTGTTTTTCTCCAAATCTGCCATTTAAACAATGAAGTGCATAATAAAACCCACAAAATTTATACCTCCAATTTAGCCAAACAAGTCAGTCTTTCATGTTTCCAGTTGCTTTGCCCGGGCAATCTACATAAATTACAGCCTGGTAAAAACGGGCGCTTGCCCTAGCCCAGTGAAAGAAAATTCAGAACACTCGATCAAAAACCTGGATGTGCCCTATGAGCTATGACCTACCCTTTGCTTGACTCTATTTTATGGGGTATTGTAAGTAGCGTTTCATATTCAACGATTTTGATACAAGAAACGTACCTATTTAACAAAGATTCAGATATTGTAAAATTACCATTAATTCATAACAATAACGATATATGTGATAACAATATTAACCGTAAAAGATTTTTTTAATAAAGCTTAGTACAAAAATACAACGCAACGTCCACTAGGAAGGCTTGAATTTTCATATTAAATACAATTTGATATCCTGCATTCCCAAAAGGCAACAAGATGACGTTTTTTAATTTAACAGAAACAATCAAACTCAGGCACATGTGAGCCTTCTGAATTGTGGCTCTATTATGGAACTACTATCCATCATAAGCCAGCTCGTTAATAACATAAGCCTGCGCTGGAGTGCCGATTTGGCCCTATGTAATTTTATTGTCGCCCATTTAAGAGTTACATAACTTTACATAGACGTCTGTTGTATAAAGGTACAATAAGAGCTATGAAAGCGTTTTTTTTATGCATAACAAGGCTTGTATTTGACCACAATCGCACCTGATGTTAAGTGGGATGCAGTTTAGGATGGTACATATATCTGCCCTGCAAGTGCCTATTCACTCTCGCCTTGTTTGCTACTTGCTTAATGCATCTATTAGAAGTAAAACGAAATATGTAGGTCGATTTTAATTTAAAATGGGTACAGACCATCTAAATTCATGCTTCTAGTTAGGTACTTTATTTATAGCCATTGCAAAATTTATGTGAATGCTTCGAGTATCTGTTAGCTTTTATTGCTTCCAATACTTAGTTAAGAAACACTAGTGTAAAAGACATAGATGTGCAATTTTATTCCCTAAGTAAGCTTCTTTTATGTGACCTAACAATTAGTTCTGGTATTACGTAAGTATTTACTTGTAGGGATTTAAGCGAGATATTTGCTCAGCAGCAACACGAAATACTGAAATGTATGTACTCGTACGCAAAGGCACATAATGGTAGAATGCTATTGAAAAAGGGTAATACCGAGCTTATTATGATTGATGTGCCGTCTTGATAGAGTACCTACAAGCATCATCATACTCGTATGTACCTATAGTGTATAAAATAAGCAATTAGGAAATGCAATACAACAAACTAAAACCACAATTCAAGTTAATTTAACTTTGAACTTCCACACATAATCCAAAATATTTACATAAATGTAAATCACAAGAAAACTGGCAGGACTTTAGTGAATGCTGTAACATCGGCACTAAATTGCAGTTCTCGTACAATATACACATGAGCGAATGCATATGAACCCGTGCTTTATTCGGCCGCCGCGATGGAGTAATGGCAGAGTAAATACAAATGAGTAGGTCATCTTCATAGAAACGCACCGAGCGCGGTTTGTATGTGAGCGCGTCAATATACGTATGCGGCGCGCACGCACACACTGACAAAATTCGGCGCACCTCACCGCTAATCACCGCTAAATTTTGTCAGTGTGTGCGTGCGCGCCGCATACGTGTTGGCGCGCTCACATACAAACCGCGCCCGTGCGTTCCTATGAAGATGACCTACTCATTTGTATTTACTCTGGTAATGGCTGCGGGTATCAGCCCGTGGCACATCGGGCACGAACGCCGGAAGTCATTCGCCTGCCTATTATTTCCCTTATGTAAAGCCTGGGGTACACTTGCTCGTGTGTGTAATTTTTGAGGGCAACTATAACTCGCTGGCTATTTGACTACTATTCGAAAAAAATATCCTCTATTTGTATCGAATCGGCCCATCGGCCGTCAGTTATGCGTACTATATGCCCTGCCCATTGCCACTTCAGCTTGCTAATCCGTCGGGCTATGTCAGCGACTTTAGTTCGTTTACGGATTTCCTCATTTCTGATTCGATCTCGCAAAGAAACACCAAGCATAGCCCTCTCCATAGCACGCTGTGCAACTTTGAGCTTCTGTATAAGGCCTATAGTGAGAGGCCACTATAGGCCAGGGGAAGCGCTGGATGCAGGACGCTATCAATCGATCAACGTGGAAAGCATTAGGGGAGGCCTATGTTCAGCAGTGGACGTCCTATGGCTGAAATGATGATGATGATGATGGTGTAACGAGAAAAGAGCTGAAGACAGTCCCGCTTCATCAAAAACTCAACTTAAAAAGAGTTTTCTTTATCTCCGCTATTAATATTATTTCGAAAACCGAACGAATTTCCACGCCGAAAAAAAAACACAAACAGTTTCCTGTCTACTAATTTATGTACGATCCCTTTCCATTAACAAATAAAGGAACTCGATGGATTGTTACATAGATAGTGAGCATCGGAACGGGCCCATTACACGGATTGGGTCGCCGATGTCTGAACTGGCCTTAAAGCTCTGGAAAGCTTTAAGCTCCCGGTTCATATGGGGCGTGATCGCGTGCCTCCCTTGCATTTGGATATTTGGATGTTAATCACAACATTTTGGAGATCTCGACGTATTTCCTCGATAACGCCGGATTGCGGGCGCTTGTTTGATTAAATTTATTTATCACCGGATTAGCATTTACTAATTACAAATGTTATTTAAAGTAATAAGATTTGGTTGCGTGATTCTGTGCAGTCTGGCGCTCTAATTGTTTTCGTGAAGACAGCGATGTTGATTTTAATCAGTGGGTTAATGTTTGTAGAACTTGTTTGTCATGATAACGAAGGGCAAATACGATAGTCATACCAAGCATTAGTAATGGTGAAATAGGGAACTAAATGAATCGAAAGATTATCTATAGACCAGCTCGGGCCATGGATAATCTTAGAAACAAACTTAAAAACAATATATTTTATTTTTAATTGTCTCAATAGATAGTTAAAAAAATCAGTCCTAAAATTATGAATTTCATTGTGAGCAATATTCAACCGCGGAAAATTAACCTAGTCTAAAACGTATAACCATATCCATCCATAGGTACAGTAGATATTCCATGTCCAAAAAATATTATATTCCTATCATAAAGTTTAGGAAGCATTATGATAAAAGTGTGTGCTTTGTTCAAAGCTTTGTCGCTGCACGCGCTAAGGGTGTCCTCGCTCAATTGCATTAGTTTTCACTTTCCCCGTACACGCATTAGCGAGCGTTACAACGGCGAGGAAGAAAGCCCATAACGAGCGCTTCCCGCTGCGTACGAAGTGCTTCGTAAGACTCGCGTGCTTAGTAACGTTCACTTAGACACATTGAGTTTTCACTTTACCTGCCTCTCTAGATAAATTCATGTAAGGTATTCTTAGAGAATAAATGGCCAGTAAATAGAAAGATTTAGTATCTAAGTGGTACATGTAAAACTTGCTAACAGCGCTATTCGCGTAACAAAAATGAAAATCCTTTCTACGGCTACCTACTTATTGGAATTTTCGCACTTGTTCCTACTTAATATTATTTTCAGCGATATCATAACATGAAAGCCCCATATCCTCGAAATTGAACGTTACAAAAATAGCCTAGAATATCCCACTAAATAACGATGTACAAAATCCCTTGTAAGGTCGGTCCACTCTTTTATTGCGAGGTCATGTAATAATCAGTGACCGGCAGTCTCGGCTAATGCCGTAATTTCGGGAAGCTTAGTTTTATAGCCAGTAAAGTTTTTACTGCGATGGTAGGTGCGCGGGCCCCGCACTCGCAGATGTTATTGCGCGAAATTTTATGGCCGTTATGAATATAAGATTCCGCGATCGGTCAGTGGGTTACAACTACACTACTATTAAAATGAAATAAGACTAAAATCGAAACGCTTCTACTATGTTTATTAAACTATTTTATACCTACTTCACTCACTATGTGACTAAGAACGTTGCAGTGAACTTATAGAACTATTACCTACAATGTTATTCCAAATACGATCAGACTACCAGAGAGCTTTGAGACCTGATCGTTCAGAACTACAGTGTCACTTACCTAAACTTTAGCAAGCGGTCTGTAGTAGGGCAACAGATCCTTTCGAAGTCACGTTTAGAATTGTTTTGGATTTATTCAAGGGCATTAAATTCGAACATGATCTTAGAAATAGCTCCTTTATTAGTGCAAAATACTTCTTTTACGAAACCTAAAGGGCCTTGCCACACTAGCGGATTGCAAGGGGAGCTGTGGCGCAGCGGGCACGCCGCGAATCGACAAAATGCTTGGAAAAAGCCGCCTCCGCGTTGAAACCGCTTGTAATCCGCCATTGTGGCAAAGCTCTAAGGTTTGATCAATATTAGGTATCGTAAAATATACCTATCCTAACAAAAAATTTTAAAACACCACGACTTTTCAGACTTATATTTTCAGTCATGACTTTTAACCTAATTACAACGTAGTCAGACAAACTTTTTGAGGGAGGGCAGTTTTCAGTCACGAGCTAGGTTTTATTTAAAAAAGTTAATTCAGCAGCAAGTAACGTAGCATGCATGGATCGAAGCCGTAACACGTGGCACGCGGGCTGATAGCGGTATAACAGCCGAGACAGGCCGCAATCAGTTCGATTGTTCCACGGTGAAGCTACTATTGTTACTGTTTTTGTACCCTAATATCAAGGTTTATTGTGCGCTTTTGCCGGGTATTTATCAACATGATATTAATAGATTTGACGCGATACAACCTACATTGTCCATTAATGTCTGTGGTTACCTACACTTTTTTTTCATATCCCTATTTTTTTAAATAAACAACTCTACTGAAGCATTTATTGGGAGTCTCAACCTCAGTGCTATTTATCCATGCAAATGCGTGGAGCATCACACAAGATAATACGAGTAAATTATCTCATTTTCAATAAAGGAATGTCTGGAAGAGATCACATTCAGTCTCGGACCTATGGTAGTGGTGGCTATAGAAGCAAATTTCAGGTTAACACTGGCGTGCAGTCTAGCCAGCGATTAGCGGGCCCGATCGCCGGCGGCCATTTGCAATTCTAGCGCAGTAGGCCTCTCATCTGCCGATATTATACGGGCTCCAATGGGCGATTAATTGCCCCGCTTGATGGGGGCCATTAGTGATGAACTAATATCGGATGTGCTTTCAAAATACATCCGATCTCAATTAGCTAAGTACGAACCTACCTACTTTTGCATAGTGATTGCAGGATTTAGATGTTACCAACTAGAAAGCATAGCACAGCATCCAAAACACTTAAAAATCTTAGTACACACACAGTACAATTAATTTTAAGTTAGTCTCTCATGCATTTATTTTCTTTCAGTTTTTTCATTAGACATTACCGATTCCTAGACAGACTCCTAAATAAAGAACAATCAAAACACCGTAAAAAAAGTATCTTCAAGTTCAAATAAAATAATATAAATATCAGCTGTGAATATCATAAAGCACACACCATAGGAATCCAACTGACAAATTGCAAGTCACATAAAATGAAAGTGTACTCCAAAAACGATTTCGACCTCGTAGTCGCATAAAGCATGGCATCATAATTCTTGGGAAGTGAAAAGTACTCGAGTTGTAAACCAGGAGAAGTTTGGCCAAACATTCAACACGAACACGAGGATTTATGGTCTCATATTGGCGAAGTTTTCTGATACCGATATCCGAGCTTAAGAAGGCACCGACTTGAATTTTTTATTTTATCGCACAGCGCGACGCGGCCGCTGTACGCGGGGTCGTTCCCACCTAGGGAATCTTTTAATGGGGTATTAGGGCAGTAATGGCAACGTCTTATGCACGAAGTCTTAATCAAATGATAGAAATAAGGCCAGTTTGGATCCCCGACACGTCCAGTTACACCGCTAAAATACTGCTTACATAGAAGAAGAATGGAAGGTAGAGTTATTAGCTTTTGATTTTGTACGTTTTCCTACTTGCAACTTGGGAATTTGAATGCCTCAAAAGTAAGTATCCAGGCTGAATGAGTGGTTTAAAAAAATATTATTTTACAAACTCTGTAACCGCAAAGCGTTTTTTAAAATACAATAATTAATCGACAGCATTCAGAGACAGAATAGGTGAAAATTTGTCTGTCATATTTTTAATGGAATTTCCATAATATTAAAAATAGCTCCAAACTTTATTATAAGTTTCGAAGTAAAACAATTTAATCAGTGATTCGCGAGCGATCGCACGGCAGAGTGCGGACGCGCACGGATCCGCGGATATTGAGCGGAAATTGCGCCTGACGTCACGCGTGCGATTGTGGCGCGCTCTACAACTGAATTGAGGCAAATAAGATGAGCTGAGCTATTTTCAAACCATATGGGTGGTACGGACAGCATCAATTTTACAGGAAATTACGTACGAGTGAACCAACCTATGCGGAATGCAAATGGGATGCGTTATTTTATGTGCATTGAAAACGCTGTGATGTACAGACGCCAATACATCAGACTATAACATTTTTGTAGCAAAAGCGTAGGCAGCCTACTGCAGCGGGATAAGATGCCACAGTGTTTAGTTTGATGTGGCGTCCTATAAAATATAAGGAAATAAAAGAATATTTATATTATTAATTTATGGAAAGTCATGAACTGATGTCGCTGAAAATAATTATAAAGTTCTACTGCGCTAAGAGCACTCTCGCGGAAGACCAGTTTCTTGACATGCCCTTACGAGCATGTGCAGCAGGATAAATGCTGAGCTGGAGCCTATTGACACAGTGGCCCACTATTTTCTTTATTCGTTTTGTGTTATTATCTAAATATATAAAAGGAGAAACTGACTGACTGACTGACAGATCAACGCACAGCCTAAACGGCTAAACGTAGGCACTTGAAATTTGGCAGGGACGTAGCTTAGGTACCGTAGAGGTGCACTAAGAAAGGAATTCCCGAATTCCCACGGGAACGGGAATTAGCGGGAAAAAACATTTGTATGAAAATATCTAAACCGCGTGAGATATGTAGATGAATGGGGTGAAACGGAATCTACGCGTACGAAGTCGCGGGCGGCCGCTAATTGTTTATAATTTGTGCTTCTGTGTTCAATAAAGTCTTCTTTCTTTCTAAGCTAAGCTTATTGGTAAGCTTCTTGATACGAAAATGACGATTATCCTTCCAGCTTCAGTTTGAAAAATTGCAGTCCATTCAATCGTTGTTCTATTCAATTAGTATTACCATGTCCTACTGTCTAGTTCCATTGGCATACTCGCACGCGATCGCAGCGGACGGGAGCGGACGCGCGCGGCCGGCGCGGATATTACGCGGAAATGGCGACAGCGCAGCGGTGTCGTTTCACTCGCTGCCATCTTGAATTTGCAAATTAAATGTTTGATGAGCACTCGATTTGTCGCACTGTGCTTAGTTCGTGTTTCCACGAGTTGACACACATTGGTTGACTGCGCTGGGTTTTTAGTATTGCGGTGCAAGTTTGTTTTTCTTTCAGATATGTATAAAGACAAAATATTTTACTAACTTTATTAATATTCGATATTCTATGCCAGCATAATTCATTACTTAAAATAACTTTGAAACGGCCAGACTCTACTAACTAAGAGTAAAGAGTAAAAGTGCTTTCTAAAAGCCTACTTGCTAAATATTTTTATTGGGTTTTTTTTATAAATGTCAGCATTTTGGTTTAATTTTCTATATTTTTGAAATTTTGATCTACAGGACAGGGATGACGCTCACTTCGAAAGGTAGAGATAGTACGTACTACTACCTACCACAATAATAACTCTACAAAGTAAAAACTAGAAAAAAAGGCCTTAAAAGGCAATAAAGCATCCTTAATCGTAAGAGAAAATCATATTAACAAACTTTTTGCGTTTACCTTGACTTTAGAATTAAGTTCGCTCTCTTAAAGAACCACCATAAAAACTGATGAAAACGCTTTTTAAATCGCTTGGCCGCTCTTATTCAACCGATTCAAATTCAAGGGATATAAAACTTGAATAAATGAATAAAACTTGGCTCAACTTCACAGTATTTACCTATAAAACGTGCTCAAAGTAAAATGAGGCCACAAAAAGTATCAAGCAGTGACGGCCGCCGTAAATCGTGGGCACTAAGTCGGGGCGCGGGAGTGTCCGGGCAATTTAAATGTAAATTGACCACCCTCTGCTTAAGATACTGATATTTCACCTGAAGTGAGTTTTCGGCAGCCGGTGCACCGGATCCTGGCCTCATTATCTGATGGTATATTATAAAGCAGGGCCACGAGATTGAACCTTCAGGCGCTCTTAAAAAGTTTTAGCCGCTCGGTAAAGCCGAATTTATACACTTTTAGTTGGTTTTGGAATATATGTATAAAAGTATTAACAACTTTCGGAACGTAATAAGAAATTACAACCCTAAATACCGTTAAGGGACTACACGTGTTAGAACTTTAGAAGGTAACATTTTTCAAGTGTGTATTTTTACTTTGATATTTTCAATTTCCGAATTCATTGACTCAAATCTCTATTATTTCAGTCCTTCATCACAAAGAACATAAACATACTTTCACTCGTCTTTTTCATCATAACTGTAACGACAAAAAAGTTTGAAAAGTCGGCGCGTGTCTCCGAATTGCATTAAAATTCATTCCCGTTGCGGTAGGCGCAGTGCGGTTTGTATGAGCTGTTTTATTACTCTTTTATTTAGTTTTTGTCGGACTTCGCTTGGGGCGACCACACTGGCCAGTTTATTGGAGGCCCGTAGGATGGCGAAGAATCCAAGTAACCTCAGGTAACGTAGCTGTGTATATGACTGTAGCAGAACTGAAATATAGCTACATGCAAATTGTTGCCTTAAGACGAGGCACGAGAACTACCTTGAGTTGCCTAATTTTAAATCAATTGTAAAAATAATTTTTACATCATATCAAAATATTTTTTTATATACACTTTGCGTTAATATTATTATTTTTTTGTATACAAACAAACCCTTTGAATAGTAAATAGATGTGTAACCGCAAAAATTTAAGTGCAGTTCACTCTTGTGGCTTTTCTGCGGCAACACAGCGCGTCACGAAGTGGCCACAAAAAGTTTAATTTAACTACATCGTCCTGCTTTAATGGGTTAGTTTTAGAGAAGCAAAATAACTTTATTAAGTATCTTTCTTCGTGATTTGCGAAAATATATTTAGTCTTCGTTGTTGAAGTAATTTAATTAAAGAGTTGCATGATTTTAAGAAATAGGAGAAATGGTTATCTATCACATCCAGCCACAGCAATACAATGAACGAGTAATTTTTACACGGGTTACATAAAGGTGGTAAAACAAAATGTTAGCCAGACCCGACTCACTCTTGCCCCATTTGTTCCCTCGCATCGTCTACAAAAGGCGTGAATTCAACATGACCGGCGCCAATGCATTCATAGGTGTGCCAAACACTTTTTAAATTCCCGCCGAAACTAGAGCAACCGCTTTAAATGTATGAAGTGATAGTAGAATAACACATTATTCATACGAGCGTGGCAGCTTGGTGACAGACTTTATGACCTGGCGTAGGTGCGTGAAATAGCTTATGTATAAATTTACTTTTAAACGTAGGTAAATGACACAGCCTCTTCAGGAAAAGAAAGAAGGCTCTATAGTCCATCAGTTGAAATGTAGACTTCGTATCAGAGGTCCTCCGTTCGAATCTTATTAAAATTGAAACACACATAATGTAAAACCAGCGAGGTTAGGAAATCGCAATGAAAAACTTTATCCTAGGTGCTGGAAATTATTTCATATAAATTCATGAATTCTGATAAAAATACATTTTTAATTAAATCAATTCCTAGAAGCTAAGCTGAATGAAATTTTTATTCATTACTTCAAGGAATTGTTTACCTAACTGCTCAGAAACTTTCCGAAATCATTAGGGAGGATAATAACTAACAAGATTTCCTTGAAACAGCTTATACGAGTACTATACAAATTATTACTTTATTTTGTTACTAAGTAGTTGAGCTTAAAAATATAGAACATTTTTTATTTAATGCTTATTAAGTATACGTAGTGTGAAACAAATTAATGAAATATTCCAAAATAAATAAAGTGAAAATATCCTACAAGTTGCTAGTAACAGATGACTCGGAAAAGAATAACTGAGTCGAAGAAGGAAATGAGGTGGTTCAGTTATGGAACTGTAAGTTTAAAAATACGTCCTAATGGATAAAGAGTTACATCGAGTTGGGTGCTACACCTAAATCTATTCATACCATCCTAGACTACATCTCACTTAACACCAGGTGCGATTGCGGTCAAATATCTGTTATGCATAAAAAAATACTTTTCACGCCTGCGGAAAAGTTTTGGTGATTTTTTGCATTTTTCGCTTATTTTGTTTTATAACCACTAGAGCTATTCCACGAAAAATTCCAAAAGCATTCCATCAGCACTCTAATGGCTTACGGATAACAGATTGACAGATCGGACGTGCCTAAAATACATCGGCCCACCAATCTACTGAAGGGGTGCGAATAAATAATCTGTTTAGGACGAAAATATAGCTTCATAGGTAAGTATTTAAGCTTTCGAACTTTTACAGAAATAAATGAATTAAAACGTGTAAACAATTTCATTAAATTTTAAGCACAATGATAGATAATATAACCAATGACGAGACATAATGAATTATGTATTGCTTCACATATTATTTTGTGCAAATTCAAAAATAAATGATGTGATAAAAGCCCTAGGAGGAGGATTGGCGACAGATTGTGAAGCTTGACACCAAACCAGGTGTGACGACCACGGCCACTCTGCCAAGAGTGTAGAAGAAGAAGAATAGAAACCCTTCAAAAATCTCTGCAAAATGGCCACATCTAATTATGCAATGTTAGTCGATGTTTGAGGCCAAATATCCGCCCAAAGCTCACCTATTGTTTTTCAATCGACATACATCAGCGGTAACGCGAACACCTATATAACATTTTTCACGCCGGCGACACCCTATAAATATCCGCTATGACACTATTATCCCGGGGAATTTATGGCGCCCGCCGCCTCATATATTATGGAAGCATCTGCCCGCGCGGACTGATGGCTGGAGACTTTGTAACTTTGCTCGGGTGATGAGAGCACCTTTGGAGCACATATCGATATGACGTGGTTTATAATTACAGCATAGAGAATAGTCAAATTGCTATCTGACGAAATTGTGTGGCAGCATAATCAAACTTAACACTGTGGCGTCTTGTTGTGTTACGTCGTTACTTTGCGTTGCGACCAAAACGTAGAGTATGAACGTGCCTATTATGGAACATCAATTTAACTACAACCAGGCCTCCGTCACTCGCCTATGCCGGCCGAGATAATTACCTACAACGCGCGACAACTTCAAGTTGCAAATCAGTCCGGGCCGCCCCACGCGCCTGTTTGCACACGCGTATCTATACACGCTCGGTCGATCATAGTCTCAATCAAGGTTTATTGTTCCAACAGCATTGTTATTCTTCTTTAATGAAAAATTGTAATATTTAGGAATCATAATTAACTGTAGTGATTTAAATAATAAAAAAAAACTATACTTTTTAAATAATAAATTATTTTGAAATACTTATGACAAAAAACTATAGCAAAAAAATTATTTTAGCTAATAAAAACATTAACTTTACTTCACCGTGTCTATTTTCCGACACTACACCTTTTAACAAACAGTTTTTTGTTTAATATCGAATTATCGCAACACTGAAGTTTATTAAAAGGTACTTTAGAGATGGTACGATTATACAAACTCCACTAGATTAAAGTTTTCTAATCGTAAATACAATAAATGCTTCTTAAAATTAAGTTTTTATTTATTTTACTTTGCTCATACAACCCTGACGCTTGAGCGGTGACGTAGATATTGATCTAAACACAAAAAAAAATGCGCTCTTGTGAGCGTAGTAGTAAGGTGCGATTTCGAATGCACCATGTGCGTTGGGTATTTTGCATTATTATTATTACCGTTAAAATGTCGGCATCTGATCCTACACAAAGGAGTGCAATTTCTGTTGCTACTATTATGTATTCTGTGCTACAACCAAGATTCGTGCAAGTAAGTACTGACTGAAATGTCAGGACCATAAGATATGTAGGATAATTATTTTTATGTAACTGTGTCTTATCTTTCTTTCGTTTTTGTCAATGTTTGCAGAAACTAAAAATACGAAAATTCACGGCAATAAAATATAATAAGGCGATTTAAAAATAAACCATTTTTAATAAAGTTTTACTTTACGTAGTCCTCAATTCTGAGAAGGTCGAATGAATGTTTTAAGTGAAAAGTTATACTCAAGCGCCTTTTCTAATGAAAAAGTATTTTTAAAAGACAAAGAAAAGAATTTACCTGCTTCACTTCCGTTTTTAGTTCCCGCTATAATTTCTTTAAATGAATGTAAAAAATATTTTTTCATAACATGGGAGAATATTGTTGCGAGAATTAAGTATGGTGTAAAAAGATAATGTGAAACAACACGAATAACAATAATCTTTACTGAAAGATATTTACTTATTTACAAAAAAAAAGGAATTTAATTAAGTTTATAACCGTTGTCTAGTACTCATAGTAAGTACAAGCTTTGCTTAGTTTGGGACTAGAAGCGTAGTTTAAAATGTCCAAGGATATTTTATTTATTTGTTTATTTCACATAGTAATCGATTAATCTTTTAAGTAACAGGGAATCGAGATAATAGAAATCCATCACTGCCGCGGTCTCGTGCGACAATTTAGGGTTCCATGAGTCAACGAAAAACTATTGAACGTCCTAAAACGTGTAATTAGGACACAATAATAGAGCCACACATCTTTGAGTTGTAACTACAAATTAATGCAGATGTAAGCCCAGCGAGCTGAGTAGGTACTGTAATATCCTGTGCGGTGTTCACCGTAAGTACATGGACAGGCTTCCTAGCAAACTGCTTTATAACGCCAACAGCCCACTTTCGGGAGATTACACCTCCGAAATGTGGCACAGCTAGCAACAAAAATACTGTGTTGTTTGAAGAGGCAACTCTTATACTAAACGAGAATACAATCTCTTTTTATAATCCAACAATGACTAATGACATTGTGTGGATGAAAAATGATGAAGCCTATTACGTTAACCATTGATTTTTGTATGGAATTTGACAAATTTTTGACGTCTATTAAAGTTAGGTAAGATCAGTGCACCGCCAGCCTTAGCGTAATAAATTTTTTTTTATTGATATTTACCAAAAAAAGTGCAGTCTGGAACCTAAACCACTAGTTACTTTAAAAACAGATTTTCCAAAAGAGGACTAATTTCCTCGGTCCAGTTAGTCGTTGCTTCACGCTTTGAAAACTATTTAGAGCATACTAAACACTTTTCAAAGCTGAAATTTTCGACAGTTTTTCATGGCTAACATCCGGAAACATGCAGCGTAAAGCTCCGTAACTTACATTAAACGTTGGCTAATTCAAACTATCCTTTTGGCGCTGCTTAAATATTTACTACACCGCTGGTGGGACGTAACAATTTTAATAACAGCTGCTTGTCTTTGTGGATTGCACGGTTCAAGAAATGTAACGAATTTTAGCTGCAAGTTTCATGTGAAAATTTTATTAATTCTAGCACATTTTGGATTAACTTGGCTTATTCAAAACGATTTAGATTTTCATACCTAGACGCGTTATAATCCTTTAGAAAAATAAAGAAAATACAAGGCATATAACAAAATTTTAACATACGGGCATTTGGCTGGCGATTGATATTAAAATTGGTAAGTATTTTTAGTAAAATCACATGACAAGAATCAACCAAAATTAGGAAGAAAACTATCGGTACCTAACCTTTGGTGATGCAACAGTTGGATGAAAGAAACAAAAACAGTAATACAGCTCGAGTATCACTGACTTTTGTTTGGCAACTTTGTATTTCGTCTTCAATTCGTGAGCCACGTCACAACAGCATGAACGCGCACAATAAGTCTGCAAGATGTCGCCTCCTAGTGTAATTACACCACCGGGCTAAACAAGCAACCCTTTACAAAAAGGGATTATTAAGTACCTCTGTTTTCTTGGTTGAAAAAGTTTTCATCGCTAAAATGTGTGGCTTATTTGCTAATTGACGGGAGCATTGGAATCCTTAAAATATACAATACCTAACCAACTTCAAAAACTTCGACTAATCGTAGCGACTACTAATTGGAAGAATAACATACTACGAGCACGAATAAGTAATGAATAGGATAATTGTTTCTAAGCTGATGATGACATAACTCTACATCATGGTTACAGGAGTCAGGTTTTAGACCTATGTCCAGGTGATTGAAGCCTGCTTTTAGATATTGTTTAATCATGAAACACCAATGAAGTAGCTGTCAACACTAGCTCGGGGTTAAAGCCTCTTGATAAGGGTTGGCGGGGTTATTTGATTCCAGGCCTCAAAGTAGTGTTACGTAATGCCTCCGGGCGTGCTAAGGCATGGACATGTTGAAACTAAGTATTACAAGTAATTTATACTTGTAACCTACTCTGTGAGGCCTATTTATAGAATGACGTAAGTTTACTCAAAAAAGATTTCCCCTTGAAATAAACCTAAAATAGAAACTAAAATAGTAAGACACGGGTCTCAACGCGACATTTATGAATGAGTTACATAATGTACTCACGGTTTGACGTTTCGGCTGCTACCGCCGCAGAAATGTGATGTAACTAGAACTACATAATATTTTTAAGGATGATTTTCCACTTGAGATAATTAACTGCCTCAAAAAGACGAACTCATTACCTTTCGCTTGCCGGGTGGCTGCTTTAACTACATAGACATTAATATATACTACAAATTCATCAATATATCACCAACACTCCTTTTGTATTCAAAGAAAGAAATGTTCAGCTTAGATGAGATTATTTCTATCAATTACTTTTTAATTGTTTTCTGTATTGTTCAACAAAGGTTAAACGCCTGTCAACCTAATTTGCCATGAAAATAATAACCTTAAATAATTGTTGGGGCGTTATAAGATTATCAAACTTTAAAACTAAAGTTAATCAAAAGTTTTCAACTTCTGTAACAGCAGTTTAATATTAATTATAATTTCAGCAGCAGATACTTACATTATTAAATAACTATCACGTAGTTTTTGACTTTAGTTGACTTTTATCATCGTTTCAGTAACTTTCTGAAATGTTTTAAGACGTGAAAGATCTCAACTGAAATCAACAATAAATTTTAAATCTTTGTTTGCCAATGTAAGCTGTTTGTAAAATTATTTAAATATTTATGGCTCTAAGTATGCAGTTTAAGTTTTAGCTAAAGGGAATTTAGTGCGTTTTTTCCAGTAAATTGTTAAGAATTAAGTAAATAGGTTTATTCATTCCTACTCTTAGTTAACAAACAAGTGAGATAGCAAATGGCATTCAGATTCATTCAGTTCCCGTTCAAACGTTTACTATAGGTATAGAGAACACTGCAGAACAGAATAGCAGCATCAAACTTGCAGCATCGCACTCAAAATGCAAATAGAATTGAGACGAAGCCCTAATACCATCGAAAGTCTCCGTCACAGTAAAAAATAACAGTACATCTCTAACTTGTACCTAGGTATACGTAAGTAAACCAAGCGGAGTCAAATCTTCTTTATTATTCATTTCTAAATTAATATTTCGTGTAGGTGGTAGGTAAATTAATATTTTATTTATGTAGCTAAAACGTTAAAGTAATCGCGTGGTATCAGAAAAAGGTTTTTTCTGATCTTGTGCTTTACGAAATTTACTCGCTAATGACAATATGTATTACTATTATGTTTTACAATGTCGCAGGTAAACACAATGCTACGTAAAACTGTATTCTCGTCTGAGGACTTTTGAGCCTCTCACAACTACGAGTGGCTCGGCGAACTTGTGCCGTGCATGTAACGTTACGTACGAGTGATTTCGAGTGTTTCAATATTTCACACATAATTTTAAATCAATACGGTAGAAGCTTAAATAAACTGATGGTAAGAGTTTGAAATCGAATGGCAGAAGTCCAGCAAAAGAGTGAAAATAAAATACAAGATGATGTAATTTATCAAATGTTAGTTCGTAAATTATTACGGTTGAAATGTATATAAATGACCTAAGGCATATTACAATCTGTGATAATGCAAGTGTGTGCAAGGTTGAAGACCAAGATGCTATAAGGCTTGATCTACCAGACTTTGTACTGAAAAGAATGGCGGAAAATTCGTTGTTCCCAAATATGCAATACAATTTTATAGCGAAACTATTTCAGAGCATCTCTAAAGTATTCCCGGAAAGATTACGAGTGAGGCGCGGTCTAAAATATTGTGATTTTATTCACGGAGTTGCGTCTTATCGTCTCTGCAAGACGCTGCCGAGCTGAGGCCGGCGTTAGACTTCGTTGGGACGATTTAAACGCATAGAACTTTGTGGAATATGGTATTTCAATAGTTGTAGGACACGCAAAATATCGAGTGTTTCAATGGTATGTGCACGATTTCGATGGTAGATGAGCATGGACAACACGTGCAACTACAGTAGGGATAATAAGCAGAAGATTAGTGATGATAAACTAGTTACTTCATGGAAAAAGAATATCAGCAACAACAAAATCTGATGACGACACACAGCATGCTCTATCAACCCAGTGTGAACAGGTCTGTACTAGGTAGCTACAATAAAACCGTGGACTGTATGTACTATATCATTCTATTTCGCTTTCAAACTAGTTCTACTACATTGTTCTACTTTGATAGACCTAGACAGACAGATAATTTTGGGCTCCTCTTGACCCAAGGAAATGGAAAAAATCAAATTGAACCGCGTGTTAATCTACCCTCAGTGCCATCTAGTATCACTTTGTAACAAGTAAAACCCAACATAAACAACAGTACTATCTTTTGATACTAGATGTCACTTTATACACATATGTGACTTCAACATGCCGCCCACCAAGGACAGAATGTCCTTAACTATGACCCATACATGTCTAGTATAAAACCTCTCGTATAAAAACCCTCACCTCGCGTATAAAAACCCATGTTTAAGAACCCCTCGTATAATAAACCCTTTACATATTAAAACCACTCGTTTAACTAAACCTTAAAACTAGTAAATTAAATAATATAACATTCCTTAACAGTTAATTACTTATTAACCAGTGAAAACCAATTTTAAAACTACACATTTTACATTTACAAAATACAAGTCATCCCATCAGTTCAGGGATTGTCCTAGAAAATCTTGCCAAACAACCACGTTAAATCTCTTCGGCGAAAACAGGATAATTCAGATCGAACTTCACTTGGTAAGTTCGTTTGATCATCTAATAAAGTATTTATAAACTGCATGTATTTTATCTATGCCTTAAATATTTGACATGTTTATTTTATTTTTATTTTTAAGCTTGTAAGCGCTTTGGACCTGCTCTGTAAGGTTGCAAGTGTTTTGAATCAATAAATAAATAAATGTATCGATCTACATTATGTGTAATAAACGCACACCACAAAAACTGTAATAGCAGACTATTGGTTAAGCAAATAACTCAGTCTTATAGCTAGAAAAAGTGATCTCTTCCAGGCAACAACCTAAACTACCTAATCAACAACCAAACAAACATAACAACCTAACAAACAACAGTCTACAGGTGTACCTAAAAATGTGAACATACAAACGGTATTTGTAAATGATTTTGTGTTTTGTTTTTAAAATCGATTGTAGATGTTACGAGCTTGACTGTACAGGAGGTGCGCGGTCGTAAACGCGCGTATTTCGGTAAGGCGCACCGTATCTCTCCATCTTGTTGAGTAAATTAAGACGTTTTTGGGTGTTCCAGTGACATTTACTTTGTAATAGTTGCGTAATTTATGCTTCAGCCTGTATACCCTTCATATTTGAATGATCAAACGAACTTACCAAGTGAAGTTCGATCTAAATTATCCTGTTTTCGCCGAAGAGATTTATTTTACCATGTAGTACCCCTGTACGACAACCCAATCCGCACACAATATTCAGCGTAGTAGTAGTAAAAAACAAAAGAGCGGGCAACCCCACCCCTACCACGCTGTGGGCTCGGTGTCCGAGCGGTCTCATTATATTTAGAGAAGAGATGACATTGACGTTTACCTCCAGGGAAGAAGATATAGAAATCNACATCATTAGCCATATAATTTGCTTTGTTTAATAATTTCGGATCTGATATTTGTAATAATTCCTTATGCCCTTGTCTGAATTCAACCCACAACTCTAACAATGCCTCTAACCTGTTATTTATGAAATCTTTTGTCAAACGTTCATTGGGCGATTTTTTAAAATTAACTTCCGCCTTGACAATCCTAGATGATAAATCTTTCTGATAATTAATTAAAGATTCCATAGTCGACATTGTAAATTATTAAAGAAATAATTACAAGACAAAAATAAAGTTCAAAAATTAAAACCGAAAAAAATAACTTAGAAGTTTTTCTGAGTTCACTTCATGAAAATTTTACAAGTGTTTGAACAATTCTGTGGAAAATCGGGCATAGAGTCCCCGTACCTTCGTTTTTTCCACTTAAATTCTAAGTCCTAACTAGTAGTGGGCGATATAAATCGATACTAAAAAAATATCGATACATTACGCGATAATATCGCTTCCATCCGATATTATCGAAACGCCTAGTATCGAATTGAATATCGATATATTTCATCCGATATACCAAAAATCGAATTGCTTATTTATTTATTTGAACACCAACAAGGTTATTCCTTTAAATGTGCAACACTGACAAATTAAGTAACAATAAAAACATTATTTTATACATTATTGATAAACTAGCCTTTGCAATAACGAAACGCATACATGAGATACTTTCCGCGACGCGGCAGCACTAGTATAGGTCTACCAGAATCTCATGGCAAACAAAAATATTGGAAAAGTGTGTTTTTCATATGGCAATTGTCTATGGTTTAATTGTCACCTGTCAAAGAAAATTATGAAATCTGTCAGCCGCTGCAAAAATTTTTTAATCTCTTCTTGACTATTTGTTATTTTTGTGAAAAAGTCGAAAAAGCTCAAGCAAGTCATATTGTTTTCAATGTGAAGTGTAAAATAAGGCATAATTCAAAGTCAATCTTTGATTCTAAAGCGCGTCGTCGAGTTGACATTAAGTTGGACTGAAATGTTTTGATACATTTAGTTTATTACTCAAGTACATCACAAGGAGGGTTATATTTTCAGGTATATCTCACAAATTGGTGCAGAGGAATGGTCAAAATGTTATGACCATGTAAAGAAAATTGAAAAAGATTTTATCTCTTTATCTTGATCATCTATTGCAAGTGGAGTTCTTAGAATCGTTTTCTAGTTCTGAATGAAGTGATAAGTTAAAAGTATGATGCATAATAAAATTAGTTACTTAAAGTAATAATACGATTTATTTATTTTTCAAGACATTTTCCTATGTTAAAAACCCGATGTATAACAACATTCTTCATACACATACCTACCTAAAATGTATATTCGTACTTCATGTTCATTAATACTAAAGTCATAAAAGTAAAAAATTAAACAGTATCAAGATCGTTTATTCCAATTTCCCCAGTATTGCTCTCAACAAGGTTTATTTTCCCTATTTGCCATGAGATTCTGGTACACCTATAGTAGTAGTATAGACCATAGAATCTATTTATTTATGGTCACTTGTTTTTGTATTAGAAACTAGTTTAATACGAGTAAGTAGGAAATTGCTTACGATATTTCAAAAATATCGATATATATATTCGATATATCGCAAAGTATCGATAGAACATTACGATATATTATATCGAAAATAATATCGATATTTTTTTAACATGAACATCACTAGTCCTAACTACTTATAAAAATATTCTAAGTTCTAAATAAAATCCTATGAAAATAAACTAAAGTTCCAAACAATTTTAAAGTTATTTTAAACTTCTTTGAAATAAAGTCGAAATTTGCTTGCTTAGTAAATGTCAAAGTACTCACGGTTCGCACTTCACTCACACATAGATTGCACTAAAAACCTTCTTTGTCGATGTGTAGTGAAGCCCGTAGATCCCGTTGTCCTCAGTCGCTGATCCAGCTGAGCCTGCAGCAGGCCACTACCAGGAACTCCTCGCTTGCCTCAGCTCCTTGTTCCANACACTGTATAGAAGATATGAAGAAAAATTGGGTGCATTTTTTAATATCATTTTTTCGAAAACTTATCGATACATCTATGTGAACCGTATGAAACATACCCATCACTAGTCACATTCGTTTGACAGCCGTCATTCTAATCAAGCTATATTGGATAGACTATAATTATAATTTCAGCAGCAGATACTTACATTATTAAATAACTATCACGTAGTTTTTGAATTTAGTTGACTTTTATCATCGTTTCAGTAACTTTTTGAAATGTTTTAAGACGTGAAAGATCTCAACTGAAATCAACAATTAATTTAAAATCTTTGTTTGCCAAATTATATAAATATTTATGGCTCTATGCAGTTTAAGTTTAAGCTAAAGAGAATTGTGCGTTTTTTTTTTTCAGTAAATTGTTAAGAATTAAGAGAAAATAAAATTTTTAATAGGTTTTTTCATACCTACTCGTAGCTTACATATTAGTGAGCAAATGGCATTATGATTCATTCAGTTCCCGTTCAAACGTTTACGATAGGTATAGAGAACAGTGCAGAACAGAATAGCAGCATCAAACTTGCAGCATCGCACTCAAAATGCAAATGGAATTGAGACGAAGCCCTAATCCCATCGAAAGTCTGTGTCACAGTAAAAAATAACAGTACATCTCTAACTTGTACCTAGGTATACGTAAGTAAACTAAGTAGAGTCAGTATTTCTAAATTAATATTTCGTGTAGGTGACTCTACCAGCGTGCCATAATAGTACTCGTAGTTTCAATACCGCCTTGTACAGACTATGATTGTAATAGACACAGCAGTTTTGTAGTTAAAACGTTAAAGTAATCGCGTGGTATCAGAAAAAGGTTTGTTCTGATCTTTTGCTGTACGAAATTTACTCGCTAATGACAATTTGTATACCCGTTCGCGCTAAGTTTGCCGGTCCGTGGAATGCGCGTCCCCTCCCCCAACCTCGATTAAACGCAATTAGTTAGTGATTAAACGCAATTAATGTGTCTTATTTTACGCAAATACACAATTTTTATCAATATTAATAAATAAAAAATATTTTCAATATTGTTTGCTATACATATAGACGCTTTCCTTCGAGTGACGTCATATCGCCAGCGGCAAACTTATCGCGAACGGATAGTACTATTATGTTTTACTATGTCGCAGGTAAACACAATGCTACGTAAAACTGTATTCTCGTCTGAGGACTTTCGAGCCTCTCACAACTACGAGTGGCTCGGCGAACTTGTGCCGTGCATGTAACGTACGAGTGATTTCGAGTGTTTCAATATTTCACACATAATTTTAAATCAATACGGTAGAAGCTTAAATAAACTGATGGTAAGAGTTTGAAATCGAATGGCAGAAGTCCAGCAAAAGAGTGAAAATAAAATACAAGATGATGTAATTTATAAGTAAATTATTACGGTTGAAATGTAGTTAAATGACCTAAGGCATATTGCAATCTGTGATAATGCAAGTGTGTGTTCAATAAGTAAAGTTTGAAGACCAAGATGCTATAAGGCTAGATCTAGCAGACTTTGTATTGAAATGAATGGCGGAAAATTCGTTGTTCCCAAATATGCAATACAGTTTTATAGCAAAACTATTTCAGAGCATCTCTAAAGTATTCCCGAAAAGATTACGAGTGAGGCGCGGTCTAAAATATTGTGATTTTATTCACGGAGTTGCGTCTTATCGTCTCTACAAGGCGCTGGCGAGCTGAGGCTAGCGTTAGACTTCGTTGGGACGATTTAAACGCATAGAACTTTGTGGAATATGGTATTTCAATAGTTGTCGGACACGCAAAATATCGAGTGTTTTAATGGTGTTTTAAAGCACAATTTCGATGGTAAATAAATGAAACTAATGTTGATAATTTCATTACTAAAGATATCGGTTACTGCGTAAAAACATTTAAAAACGTAAGAGTTGCTCTGAAAAAGCTAGAGCTGGCCTGGCCATTTTTTTTTGAGTATATGAACAAATTACGTTTACTTAAACGTTCATGATAATCCCGAGCTCGTAGTGTAAACAGTTTTGTACAATATTCTATGAAAAATATGTCACTTTTTATTCTAAATGCACCCAACCAAGTGCTTACCTTTCCAGCTGTTACCCCCATTAAAATTTCAAATCGAACATTCGAAGCGCCATGAATTTTCCATTACTATTTAAGTTAAATCCCTTTCGCCGGTGGCTTAGTGATGACGAACTATCGGTAAAATTGCTATCGAGTTTTTGTATGTGCTACAAGTAATAGCGTTAACGATTCTTTTTAACCGCAACTGAAAATTTCGATTAAACTTTTAAGATGAAATAGGGGATGGTTTATTAGTGGAGTGTTAAAGTTGTAGTCAATATGCGTAACTTTATATCACTGGCTGTCAAAGTACTGCCTTTTATCATTACTTCAGCATCTACAGCGCTATAAATCTCAGGTGTAGATTAGACGTATTCGTGTTCAATAAAAAGTCACTAATGTTCGTGTAAAATATGAGACACCGAGTCGATGCAACGAAGCATAAACGCCTGAAAACGCTCTATCAAACTGAAATAAGATCGATATTTCGATATTATTTATCTAATTAAAAACGCCGATATTAAGGCATACATTACTTGATGTACATCACTAAAGAGGCGATTGGTTTAATTCAAGTGATGCCCCATCGGTTATGAGGGTTGGGCTAATCTATTATAATCGCCGGATTAATGATTGACTATGAATTCGATATTCAGGGTAATCGGTTTACTGGATTAAGAAAGGGCTTAATTTGTAAAATACTGAACTTGACCTGTGTATCTTGTATCGCTAAATGGTAAATAAGATTGATAGACGTTTGCTCTCAATCTCCATCCTGGAGTTTTCCAGAATTTCGAATTGAATAAGTTAAGTAGAAATAAGGAGATAAGCTTTCTGTACGAAATATTAAATGAGTATAATGAGCTCGTTCAATTTATGGAAAACTGAATAAGTCTTTTATTGATGATACTTAAATGAGATTCTTAGACCCATGTTGTAAAACGACACACAAGTATATAACTGAACCAAACATAAATACATTTAAGCTAGTAAAATAATTGGTTAAGACCAATAAAACCTTATTTCTTGGTGACCAGAGTGATAAGCGACCTTCTAGAACACGAATGATAGTTGCTAAATCGACCAACTTATAGTGAAACTGACAAAAATAATAAAACAAAATCTCAACAATATGTTTTCTTAACAATCACTCATTTATCTGGGATCATTATACAACAGTAAAAAACATGTTCTTTAATTTATCATAACTCTAGTCTTAATTAATTAAATGGTCATTTTTTATACGAGCAGTAAAACTAGTTATCTGATTCAACTGAAGCTCAATTTAATTAAAGGATGTAATATCCTGGCAGTTGAGCGGTGTGAATTATAAAGTGCTTAGTGGGTTTAATTACTTCAATGCCGACGGTGCATCTCGTCTTGATAAAGTCGTAAAGTCGACGAGAGTGTTCTAGCGAAGCAGAATTCACCCAATTAACTGGATGTTTCAAGTTATTAATATGTGCTTAGCACTGCTAGTTGAAAGATTCTGCAAGCTTAACTTAGCAGTCCGAGTTAGAAGGAAAGCTACTATGTGCATCGGAGTAGTTACTAACTACGCTAGAAGTAGTTATTAAATGTGTTACATAACCGACAGAATCAAAAAGAGTTTATTTTAATATTTCGCGTAACCAATTAATAAAACATTCTCGGTACGAGTATTGAAAAATTAAGATTTTCAAGTTACATTCGTAGTAAATGAAGCCACGTAGGTATTCAAACCGTGAATTCATATAGAGGAATTAAAAAAAAGGAAACAATAAACTGAACAAAAATTGTAAGTAAATGAATAGACCGTAATAATAAAACAAAGAGTAATATTGAAATATTTTCATCGGTTATTATAAAATGCGCAAACCGCAATTTTCTACTAAAAAGGTTACGTTTTTGTTTTAAAATAATAACTACACAGTAAAAAAATAATAAAGAAGAGTTTGAAGACTAATTATAATTATTTTGGNTATTTTAGTGCACGCGGAATCTCAATCGCATCGTCCTTTTTGTGGATCTGTATAGATAGAACGTGAAATTGTAGCATAATGGACTAAAACATAATATTATAAGCATAATGTTATTTTATGTAATACCTATCTAGCATTGTAACAGTCTGATTGAATGTTACAAAAACAGGAAATATTCATAGCGGCAGCAACATAAACGCCTTAGAATTAATTTCAATGTGCGTTTGAAATTCAAAGTCGAGTTCTACAAACGCTGGCCAACGTTTACACAGGCTTTTTGCTTGAATAAATAAGCTATTGACTTTAATAAATAAGCCATTAGCTTCAATAAGCCATTGAATCGCGTCACTGGAGCCTCGAGTTTAATCATGATAGAATATTCAGGACCTCCATCAGAGAGAGCCGAATAGTCGATTAGAGACGCTAGTAGACTTAACACCGCTCGTTATTATAACCGTTTGATTATTCCTGTTTCACTGTCATTATTATCATTTCTGGATAATAAATGAAGCCTGCTGATTTACTGAAGCTAAATACCTAGCTTTATGAAACTTAGGAACTATTAATTGTATTGTTCACTTTTAATAGGACATCCTCACAAATAGACGGGTGTGCAGCTATTAGGATGCTACATCACGAGTTGGTTACGGGGTCGAATTCCGTGAGTGACAATTAGTGTTGTGTGATGGTCATCAATGTCATGGCGTATATTTAAGATACTTTATTTAGTCATTAATTGTTATCTTATTTATAATTAATTGAATGTCATTTGTTGCCTAGTTGGCATGCAAAGAAAAGGGATTTTTAAAGTGCCTCACTTTGTGACTGAAACAAAAGGGAAAGATCGCAGCCGGGAATTAGCCGAGGCCGAGTTGTTGGATTATACAAAAAAACAGATCCCTAATTTTACAACCAGATCTTTTTGTAGTCCAACACTTGCGAGCCTGGACTAATTTCATTACAGAGGCCCTTGGATCAAAATAATCCCGTTTTTGTTCGGATTAAAAACAATTTATCAAAGGAATTGTTTGTTTCAAATAAATTCGAATTGAATGAGCTACAGATGTTGCTTGGCGAGTTGTTTAAGAATTCATGATTCTTTTGTGGTACTACTACAGTGTTTATGCTAAAACCGCCTGATATTCATTAGGTAAAGAGGCCGTTTTTTAGCCTTGCCCAATTTATTAGTTACTTATTCCGCAGAATGTTTATGCCCTCAGCGAATCTTGTGATGTACAGTATTTTATGCAATTTATTTATGAAAACCAACACGTTGAAAATGCCAATGATTAGAGTATTTTAATAGCTCTAAAATTAAGGACCACGACATAAATACTTTAATTTTTAATACAATATAGCATTCTCTGAAATATTACTGCCATAATATGAAATTCTACAACAGCGCAACTTCAAGCTAACTCCGAGAAGCTTGCACAAATCCAATCTGCAATCTTTAGAGCGATTAGTTCTGGAATGGCCAATTTCATACTCCATTCTACTACAAATTAGCACAACATTAGGTATAGTGTTGCAACTTGATTAGTGAGTATCGAGTATCGATAAAGCCTTAACCGTTAGCTCAGAACCAATATTATACGAATTGTATCAAGTAACAGCGTCTTTGGGTACATATTTGGCATTATGGTTTCATTATACATAATTGTTACACGCTAAGTCAAAGTTTCCAAAAGAAACTTAAACATAGGTAAGCTGTCCAAAAGAAATAAATGTTTTCTTTCTTTATTTCAAAAGCTATGTCTCAATACTGAGATCGCCGATATTATGTCGATTTCTTTAAGTGTTATGTACCTATTATATTTTTATATATACCTATTTAAGCCGTGACTACTCAAAATGAAAAAAATGGAATGATTGTAGGTAGTTAAAATCCATATAAGTACTCCTAGAAAAATGTCAGCAAACTAATATTTAAACACCAAATCATTATTAATACTTATTAAAAGTTAAAGCCCCAGAATATCTGGTTACTTATCCCCAAGAACAAAATCTGTCGATAGTATAACTTTGGTTTCTCATCACTATTAATTTCAAGTGGCTAAATCAGCCTATTTGGGTAAGTTAATTTGTTTACACGCAAAAGTTTGAGCCAAACGAACGCTAATTCAGTCTACGTCGGGATCAAGTGAGAAATACCCAATTTATTTATCACTGTTAGCACATTCTAAACTGGTGTAACTTTTCATTTAGAGGTGAATTTATATTCTAGAAAATTCTGCGAAAAAAATAACCTATGTTGGCGAAAGTGATTAGAAAACATAGTTTCGTGGAAATGTTAACAAAATATCCCTTTTTTTAGTAAAGTTTGACTTTTTGATTTATTTTACGCTTTTATTTGAAATTGCAGACACAGTCGCTATATTTTCATGGAACATACGCAATACCTAATGCGGGATCTATTGCAGTAAGTTTAAAAGGTTACAAAAATATCAGTATTTCTATTTCAAAATAAACCTACATTAACAGAGGTATGCATCATGCATATTGATGCATCTTCTAATGAGGGTTTTCGCGAATAAAAAATCCGCTAGATGTCGGGACGTGGATGTGGGGTCTGACTGCTACGTGATTGGTGGATTTTGACATATCTGTCAATGTCATGTCAAAAATAACCAATCATTCAGCATTTGGACCTCGCGTCTACGTATTGCCATCTGGCGGACTTTTCATTCACGAAAACCCTCATTCTCGTTAAACAACTTAAGATTTTTTCCGAAGCAAAAATGCAATCATACCCACAAAACGCGAGCCCGCATTTGTATCTGCACTAAGGCGATCATGGTTACCGTAACAGAATAAGTACAATAAACAATACTTCAAACAACAACAACAACAACAAGAGACAAACAATAAACAAAACTTCAGTAACTTACTTAAATAACAATTTAAACAAAATTAGAACGTAGATCGTTCGAGACGTTTTTGAGCGGGACCGCGAATTAATTCAATTGTCATAATGGCCTTATTCTTCAAGTAATTGTGGAAGTTTGTTTGTTTGTTCGATTGCAGGCGTTATCCGAGGCGTGTAATTGGGCAAACAGGGTGGGGTAATTGCCCCAGTTCTCGTCAAAGCACCACCAAAATGCTTTTCATTGTACACCGAATATTGTGACCAAAGATTTTTTTCTAACAGAAAACTAAAATAGGTATCTTAAAGTTGTTATACAGGGTGGAAACGATAAGTGTTCTCACTCGATTATTCTAAACTATACAAGATATCGAGCTCCTGAAGCATTTTCAGAATCAGTAACCAGGTTTTGGATATCTTGTATAGAAATAATCGAGTGAGATCACTTATCGTTTCCACCCTGTATACTAACAATAATTATGTTTTTTATTCATTCCTATTCGCTAAATCATACTAATGTAATCTCATCTCATTACTTCGATGTTTATGCATGAGTCGGTAGGAGTAGGTAATTATCAGTCTCATTCCTAAGACACAATGATCGCTAGCAAGAAATGGAGAAACCTACACAAAACTACAAATAATTGGAGTGCTTACCCTAAATTTAAAGGTTTGCGAAAGTCGCCCTCAATTCCTTTGTGGTCCATTCGTTGTACTTTTAATTTGTTTCAGTATTAAATTACCCTCTTACGTGCGTCTTTAATTACTTTTCGACCGGCCCATGAAATATTGAGGCAAAGTTTCCTTGAAAATTTCCACTTCGAACGCAATTACGAACTTATTGCCGTAATAAAGTATAACTGGTACAGAAACATTTATTGGGCCGTTCTGGCATGCACACGAACTTCGCTCCTTTGCCTTATTATGAAACGAATGAACAGATTTTTTTGGGACAAACAGCAAGTAATTTTTTGTTGTCAATAAATTCACGTTTGAAATGACCGTCAACCTACTAAAGATTCAGCCAAACCAATGCGATCACACGCGATCAGCCGGCGTGCAGCGATGGCGATCAATGCATTGAAATCTGGTCGCCATCGCTGCACGCCGGCTGATCGCGTTGGTTTGGCCGAACCTTAAGTCAGTCATTTTTGTTTCATTCCCCTTTTTAAGGTTCCGTATTTGGATTTATCTATCACTAAGTCAGACCGATGCTTTCACGTAGCTACTCCGATACCTCTGTTGAGAGGGGCTATGTGTGGTCAATTATAGGCTGACTCCAAATTACAATGAACATTTTAGGGTGAGACAATAAAACGATTACCTACACACATTATAATAAACGGTCAGAGCGAGACAGAAGGAGAACAGTATATGTATTTCACACTACACAAATATAAATAAGATGGAGGGTACACAAATTATTGATACTGAATTTAGAAAGAGATAGCCTGAACTTACAAATACATCTGTTTCATACAACATGGAAATAACACTTAAAAGACGGTACATGAATATTAATTAATAAGCAAGATAGATAAGGACAGCAAGAAGTTAGTATAGGTTTGTTTCACACAACATAAATATTACACAAAAACAAGGGTACTTTAATAAATAAATAAAAACAGATTACCGACATCTTAAAATAAAAAGTCTAGTCGTAGTCTAGGGCAAAGCAGCTCTCATCGTCCAGTGCGGCGGTGCTGCCGGTATGATGCGGACGTATGTCATGTGGTGTCGCCACATAAAAAGGGGGCAAAGTTTGTATGGGACAAAGTGATTCCTTGGTTCTACTTGAAATTTAGTTTAACAATACCTTAATATAATCATGAAAGACGTGTGGAACGGGTAGAAATTAATTTTGGCAGTCATTTTCTTCGAAGTTGATATCTTCGATTTAATAACTTTTTATTTTTACAAGTGTTTGAAAACTCCATTTCAGATTGTGTTCAATGTCAAGTGAAATCTCAAATTGAAATGTCTCAATCTCAATGAGGAGACTCTGTATTTATTCCTAGAATTCCCCAAACACCGTCAAATTACCCTTTCGAATTCAAGACAGTGCAGTTTCCCATCAGTCTGCTTCGTAATGACTATAAACAAAGCTCAAAGTCAAACTCTAGGGACCTCTGCTTAAACTCTCATGAGTGCACAGAGGTACGCAGGTAACCGCGTGTGTTGCTTATAGCAATTTTCGATAGGTACAGAACCCCGTACATTCGTCATACATATTATAGAAGGAAAACACCCAGACCAATACAAACAAATATGTTTCTGCAATTTTAGTATGATATTTTTATTTATTAATAAACAAAGAGACTGAACAAAATTGATGCGTACCTATTNGACGCGCTTCTGATTCTGCGATACGATTGGTCGTTCAACAGCGTACGTCAGCTGTTTTGACCAATCGTATCGCAGAATCGAGAAGCGTGTCTGGATTGTTGACGTTAAAAATTACCGTAATCGGGGCTCAGGATTTGAATGTCTAATAATTAAAAAAATATAATTCTGTTTAGTAGCGTCTTTAATTTTGGTCATTATTATTATTAAAAAAAAAAGAATAATCTGTGTTTTATTATCATTTAAAATCTTGAGATGTACAATACAAAAGAGGATATTTACAAAATAGTAGGCTCAACTAAAGGGGATATTTACAGTAAGTACAGAACAAAGGGGGATATTATAAAAGATCCGTGTCAAAAGAGGATATTATGATTTTTCTGAACTCTGTAACTTTAAATTAACAAGTCATATTTTTTTGCAAAAAGTGTAGTTAGAACACTATAATGAAATAGTTTCATAACAGAAATAATGCTTTTCGGTAGGTCTGTAAATATTTCCCATTTTGTGAAAAATAAGATAGAATGTAGTTATCCCCTTTTGAAAAGACACTCCTCAACTATTCTCTTATTACTTTCTGTATTTTAAAACAGTTTAAATCTAGGTGTAGTCACTGAATAAGTACGGTAAGATAAGTAGGTATGGTAAGATCTATTTATACGATACTTATTCTAATATTTTACCTAATGCCAATACTGTAACTGTAGGTAAATAAAAAAAATGGCCAAGTGCGTGTCATGTCACGCGCAGTGTAGGGTTCCGTAGTTGTCCGTCGTTACCACATTTTGCAAACGGATCCCCAAATCGAAAAATGGTCTTAGAAACCCTTAAGCCATTTTAAAAGACCTCTCCAACGATACCCTACACGATGGGGTAGAAGATGAAAAAAAAAAATCATCCCCACTTTACATGTAGGGGAGCTACCCAAAATTTTTTTTACCGTTTTGTCGGCGTGATTAATATACATAGCTCCACAAAATTACAGCTTCCTAGTGCCAATAGTTTTCAAGCAAAACCTCGGACGGACAGACAGACAGACAGACATATCGAAACTATAAGGGTTCCTTGTCAGGACTATGGAACCCTAAAAAGGTAAATTTCTTGCTCTTTGAATTATCTCCTGAATGGGCCAAGCAAAGTGCTTGGCCCATTCTTAACATAACATTATTTGGGGTCGGCCCTCCGTATCATCAGTAGCATGTAATCATCTACCTCCGTATCATAAGGTAATGATCTAACATTATTTAAAATTAAAATAATGTCAAAGATCGTACACATAACTGTAACTACAAAAAAAATATCGTGATTCAAAAACCCAGAGAAAATAAAAACTCGAAAAATTACTTACCCCAATAGGCTGGGCAGTCAGCGTGAACCGCTGCACCAGAATCATCTGCCTGCGGCAGGAGTGTAGCACAAAGACAAATCGTGCCAAGGGTTGAATGGTTATTTGCCACTGCGGAAGAAATTAACCGTTAAAATACTAATAATATGAACCGTAAAACGGGACTATCCCACCTCTCTTTCCCAAGCTGCTACTCCTGTGTAGCCAGGATCTACTCTACAGCTTGACCGCCAATAAAAACCCAACCAGTGAAGGTCAAAGTTTGCCCCGGGGAAATGTTAAACTGTCATTGGACCCGCAACGAAATTAATCAGAACAGGTTCGACTTCCCACCATTGCAAAGCGGACCGTAACAGCTTATATTTTGGTGTAATACAATACATTATTATTCTGTGCCAATATTATAGGTATGTATTAATGGGCTGCCTACATCCTACATGAGGGTAGGAAGGTAGCGGAATGGTGAGTTTGGTAGAAATCCGGTACGGTATTGTTGGTATTCGTATTTTCACACGCAGTAGGTACAGTCTCTTGAATTGTAATGGCTGAGAGACTGATCGATAAAACAGGCGTGCTGCAAACTAATTCTTACAATGCACCATAGATGGCGCTACATCTGTATGTAGCTATGTAGATGGTATGTAGCGCCATCTATGGTGCATTGTAAGAATTAGTTTGTCCCGACTCCCGGTGGTTCAGTAAGAAAGGAAGAACCATAGATGGCGCTTCACAACAGTTGCTTATAAATAAATAGAGGGCGCTAAATATTGGTAAGCCAAGAATATAGATGACCCACGCTGAACTGTCCCACCAAACTCAATGACAGGGGGTGCTACCATCGTTCAACTATATGGTTTCAAACATGGCAAAAATCAGAACCAGAGATCCGGTATTGACGGTGGCGCCCCTCTGTCAATGTCATGCATGTCATGTGGATATGCAGGACAGTTCAGTATTTTGGAACTATAGACGCATTAAATTCGAAAAGAATGACTACTCACAGTCAGTGAGGGTCGCAGCATCACCGGCCGGGATCAGCTACCCGCGGCAGCAGTGTAGGCAAGCGGGAGACAAATCGCGCATTCAAGCCTTTCTTTTCCGCGGCTTCGGCGCTATTTGTAACTGCGGAAAAAAATTCAAATATTTTAGTTCGTTCGTTCCTTTTAGCCGAAAGACGTCCACTGCTGGACAAAGGCCTCCCCCAAGGATTTCCACAAAGACCGGTCCTGCGCCGCTCGCATCCAGGCGCCTCCCGAGACCTTCACCAGATCGTCGGTCCACCTAGTGGGAGGCCTGCCTACGCTACGTCTTCCGGCTGGTAGTCGCCACTCAAGAACCTTCCTGCCTCAGCGGCCGTCAACTCTACGAGCACAAATATTTTATTCCATAGGATTTTTTCTTTGAAATGAACCGTAACAACAACACTGTCTTCTTGTGCTAGTTAAAGAATTAATATTTGGATGTAGCACAGATTAGGCCGTTTGACTAAAGGTTCGGTCAAACCAGACTTAAATGCATTGATCGCCATCGCTGCACGCCGGCTCATCGCGTGTGATCGCGTTGGTTTGGCCGAACCTTAATGGAGTCATAATATGGTGGAGTGGTGAGCGAGGTAAGAATCCACCAATAGAATTGCTTAAAATATCTGCTCCTCTTCAGTAGACAGGGAGTTACGAATTATTTTAACTGCATACAAAATCGGGAAGCGGAGCGAAGCAGGGAAGCAGAACGTAGAAGTGTGTCGGGGAAACGGAGCGCAAATCGAAGCTTGGATGGCCGTCGCCATTCAATAAGCCGAGAAAAAAAAACTTCGAAAATAATTATTACTTACAGTTAGCGCAGGTTGCAGCTTTAACGGCCGGGGACAACTTATACCCGCTGCAGCAGTGTAGGCAAGCGGGAGACAAATCGCGCCAATCAACCCTTTCTATGCCGCGACCTCGGCGCTATTTGTCACTGCGGAAGAAATTGACGGTTAGGATACCAATGAATCGTAACAACAGCTTACATTTGGATGTAACTGCAAATTATGCTGTCTACAGGAGCGTAGCAAGATATTATAGCGTAGCGGTGACTGAAAATCAACTAATAGAATTGCATTTTCTATGCTCTTCTACTTAGTTGACAGGGAGTAAAATTCATACAAAACCGGGAAGCGGAACGAAGCAACGGAGCGGGAAATCAGAGTGTGGAAAAAGAGCGGAGAAGCAGAATGGAAAGCGGAGCGAGGGTGGGTAGCATGGTAGCAGAGCAGGGAAGTTGATGATAAAAAACCATAATGATCGCCGCCGCCATTCGATAAGTCAAAAAAAACAAAAACTTCCAAAACAATTACTTACAGTTAGCGCAAGTCGCAGCATCAGCGGCCGGGGACAGCTCACTGACTAGAGATGGACCGGCTCCCAGCGGCAGTAGTGTAGGCCCAAGCGGGAGTTATATCGCGCCATTCAACCCTTCCTTCCTCGGCGCTATTGGTCGCTGCGCTGAGTGGAAGAAATTAATGGTTAGAATGAAAATGAAATATTTTATTCAGCGACACAAAACAGCATCAAAAATATGAAACAAAAGTAAAAACTAGATAGAGTAGGTAATGTGCGTGTCACCGAAAAACTCAGTAAAAAAAAACTCAGTAAAACTCATTTATTTTTGTAAGTAGGCTTTAAAAAAGCACTTTTACCTACACGTCCCAGTATTAACCCTACCACTGCTTCAGGACAATAAATGGGCCAGTGCTGAGAAGAAGCAGCGCAAGAAACTCAGACACTATTGTCAGCCTCTTTTTCAAAGGTTTACAGGTTTTCAAAATACATAGTTATAAATATTTATGCGAGCTAAGGAGTTACACATCCCAAACATTATTATCTTTTAAATAAACGGTATCCACTCAGCATCATGCCGAGGTGTCGTAAGGGACACCTCGATGCTGGTCTTCAGTGGATACTCGAAGGACAAGAGGCACTGCTATAACATAGCAATACTACTTCGGTTGCAAACGGTTGGTTAGAATAAGTATGAACCATAACAACAATTTGTTTTCTTGTGACACTAAAACAGTTCATATCTAGGTGTCCACAGGCTGCCTGTCTAAAAGGAGCTAGATGGTGGAACGGTGAGCAAGGTATAATAGAATTGCATAAAATCACCACTCTTCTTCAGCAAACAAGGTGTTAGTTACAAAGTAGTTAAATTCTTACAAAAAAAAAATAAGGAAACGGAGCGAGGTCCCCCGGGGAAGCAGATTAAAGCAGTGTGGTGAGGAAGCAGAGCAGGGTATTAGTATTAGAGAGGAGAAGAAAATGGCGGAAACATAGCGGGGAAGCTGATGATCAAATCAAATATCACACAAAATAAAAATACTAACAATTAGTTCGGTCGCAGCTTCAATGGCCGAGGGCAGCTCTCAGATTAGAGATGGAGCAACTATCCGCGGCAGCAGTGTTAGCACAAGCGGGAGTTATATCGCGCCACTCAACCGCTTCTTTTCTGCGACCTCGGCGCTATTTGTCACTGCGGAAGAAATTGACGGTTAGGATACCAATGAACTGTAACAACAGCTTACGTCTGGGTGTAATAAACATTAAGGTTGCCTGCAAATGTAGCAAGGTAGCGGAGCGGTGAGCTAGCGAGGTAAAAATATTTTATAGGATTTCACAAAATCCGTGCCCCTCTTCAGTGGACAGGGAATTAAATTCATACAAAGCCGGGAAGTGGAACGAAGCAGGGAAGTAGAGTGAAAAGCGGAGCGAGGATACGTAGCGTGGTAACGGAGCAGGAAAGTTGATTATAAAAAAAAAGTTGATGATCGCCATGGCCATTCGAAATAAGCCACAAAAAAAAACAAAAACTTCCAAAACAATTAATTACTTACAGTTAGCGCAGGTCGCAGCTCGCAAATTGGAGATGGACTGCAGCGGTAGCAGTGTCGGCACACGGGGAAGTTACGTATATCGCGCCATTCAACCCTTTCTTGCCCGGGACCTCGGCGCTATTTGTCACTGGAAAAAAAATCGTTGGTTTTATTTCAAGTATTTATAAGGACAACCAAAATATAGAGAAACACTATAATAAATAGTAAAGAATAAACAGTAAAAACAATTATTGTATCTAGATAAGCACATAAGGCTGCTTAAAGCTGTAAGTGAGGATAAAATTTACATAAAATATCGCTCCTTTTCATTGAACAATGGTGTTGAAAACTAATTAAATTCGTACAAAAAACCGGGAAACGATGCGAAGCAATGGAATAGGGAAGCAGAGCATGGTTGCGGAGCGGAAAAGCAGAGCGGGGAAGCGTGTCGAGGAAGCGAAGCGCAAATCGGAACGAGGATGGAAAGCGGAACGGGGAAGCTTATGATCAAAAACCATAATGATCGCCATCGCCATTCAACAAGCTGAGAAAAAACTATACAGTGTGAGTCACGTTAAAGTGTACATATGAAAATAGATGAAACTAGACCTATTTTTATCGACAAAAAAGAGGTCAAAAAATTTTTGAGATTTTTTTTGCTTTTATGCAATTTTTGGTTTTACGAAGGTAATACGATAGAGAATAATACAAAGTAATAAAAACCACCGGTTATAGGGGCATTTTTTGGAAAAATTTATCAAATAACCAAAAAAACACGAATTTTAAAGCAGATTTTATTCAAAAAGTATTATTTTTTATTATTTGTTGGCCTTTTTTTGTGTATTTTATGTATTTTTTTAGTATCGCCTGTTATTTAACATTATTACTGTTTTTATTTTATCAGGATATACCGCTTAGTTTAAAAGTTATTACGTTTTCTTTACAATAAGTAATTGGAAGAAAAAAAATTCATTAAAAAATAAAAAAAATCTTAAAAATTTTTTGACCTCTTTTTTGTCGATAAAAATAGGTCTAGTTTCATCTGTTTTCATATGTACACTTTAACGTGACTTACACTGTATAATTTTGAACAGAGTGACTTACGCAGGTCGCAGCAGCACCGGCCGGCCGCAGCTCCCCGATAGCAGTGTACACAATCGGGAGACAAACCGCGCCACTCAACCGTTTCTTGCCCGCGACCTCGGCGCTATTTGTCACTGCGGAAGAAATTGACGGTTAGGACATAATGAATCGTAAACAAGTGTTTTCTTGATTTTAAAAACAATTTACATCTGGGTTTACCTAGCACATGGAGCGGTGAACGAGGTAAAAATACTCCAACATCATCTCCTATCCTCTTAAATGGACACAAGTGCTTTACAAAGTTAGTCACACATAAACCGGGAAGCGGAGAAGTGAAGTGAGGAATTAAAGAATTAGGGAGAAAGAAGCGAAACGGGGTAGCGTAGCAATGCAGCGAAATGGAGAAGCGGAGTGGGTAACCAGAGCAGAGAAGCACAATAAAACATACCTAATAATCGCAATTCAAAAAGCCGAAAATAAATCGAACACTTAAAAAGAATGACTTACAGTCAGCGCAGGTCGCAGCACTCTCTAATCTGTGGTCGCAGCACCGGCGCAGCTCCCCGATAGCAGTGTAGGCAAGCGGGAGACAAACCGCGCCATCCAACTCTTTCTTCTCCGCGACCTCGGCACTATTTGTTAGAGCGAGGTAAAAATTCACCAATAAAACCACCATTGTTTATTTGATCATCAGCTTCTCCGCTCCGCTTCCCCAGTAACCACCATCGTAATTAACCTTTAACTATGGACGTCGGGTCTCAGAGGCCCACCCCCCTTTCCGATTTCTCGGTTTAAACACCTTCCCCCCACGTGTTGCTCTTGACCTTCTCAGTAGCTTCAGTTTTAACTGTGTTTGGACCGAGGAGGCATAAAATAGTTTCTTCCGGTACTTGAGTAATAACCATTCAAAATTTTGTCCGGGTCTGGGAGACCCGATGACTATAATTTCTATACAAACATACTTGTATGGATGTGACTTGTCAACTATATTTTTTTATGTTATATTATTATAATCTTAAGTAAATTATTCTAGTTTAAGAATACATAATGGCAGAAAGTATCTGAATACATCAGCTATATTATTAGGCCAACTATCTGAAGAACATTTCAGGAGTAATGTATTACTTGTAGACCATTCTGCTTTTGAGTTTAGATGTCTTAGAATTTCACCATTGCTGCAGATTCCGATTCTGAATGGTGTACATTTTGCCTACTAAAGCTCTCAAAGAAAGATACCACATGCCTGTAGAAATAATTTGTCTTTAGTGTTCTAGGCCAGTGTGTATAATTTTAGTAACTTTAACCCTTGTCAATTTTTTTATTTTATGTCCTTCAGAAATTTTGTTCATGTTTTTATGTTACATGGTTATTAATTATGATGGAAAAAAATATTACTTTCATTTATTAATGATCGACTGTAATCAAGGAGCTTATATGTGATGGCAAGTCAATTTGGACTGAAAAATGTCTAAATTTTTTAAATTTGAAAACAAATAATTAAATGATGGTTAAAATTTTATTACATTTACTACTAAATCCTTTATTAATAGTTATTAGATACATTTCAACTCTTTAATAAATTCAAATTGATTCAGATATGAAAATAAGAAGAATGTTAGACAGGGGTCTGTGAGACCCGACGTCCATGGGAGTGTGATTATTTTTTCACGTCCATAGTTAAAGGTTAAAAAAGCCGAGAAAAAAAAGACTTTTTTAAAAAATGACTTACAGTCAGCGGAGGTCGCAGCAGCAACGGCCGGGCGCAGCTAAGTAGGTACTCGCAGCAGCAGTGTAGGCAAGCGGGAGATAAATCGCGCCAATCAACCCTTTCTTGTCCGCGGCCTCGGCGCTATTTGTCACTGCGGAAGAAATTGATGGTTAGGACTGAACACTAAAACCGCTTACATCTTGATGTAGCACTCATTACGAAAGGTAGGTAGTTACCACATCTACCTACCATCCTTCATTGTGCAAAAATCCTTCTACAAAATGCTTATTTTACAACAAAGGGTAACGAAGCCACAACTTGAGGGTAAGTAAAACCAAAAGTTACGCTAAGCTACTATCACATTACTTACTACCGCTAATTAATAAATTGGCACCGTAATAAATAAATAAAAGGTATTTAATTCAGGCATAGCCCATAAAAGTAATGATGAGAAATTGAAAATGCGAATTACGCCCTATTCACTATTCAGAGACTGCGGTAATCACGCGATTCTAAAATTTTATTTACAATACAAGGGTAGGTAGGTACTTACATCTTACCAACCACGCCACGTCACGCCAATGAGAACCGAACCACAAGTTTGAAATCGTATGAACAAAGTCTTAAATTATAATTCTCAACCATGATATTCCGTACCTACAAATTATTATCTAGAGTTTAAAATGAATGACTCACCTTCATTGCCGATTCGCTGCTCGATTTTGTTGCAACTGGGATAGTCCGTTTCAACAGGTTTCAACTACCCGCCGCGGATAACTTTTACAAGCGGGAAATAAATTTTGCCTTTCACCCCAACATTGTTCATGACCTCACTGCTATTTGTCACTATTTCAGGACCTGTAGAAATTTTATTGGTGGTAAGTGGTTGCTGTTTTTCTTTTGTTCATTAAAAATGAACTTGCAAACCAACAACACCGCGTCTTAGAGTAAAATTTACTCGCTTTTCAACCATTTTTACATCGAGAAGAGAATACCTACAATGGATGGATTAATGGATAGATATTTATTTTCATCTTGTGAGGTGGCCGGTAATTTTACAAAATTTTCACAATTTCCAAAGCGACTTACTGAGTACACGAGGAGAGACGAGGACCTTGGCCATTTGCAGCTAACAACCAGCGAATATCAATCAATTACAACGAAGAAACTTTTATTACGATTAATATTTCGAAGAGACTACGTTCGCGTTGTGTGAAAAAACAAAATAAAAAAATACGCGGGTAAGATGCTCCCTGATTCGGATGAAGAAATTTTTTTGTTCGATTCTTTCCTATTCCAGGAAAATGCAAAGGCATTACGCCATACAGCCAAGTCCTCAGATTTGTTTTGTCAATGATCCTAAACTTAAATATAAAAAATAATTCGGCTAAACACTTTCAGAAAATAAAGCTAAAGTATACGCTACAATTTTCCACCAACAAGTCCCGATTGAGGAAAATACTATTGCACCGCCATCTTACGAAACAAAGCAAGACTTCTCGTTCAGTTTCGTGGGTAACTAAAAATCGTATTGTGAATCTTAATCTTATCCATAAAATTACTAAAAATATTTATTAACCTTACTGTAAAATAATTATGTTTTATTAACTAAATCAATCTATAATTAAATTGTTTTTAATATTCAGTTCAGTCGTGAACAGAACGCACTTGTCAGGCAACGACTAGTGGTAAGCACACACTACGCAGATTTATCGATATAAAATTAGACTTGTTACCGATTCGTTGTTGTTAGAAAAACGGGTTTACTTAATACTTTAGTTATTTAAGCTTTTGTTTCGCTGAATTGTGTTTCTTGTATTATAATTTATTTTCAATCGTCAACCTCAACACTTAAGTGATGCTACAATGTGTAAATGTGTGGTGGTGGATTGACATAAAATTTTCACTGGATGAATAATTTTCTCCTAATCAAAGCAAAATCCCAAATAATAATTATTTGCCGTTCAACACTTTTTCAACCTCGTCTTACTCGCATCGTAAAGTCGTAACACCGACGAAAGAATAATCTAATATCGATAACAGAGTAATTACGTCACTATAACAATTGACATTGACTTGACAGTTAGATAAAAACAAACCACCAACCAACAGCATCAGCTTTCCTATGTATTACTTTTCTCTATGGCATCAGCTGGCTGAAGAACTGCAAAATTGTTAAAAAGTGTCGTTTTCTAAATGAAATAAGATGGAAACCGAAGATAAACAATACAGATGTGTTAATTGCGGAGCACCGGCCGCAGCGTTGTTCAAAAGTTACGGCCCTTCTGTGCTGAAATTAACTAAATGTGTGCGTAACTTTTCCGGCGATATAATAATGATTTTTTTACAAATTCAAGATAGATTTAAACATTTATAATATACTTTTATATATTAGATTTTGTACATCAACTCAGCCATATTTGTATCTTAACTTTTGTTCTTTAGGAGATATGCAAGGGAATTGTGGATAAATACATAGAATATGACCCGGTCATAGTAATGATTGACATCGTGCTAATGTCTCGAGAAGCTCAACGGCATGTCTTGTACAATACTGAGTTTAAGGTAAGCTTCCATAATCTACTAATATCTTATTAACTAATTCTAGTATCTACACAATCTACCTATTCAAATCTACAACTAATCATACAATATTACTGAACAATGTAGATAAATTATTGGTTTTATTAGGTATAATTCATACCAAATTCACAAGCAATGTTATGAACAGTTATTAATAAAATTATCATGTCAAATTACAGTCTTATTGGAAACTTTTAATCATCTTGACGCTTCTTGAAACTTATGGAGAATGGAGGAATGACAGTTTGTTCAGCATTGTCATCAGCTCTATCTGTGGGCTACACAAAAACTCTACCTACTTGTAAGTATTGATTGTCACACTACAATTTAATATCAACCAAGTATTATGTACTAGATAATTGGACCCATTTATGCAAACAAGAACCAACCCACAGCAGGGTGGTTTCGAGAAAATGAGACTTTTGTAAAAAGAGTGCGCAAAATGCATACATAATATATAAATGAATGATTACTTGTTAATCTTATGTGGGATACTGCAGCCTATCTAGGAATATCAGATTTATAAATTTTGTGAAGTTAAAGTTAAAGTAAATCGTTAAAAACCAGNAGTGCGCGACGAAAGAATAATCTAATATCGATAACAGAGTAAATACGTCACTATAACAATTGACATTGACAGTTAGATAAAAACAAACCATCCAACAGCATCAGCTGGCTGAAGAACTGCAAAATTGTTGAAAAGTATCGTTTTCTAAATGAAATAAGATGGAAACCGTAGATAAACAATACAGATGTGTTAATTGCGGAGCACCGGCCGCAGCGTTGTTCAAAAGTTACGGCCCTTCTGTGCTGAAATTAACCAAATGTGTACGTAACTTTTCCGGCGATTTATGATTTTTTTTACAAATTTAAGATAGATTTAAACATTTCTAATATATTTTGTACATAAACTCATCCACATTTGTATCTTAACTTTTGTTCTTTAGGAGATATGCAAGGGAATTGTGGATAAATACATAGAATATGACCCGGTCATAGTAATGATTGACATTGTGCTAATGTCCCGAGAAGCTCAACGGCATGTCTTGTACAATACTGAGTTTAAGGTAAGCTTCCATAATCTACTAATATCTTATTAGCTAATTCTAGTGGGTATCTACATAATCTACCTATTCAAATCTACAATAAATCATACAATATTACTGAACAGTGAATCTTCTTGTGAATTTGGTATTAATTATACCTGCATTGCCCTGCAAAACTAACTAACCTATTTCATACCAAATTCACAAGCAATGTTATGAACAGTTATTAATAAAATTATCCTGTCAAATTACAGTCTTATTGGAAGCTTTTAATCATCTTGACGCTTCTTGAAACTTTTGGAGAATGGAGGAACGACAGTTTGTTCAGCATTGTCATCAACTCTATCTGTGGTCTACACAAAAACTCTACCTACTTGTAAGTATTGATTGTCACACTACAATTTAATATCAACCAAGTATTAAGTACTAGATAATTAAGTTTTAAGTTACCATTGTTCCCTTTAATGTTTTTATGCCTGATTATCTACGATTTAACTAATCTAATTACTGTAACTTACATTCCAGAAACATTCCGGAGGAAATGGTTCCGCTGAGTTTCAAGAACAAATGCTGGGCGTGGGACCTGGAGGAGAAAACAGATGATATTGACTTATTTATTTGGGAAAAGGATTTCTATGTACGATTCATAGCCACTTTTTCTGGTTAGTTAGTTATCAATTAATTTATAACTCTTCCGAACTGGTGGGCTTACATTATTCTCTTAATAATTTACCCTACATTAATTTGCTTTTTCTATTTTGTTACAGGAATCGTAATGTTCATACTATTTGTTAACAGTTTGATGAAAATACAAGATACATGTTTTTCACTGAATACAGGTAAGTGAAGTTAATCTCATAGATACATACATTATACATAGATTGAATAAAAAAATAGATTATAAATTGGGTAAAACTCCTTACCTTACTTTTCAAGAGTTACACACACATTGATCAACTTATTTGTTCCAGTTACATTTACAAGAATCTTGAAAGGGTTTTCATTGGCCAATGTGAGCATTCTGTTTACACTTCCAATGCTTGTATGGGGAAATGCTGCTTCACTGGAGACCAAGTTAATACACTATGCTCTTGTGCTTGGATACAGCATCGTAATGTTCACAAATGTTTTCACAGGTGGGTTGGGTTTCATAAATTTCCTATTGAAAAACAAAAATGAGTTTAATGGGTATCCAGTTTTGTTATCTACAAAGATGTGGGTAGGTAGTATTTCAAACAGACACATACGGAATANACTGAATGAATGAATGGATGTTATTTTTATTATTTTACCCTCGAAATACAAAAACAAAAATACAGATTATCTATCTAGGCTCTTACCTAGGTAGATAATCTGTATTTTTGTTTTTTATTTATTTATTAGAATGTTACCTACTTAAAAATACATGCTGGGAAGAAGTTAATGTAGTATCTTCAGGAAAGTTTTATTTATATCACAAAAGTAACAAAACAACTGCCTTTAACTAAGTCATGATCAAAACCACAAAAAAATAACACAATTTCTTTTAATTTCAGTATTATACGAGTCTCCAGTGCTGACGACGTTCTTGATTCTCGCCGTAAGCAACGTGGCCAAGTATGTAACTAGTTTCAACGTAACGCCGTATCTGCGCGAGTTGATTTCTTGAACAATGAAACAATGAATATGTATCACAGAGTATTTATTAGAAAATATATTTACCTTATCCGTTTACAGCATTTTATTATACGACAAACCACAGTAATACGTCAAGAGCATTATTAGCTGTACATTTTTATCAGAATATACATACATTGATAGGCCCCTTTTTGTGACTTATGCTTACTTTTTACGATCTTATCAATATCTCTATTCTTCCACTTGCTTATAACATCATTCCCTATAGCCAATATTTATTAGGTACTCTTAATAGTGTCTTCAACAATTTATTATTAAACATAAATATATGAAAGAAGAGAAGTTATTATGCAGTGATATTTCCAGCGTGGAAAATTTAGGGAACCATTTTTGTTTACCAGTGATATTTAATAAATATGTTATCATCATAAAAGTAACACAAACATTTATTTATAATACAAGTCCTCTGTTCCCCTTATCCACAATCCAACGCCTTCATTATCTACATATTTGTACAGATGAATTATGTAGGCACATATTTTCTTGGATTAATAAATGGTAGCCTACATTATAAGTAATAAACTTCATTAAATTTTAAATAGGTATGTGCTACAATACTAACAATGTGAATGTTTAACAATTTTACAGATTAAATAATTATGTTATGTGTACCAAAAGTATCCACAAAACATAAATCTTTGACACACAAAAAAACAAGACAGTTCAATGAAATAAACTCTGTCAATTAATAATAAATTCTTCCAGGTTTTTTATTACATAGTACAAACAAAACAGTGATAAAGTAGGTTGTACCTATGTATTTGATATTTTAAGAAAAAGATAAATTGGCTCAGGTAGGATAGGTAGGTATACATATAAGTGATTTGCAGCTAAAAATGCGTAGCTTTCTTGTCTGCAAGTAGCTTAACTTAACCCTACAATACTTATTTTCACAAGTAACTAAACAAAGTAATATCTAATGATCTAATAACTAAGGAATTTACTAGTGTTTTCGGTATTACAAGCAGCTTTTTGGTACTTAATTACATAGGCAAGATAAGGTGTATTAGAAGAATCTTAAAATTTGCTAAGACATGTAGCCTTTGGCTTTTTGGCAATTCATAGCAAATGTTTTAAAATTGAATTTTCTCTAAATAAGTTAGTATGATATAAAACTAGCAAAGCAAATCATGAACCCTAAAAGGTAATTTTGATTTTATACTAATTCAATTGGACAATGTTGCTTTCCCAACCAAGAGAACAATATAAAATGTGTGATAATAAGCACTGCCAATTTACAGAAATAATGTGCAAAAATATAAAAAAAACCAACATCAGTCTTTGGCTAACTTGAGCATTGAAGCAAATTATGACTTGCAATTTCAGAATAAGCATAAAATCAGATAATCATTTTGAAACTATTTTATAGCATTAAAATGATTACAAAATTTCTGATGTTGACTATACTTGAGAAACCACATACATAACTACATTTAAAAGTTACATAATATAGCTCATTTCATAAATAAATATAACAACTGAACAAAACCCTGTGATGATAATTTTTATAGACAAGTAACAAAGAAGTCTATAACTTGTTTGATTGAGGAAATCTGATACCCAAAATGATTTTCCTTATAGGCACATACCTACATACCAGATTTTACTATTGTGAAGATTTCTTAATTTGTATTGGTCTAAGCTGAAAGGAAACTACTGTGGGTTTAAACTATTTTTGAAATACATACAAAATTATAGAGATTATGCTAACTACCATATTATTTTTATTATAATACATTAAACTGATGGAAATATTACCTGGTCATACATTGATATTGCGACAATTTTTGTGTTCGGTACTACAATACAGATCATAATCTTATCTGTTCCATGGTACAATAAAATTGAATCTTAACACTACAGTAATAAAATAGTTTTTACACAAATATGAAAATTTCATAACATTTACTTCTAATTATTTTGTGCAGTAGGTACACAGTTTTGTTTGATCAATTAATAATGTCATAGACTAAAATATGGTTGGAGTTAACAAAGACTACTGATGATGATGCTGACAGAAGCCGGAGATGTGTAATAATTTATTTTCTATGTAGTTCGAGAAATACTGAGGACATTTCTATAGAAGCAAATAGATGATGTATCTTCATTCAAGGGCTAAGGGGTGGGTCGTCTTGGCCAATCATGACATCCTCGTACATAACGTCGTTGTTTCTACGCAAGTTGATTCTTTGTCTAATATGATTGAGTAAGTCATACTTCCTGAACACCAAGACTATGCCACATACCAGGAGAGCGAGCGTGAACAGCGATACGATGACAATAGTGGCCGTGTGGCTAGATGTGTCCGTGCCCTCGGGCGCGCAGTTGTCGTCAACAAACACGAAGCCCGCCTTGCAAACGCATTGTCCAGTCTGCTGCACGCAGACCTCATTTTCACCAGGACACGGCTCCGGAGAACTCACGTTGCAAGGCAGGATGTGCTCTGTTGAAAAGAATAAAGTTCTCGAAGTAACATCCCGGATAGATTGATTCAATTAAATAATTGTCGGCTACTTACCGGAGTGAGCGCAGTAGGCGAGATTTAACAATATTGCGGCGAAGTCCACTGTTCTGAGACCCATGTTGGTAAGATGTGGCTTCTTCAAGTATTTACATCACAAATCTTAACGGGACTCTAGAAAGAAACACTTTTTCAGCGAACAATAATTTCTTTCTTGTTACGACTGGAGCAAGCAAAACAACTGACATGTCATGCACGACGACAAAACTAAACGTCAAACGTTTGTCAAAACTGTCAAACTTATCGCGTTTTGTAACTGCAGTTGAAGATTGTTATGCAGCTGCAATAAAATAAAAGATGGAATTGAAATTATTGAATAACTGGTTTTCAGATATGCAGAACAATAACTAAATACCTACTTGTGATTTCAAATGAATTTAACCTGATAATAAAACTTAGCCTGTTGCCGCCTCAGACAAACTGATTCTTATATGTGACAGTAGATGGCGCTAAGTAAATATTTAGGTCTATAGAGAAATTCGTGACTTTGAATTTGAACTTAAATGACAAGGAATCAAAGGGTGGTTAAGGTAAAGGATAATTTATTAAAGATGAATCTGTATTGTTATGGTCAATAAAATAGAATAGGTAGGTATGTTACCAATACTGCCAATACCGGCAACAGCGTAGCGCGCAGTAGATTCGAATCGATTTCATAAAAAATATAGTATGTACACCTAAAATGTATAATAATATTCAGTTTATAAATACATTACTAGCTTTCCGCCCGCGGCTTCGCCCGCGTGGAATTTTGTCTGTCACAGAACAGCTTTATTGAGCGCGTCTCTGTTCCAAAAACCAGCATAAAAACTATCATGCTTGTCCTTTCCCGGGACTCAAACTATCTCCATGCCAAATTTCATCAAAATCGGTTCAGTGGTTTAGGCGTGAAAGCAAGACAGACAGACAGACAGACAGAGTTACTTTCGCATTTATAATAAAAGTAGGTATAGATAGTAGTAGGTACTAGCTTAGGGTGGATTCGACCAAAAAAGAGTAATTAATATTAATCTCAGAATAAATCATTCAGACATTCATTCAGTTATTCGAGATTTTGACTTATTTCCCATACTAAGGCCCTTTTCACACGTACACGTCCCGGTTGCCGGCTAACCGGCGCCGGGTACCAGGTGGTGAAGTGTATGGGCATGCCGGATTAATTACGCCGGAACATGTGAAAGCTACGTACCATTCCCATACACTTCACCACCGGATACCGGCGCCGGTTAGCCGGCAACCGGGACGTGTGAAAAGGGCCTAAAACTGTCAATGTGCCAGTTATAATTTAGGAGTTATTTTCGGATAAAAGTTAGGTCGAATCGGGCCAGAGAATTAATAATTCCTCTAGTGTTTTTTCCTAATAACTTTAAAACTATAAATTTGAACGAATTTTGCTATTAGTGGACAAATTTCTGCTCACGATGGACTAATTATCTGCTATACTCTCGACTCTCTAAAGCACGACATTTATAAAAGTTTTGCTGCGGTAATGCACTCACAACAGGTTAAATCTGGAGCCATGTTCGTTTATTTTCCAACAACATTAGATAAAGCCTACTTACCTAAACACCTACAAGATCTTTATTTTTAAAATAACTTGAAAAAATCCATTTCACTTTAGATTTTAGTTCGATTTTTTACAAAATAGTTGAAATGTTGGCACGCCAATATATTTATGAACTCGACTGTACCTAGGCTTATCTTATGCCTAGTAATAATACCTAGCCGACGCCGGCCGGCCGGCCGGCGTTTACCCGTGGTCCCCCCAACATGTCCCCCTGGTGGGTCCACGGGTAATTTTTTTTACCCGTTGTCCCACCGTTCTGAACAGTGTTTACCAGTGGGTCTACGGGTAATTTATTTTAACCATGGTTCCACCGCACTAAGTGGCAAACATTGCATGTCACCTTATGTCTGGGATGAAATATCAAACGCCGAGAAGGATATGAGTGACTTTAACCCACATGTGTGATGTGAAGATAGTATAAAGATATTATAGTGCCGTACTTACCTATAATTATTTTCTATATTAATTATAGATTTTTTTATAATATTATAGATACTCGTACCTAGGCTAGGTGACAAGCAATGTTTGCCACTTAGTGCGGTGGGACCATAGTTAAAATAAATTACCCGTAGACCCACTGGCAAACACTGTTCAGAACGGTGGGACAACGGGTAAAAAAAATTACCCGTGGACCCACCAGGGGGACATGTTGGGGGGACCACGGGTAAACGCCGGCCGGCCGGCCGGCGTCGGCTAGGTATTATTACTAGGCATAAGATAAGCCTAGGTACAGTCGAGTTCATAAATATATTGGCGTGCCAACATTTCAACTATTTTGTAAAAAATCGAACTAAAATCTAAAGTGAAATGGATTTTTTCAAGTTATTTTAAAAATAAAGATCTTGTAGGTGTTTAGGTAAGTAGGCTTTATCTAATGTTGTTGGAAAATAAACGAACATGGCTCCAGATTTAACCTGTTGTGAGTGCATTACCGCAGCAAAACTTTTATAAATGTCGTGCTTTAGAGAGTCGAGAGTATAGCAGATAATTAGTCCATCGTGAGCAGAAATTTGTCCACTAATAGCAAAATTCGTTCAAATTTATAGTTTTAAAGTTATTAGGAAAAAACACTAGAGGAATTATTAATTCTCTGGCCCGATTCGACCTAACTTTTATCCGAAAATAACTCCTAAATTATAACTGGCACATTGACAGTTTTAGGCCCTTTTCACACGTCCCGGTTGCCGGCTAACCGGCGCCGGGTATCCGGTGGTGAAGTGTATGGGAATGGTACGTAGCTTTCACATGTTCCGGCGTAATTAATCCGGCATGCCCATACACTTCACCACCTGGTACCCGGCGCCGGTTAGCCGGCAACCGGGACGTGTACGTGTGAAAAGGGCCTTAGTATGGGAAATAAGTCAAAATCTCGAATAACTGAATGAATGTCTGAATGATTTATTCTGAGATTAATATTAATTACTCTTTTTTGGTCGAATCCACCCTAAGCTAGTACCTACTACTATCTATACCTACTTTTATTATAAATGCGAAAGTAACTCTGTCTGTCTGTCTGTCTGTCTTGCTTTCACGCCTAAACCACTGAACCGATTTTGATGAAATTTGGCATGGAGATAGTTTGAGTCCCGGGAAAGGACAAGCATGATAGTTTTTATGCTGGTTTTTGGAACAGAGACGCGCTCAATAAAGCTGTTCTGTGACAGACAAAATTCCACGCGGGCGAAGCCGCGGGCGGAAAGCTAGTAATGTATTTATAAACTGAATATTATTATACATTTTAGGTGTACATACTATATTTTTTATGAAATCGATTCGAATCCACTGCGCGCTACGCTGTTGCCGGTATTGGCAGTATTGGTAACATACCTACCTATTCTATTTTATTGACCATAACAATACAGATTCATCTTTAATAAATTATCCTTTACCTTAACCACCCTTTGATTCCTTGTCATTTAAGTTCAAATTCAAAGTCACGAATTTCTCTATAGACCTAAATATTTACTTAGCGCCATCTACTGTCACATATAAGAATCAGTTTGTCTGAGGCGGCAACAGGCTAAGTTTTATTATCAGGTTAAATTCATTTGAAATCACAAGTAGGTATTTAGTTATTGTTCTGCATATCTGAAAACCAGTTATTCAATAATTTCAATTCCATCTTTTATTTTATTGCAGCTGCATAACAATCTTCAACTGCAGTTACAAAACGCGATAAGTTTGACAGTTTTGACAAACGTTTGACGTTTAGTTTTGTCGTCGTGCATGACATGTCAGTTGTTTTGCTTGCTCCAGTCGTAACAAGAAAGAAATTATTGTTCGCTGAAAAAGTGTTTCTTTCTAGAGTCCCGTTAAGATTTGTGATGTAAATACTTGAAGAAGCCACATCTTACCAACATGGGTCTCAGAACAGTGGACTTCGCCGCAATATTGTTAAATCTCGCCTACTGCGCTCACTCCGGTAAGTAGCCGACAATTATTTAATTGAATCAATCTATCCGGGATGTTACTTCGAGAACTTTATTCTTTTCAACAGAGCACATCCTGCCTTGCAACGTGAGTTCTCCGGAGCCGTGTCCTGGTGAAAATGAGGTCTGCGTGCAGCAGACTGGACAATGCGTTTGCAAGGCGGGCTTCGTGTTTGTTGACGACAACTGCGCGCCCGAGGGCACGGACACATCTAGCCACACGGCCACTATTGTCATCGTATCGCTGTTCACGCTCGCTCTCCTGGTATGTGGCATAGTCTTGGTGTTCAGGAAGTATGACTTACTCAATCATATTAGACAAAGAATCAACTTGCGTAGAAACAACGACGTTATGTACGAGGATGTCATGATTGGCCAAGACGACCCACCCCTTAGCCCTTGAATGAAGATACATCATCTATTTGCTTCTATAGAAATGTCCTCAGTATTTCTCGAACTACATAGAAAATAAATTATTACACATCTCCGGCTTCTGTCAGCATCATCATCAGTAGTCTTTGTTAACTCCAACCATATTTTAGTCTATGACATTATTAATTGATCAAACAAAACTGTGTACCTACTGCACAAAATAATTAGAAGTAAATGTTATGAAATTTTCATATTTGTGTAAAAACTATTTTATTACTGTAGTGTTAAGATTCAATTTTATTGTACCATGGAACAGATAAGATTATGATCTGTATTGTAGTACCGAACACAAAAATTGTCGCAATATCAATGTATGACCAGGTAATATTTCCATCAGTTTAATGTATTATAATAAAAATAATATGGTAGTTAGCATAATCTCTATAATTTTGTATGTATTTCAAAAATAGTTTAAACCCACAGTAGTTTCCTTTCAGCTTAGACCAATACAAATTAAGAAATCTTCACAATAGTAAAATCTGGTATGTAGGTATGTGCCTATAAGGAAAATCATTTTGGGTATCAGATTTCCTCAATCAAACAAGTTATAGACTTCTTTGTTACTTGTCTATAAAAATTATCATCACAGGGTTTTGTTCAGTTGTTATATTTATTTATGAAATGGTTCATTTTGTTCAAACTTATCCATTTGTTCTGACAGACAGTAGTGATTGTTTTACAGTGGTCAGCTGCATCTTGAACGCATAGATCTTTATCAGCTCTCATCTTGTAAACAGGTGTCTTCAGTTGACAAAGGTATGTTTTGACGTCACGAAGCATGCAATGACCTAGTTCCGTAGATGTTACAGGTAGGTATGAATCTTTTTGCAAGTTCATTGCAACGTAACTTTCAATAGGTAGTAGGGTGACCATATTTTTTCCAGTTTGATGTGGGACACTTTGAATGTTATACAACTCATAACTATCTCGGCTGGTAAGTGGGATTCTTATCTCCAATATCAAATATTGTTTTGTTACTTTTGCTTTCACTCGTAGCAATTGGTAAATGTTCTGTAAATCTGATTGTATGTTGTCAATGGGCAAAGTGAGTTCTTTCAATTGACTTGAAATAACACTTAGTTGATTTTGTAATTGTTGAGGATCAATGAGGTGAATGTTGATCTTTCCATTGTACACGTTAGTAACAGTATCTAATAACGTGTCTTGCATGTTTTTCAGTTGAGTCAGCATGTTGTTAGCCGCCATAGCAGATAAAGTGAATTCGGTCATGTATTCAACTTCGTTCACCTTTTTCTCTAATATGTTAGTAGTGACGTCTAATTTCAATAAATGTTGATTAATAATCTTATGTTGTTTTTGTATCATGTCCTCAGTTCTTTTCAACAAATTGTACTCCGCTTCTACTACAGACGTTTGGTTTCTCCATAGTAGTGCCAGGTGTTTCTCGTTATCTTTGATCGCCGTAATGTCTCGTTCATACTGTTCCGCGAATCGGTCATCCAATACTCCGAAGAGCTCGTTGGCTAGGTAACCGACACCGTTGATAAGGCCGCGGCGCTTTCGGGCGCGTGCGCTTAATTGTTGATTTAGCAGTACTCGATTGTTATGTTTCATTTCATTGTAAGTGTGATCCAATTGTAACATGAGAATATTGCAGTGGGTTGATTTATTTATAAGTTGACAGATAGTACTCAGATGATTATAGTATTGATTATACGCCGATGTTCCTTCCCAGTAGGGTTCCATGTTGTAATAAGCAATTATTTTCCATTCGTCTCTGATAAGTTGCAAGTTGCCGATTTTGTCAAAATACAGTCCTTGTTGTTCGTTCAATGACTGCACTTGCAGACATTGACCGGTCATAATCATGTTCAAAATAGTAATGCACATAAATGTCATAGTAATAATGTTTGTCTTCTTGTTATTGGAACCACATCCTCTCTTCACGTCTGTTTTATTTTCTGCTTCTGGTTTTGATTTTTCAGGTTGGTGTTTTAAAGGGAGTAGCGATAGTTTCACTACAGGCCTTTTAATTGTTCCATTTTTAGTTCTCACAGATACCACTCTCACGTAGTTGTCAGCGCCGGGATGAACTTCGACCACTCGTCCCATGGCCCATTTCCCCGCTGGCAGATTGTCTTCATGGATAATTACCATGTCTCCAACTTCTATGTTTTGTTGAGGTTCTTTCCACTTTCTTCTTGCTGTTAGTTGACTGAGATATTCTGTTTTCCACCTCTTCCAGATATCTTGGAAGAGTTTCTGTGTTAGGTTCCAACGTGTTCTCCCATCTTCTACTGTTTCGATCACAGTCAATCCAGATCTTCCTGTTAAAAAGTGTGCGGGTGTTAAAAAGTCCAAATCTTCAATGTTTTCTGTTAAAGCACATAGGGGCCTCGAG